>NC_068945.1:47430029-47738570 GCF_026419915.1 Harpia harpyja | reverse complement strand
TTCTAAATTTGTCATTGTAGGTAGTTGAAATAGAATATGGATTAAACTGTACTGAGTCAACTCTTTAAATTGTCTTAAGGCATCTATTGTAATCAAGCTAATATATGTACATTTCTAAAATAGTAATTTTCTAAAATTAATAATACTTTGGTTTGAATAACTTAACCTGTTAATTAACTTCTCTGTTACCCAGTTGAAGAAGTACTACAGGTACTACAGTAAAAGTTGTTGACAGAAAGAATCCCTATGAACTTATTGGAATTATCATTTGTCCTTTTTTTTTTTTTTTAATTTTAACGTGTATTGCCTATGCCCTGTCAACAAAAGGACAAAGAACAGGTTTTTTGAATGTAATTCGGATGCTTAGTTGCTTTGATTTAAAATCAGTATGAGTTAGGTGCCTACAAACACCTTTAAAATCATCAAATTTAGGATTTGATTCTTTTAATGCTTATTTATATAAGCACGGGTTTGGAGTCTTCTGGTCATTGATTTTTTTAAAGTGTTTGAGTCTCATCAAGAATTTTTGTTTTAAGTCTAAGTATGCGTAGAAGTCTGGCCAAGATTTTTCTAAACTTCTGCTTATATGGTACCCTGGGAATTTTTTTACACTTGGAAGGGTTGTATACATAGTTTCTCAGTTTTCCATAGCCTTTATGTTAAAGATGGCCTATTTTTAAAATGACCTTTTAAAAAAAGAAATAATGTATGTATGCGGTCAGTTTGTGTTTCAGAATGACCAACTGATGCCTGAAGGTTGGGGGATTGTACAAAAAATTATAATGAAGAGAGACAATAATGATACCTGTAAGAGTTTTTAACATCCTTATTCAGAATTATCTTTCTAGCGTATTTGGTGGAAAGAAAACCAAGTATATGTGCCTTGTTCTATATTTCAACTCTGAAATGCTATTTCCCAGGAGCTAATTTAATGTGAGTTCAGCTTTTGTAGTGAATTGCCATCCAGCTATGTTAAGTTGTAATCTGGTGCTTTTGTGACTTTTTGTAACAAATCCTGGCTAAGTAGGACAGAACTTCAAAAATGAACTGAGCTGGACCCTGAATTTTGCTGAATTTAAGAGGAGGAGTGACTTCTGCAATTTGATCAAGAATTAAAAATTTAGCCTTATAAATTATTTATGTTGTGTAATTTAAAACAGAATTATATGGGTAAACTCAAAGTATTAATTTATTCTCATTTCTCCTCTTAGATAGGTTCAAGTGATGTTCGGAAAGTTTGGAGTTCATTTGAATGAAAAACACTTTAGTTTGTTGTTGGAACCGCTAATATCTTGATAATGGTACTATAAGGAGGAAATATTTTCATAAGCTGTTGTTTTCTTACTAAATTAGTAACCATTCTGACTGCTTGTAGGACAGTGCCTCCTCCCAAAACACTGAATTAGTTGAAATGCACATGTGCTTCTAAATTAGCAGTTACCTCTATGCAGTTGAGGTTTGACACAGTGTAGAACGAACTTTCTGAAATTAAAAAAAGTACAGGAGCAAGTTAATGAACAGCAGCTTTGGAAGAAGATTTTTATTCCTCATTTAGGAAATCATCTTTAGAGAGCTCATTGTGCATACTGGTCCTCCCTGGTAGTGCTAATTGATGAACAGCTCTAACTTTTGTGTGATATCCTACTTTGGCAAATGTGTTATGTACTGTTTTAAATTTATTACAAATGAATGTATAAGAGCAAACAATGTAGTGTATATTGGCTGAATTGTACTAATTTTTAGTATTTGCCATAACATCAGTTTGTTCATATTGACTAATTTCCCAGTTCTGGGACATTCTGAATTTCACTGTACTGAAATTGCTTCAAAGATCTCCATTTTGTTTCCATATGTGGTTCATAGGAAAACTTTGTAAACATCTAGGAAGTTTACAAGAATATCCACATTCCTCTATTCTTTAATTTTTTAAAAAAAAATTATACACAAGCACTTTAATGATAGTTGCAGTTTATTTTTTCAGTTTATTTTTTGAAAGATCAACACACTAATGTTAATATGAAGGTAGTGAATATTTGCTGATGTATTATAGACAGACAATCTGTGCACAACCACTTATAATGTTAGCTTATTTCATTAAATATTAATAAAAAGGGAGGATAGTATGGGAGAAACTTGAAAAATTTTTTCTCTCAAGATCACGAATGACCACTATAGGTAGCACTTGACTTGTATAATTTGGAAAATGTTTTAGATACCTTTTTTTAACCTTTTAATCAAGAGTGTAGTAAAACAGTCGCATGCCTACCATTATGAAATTCTTGGCAGGTTTCATGCGTCAGTGGTTTGGGATTTTTTGGTTGGTTTGGTTTTTTTTTTTACTTTTTAGAAAATATTTTGTTTAGTGATTTGTGTCAAATTGCTACAATTTGAAAGGTATTGTACATCGGAAGAAATACCATGTTTTTATATAGGTTCACTCCCTTACTTAGGGAGGTGCCTCGTGTTCATATATACTTTTTGTATAAAATATATCTAAAAATGTTGATCACAAGATCAGGAGTAAAAATACTTTTATGGATAGAGAAATATTTGGCCCTGTTAGTGCATTGCACTAAAAATACTGTGAATGGGAACTGGATTGTAGCTGTTGCTCAAAATGTTCTATATTGAATGTACATGCTTTTGTTTGGATAAATGTACTGTATTTGGTGGAAAATAAAGCAGACTGGAAATCACTTTTAAGTGTGCATAAACAAAAAGATTTCATGTTTGTAAACCTGCAATATCTATCACTCCAAAATCAGAAATTACAGTGTTTGCATTTTTGTAAAGTTTTACTCTTTGATCACTGAAACTAGTTGTTTGTAATGTTCTGTTGTAATAAATGTTTTTTTGTTATTAAAAGTTTGGCAGTTGTGGAGTGAACACTTCTCCACACTGATGGTTGGCCCTTGCTATATTTTTAGAAAACACTATTGATACTGGCTTTTTGTTCCTTGTAAAGGTATCTCTTCCTTAACTGAGAAAAGCTTTTTTTAATTATCCTTTTAAAACAACAGTGAATATTAATATTGAAAGAGATAGGGTATGCTGGGTTTTGTAATAATAAAATAGGGTTACCTAGTTTTGCATTGCAAATAATGTTGGTAGCATCTAATGTTACTTCTTTTTCTGGAATATAAGAAAAGAACTGCCATAATCATTGTTTATTCTTTTGTAAAGTAAGACATCAAGCTATTTATGTGAGTGGATTTTAACAAATATTCCTGAATGCCTGTGGATTAAGATTAGGAAAGTAAATTGCAGGTGTAGTGATAGAATAACTGTTCATTCCTCAGCTAATCCTTGTGGTTTCTGCTGTCTGTTCTGGGTAAGTGTGCAGTCTGCATCTTGAAATATGTGAAGGTGAAGTTACTCCTATTTCAAAGGTAAGCTTTCTTCTAAAGGATCTCCAGTTCTGCATCCATGTAGATAAACAGAGCTACAAAACTGTTTTGTTCTACTTGAAGCTTTGGGTAGCATATTTCTTCTTAAAGATGTGGCTTAATAATTCACAATTGCCACAACTTGGTTGTGTTTGGGTTTTGTGGTTTTTTTTAATGTATCTTTCCATGAGGTTAAATCTACTGGGTAGTTCTTTTGAAGCACAAGTCTCCTTTTCATTCTGACTTGTGGAATAGCTTTGTTTTCTCTTTTTCCAATAATCAAAATAAATTATTTGATTATGATGGACTTATTCAATTTAGTGATTTTTTTTTTTTTAATCTTTCCATGCAACCATCTTGAATGGGAGGAAACAAAAATTTGAAGGGAGAAGGATTGCTAATTCTTGCTTTTAATTCACACAATATGTATTTTTTGAAAAATCCTGAAAAGCTGTAATAAAGCTTTGAATGTAGTCAAGATCTGTATGGGCACTTATTTGTGGGGTTACACATTAATGTCTCTGGATATTAATTTTTAGTTAAGATGTAGTCTTGCATCATTGATAAAGCACATTGGTTTGGCTTGTTTTGCTTGGACTAGCCAAAGACAAATGTGAATTCTTTAGTGGGCCTTCGAATTAAGGTTGTGTCTTGTTAAAAGACATTTTTATTCAGAATGAATGTGAGATACCTTACGGAAAACTTTGAGGATGATCTAAGCATTCCGTATGGAAGACTGTCTGGTTTTTTTTTTTTTTTTTTGTGATACATATCTTCTAATACTAAGGCTTTGAGGGGCTGGCTTTAATTGATGTGAAATCTTGCATAAAGAAGTGAAACTCACTTATACTGGAGGTATCAGACTTGCTGAAGTCTAATAAAGTGCTGGCTTCTGTCTCAGACTCACCTGTTCTTTAGTTAATCATCTCTCAGCTGAGGGTGTCTGGTCTTCCTGGTTTTATTTTTTTGTTTTTAATTTTGGAGTGTTTTCTATTTTTATGTTTTACTTGTCTTTGCTGTCTGGAACATTTAAGATTACAGGGCTTGAAGTCTTTGTAGTGTTTGGTCTCCTCAATTTTATAGGAGAATTAAAAGAAAACTGTAGCTTAGTTGATGGTGATTATCACCATTTGGTTTTTGATTTGCTTCTGCTGGGACAAACTTAAAAACTGCTGTGTGAAGGATTTGTGTGACTGGTCAAGTGCTTGAAGTACTTTGAAAACAATACCAGTTTTGACTGATGGCTGAAAGAATTGTGGGTAGATGTTTCACATCATTCCCTTTTGCTGAATAGTGAAATACAGCAATTGGTTAATGGCAAAGGTAGACCGGTATGTTGGTTGGGGGAGGGGTAGAGAAGAATGTGACCTCAATAATTATATGGATGGAGAACCCCTGGTGTTTGTACTAATAAGTAGACTTTCAAGAGGGACCACTGGCTGGGTATAAAGGTTCTCCACCCATCTGGAAAAGGGGAGCAGAGGGGAAGTGAATGATGTGGAATACATTTAAGTTCCCTTTTGTAGGGAACTTGCTTCCCAGTATCCCTCTGTTACAGTCTTAAAGTAGTAGTTTCATAGACACAAAGTGGAATGTAATTTGAAAAGTTAGGATTGTTTGGGTTCATTGATTCCTTTGGGGATTGGCAAGATACTGGTTATCTTAATAAAAGCATTGTATACTTGGAACCATGTCTCAGATGAGGAAACAGTGTCATTGACTTTGGAGGATTTAGTGGGAGATGAAGATAGCCTGAGCCTTTGATAGCACAGAGATCAAATACGTTTTTCTTCCAAATAGTTTAAACTATGTACCGTTTCACTGCATTGCCAGGAGCAATTGCTGGCATGGTTGTTGCGAAGTCTGGATGGCTGAGGAGGATGTGCTCTTGTATCTTGCTATAATGTTACTCTTCAGAAGCAAATTTTATAGTGGTTTTAACTCCGTTATAGGTAGGATTGAGGTTCTCTGTGTCGGTGATCCACTGCCCTAAATTTATTCGCATTGGTAATACAGGTATTTTTTTGTGGTGATGGCGGTTGTTTTCCTGCCATTTCAATCTAAGGCAATTCAGATTTAACTGATCTGTCCTCTCAGCACAAGCGTTTCTGGAGTAATAGCTAGTTCAGCTCTCTTGGCTGAACTGGATTTGCTCTTTCACGTTACTTAATGTGCTTTGAGCCTCAAGTCAGCTCCTTTATTAGGGGCAAAACAGTCAGCTTTGATGATATTCCCACAGCTGTTGATGTTACCTAAAAGAGTTCAGTGGGTTCTGGGGCAGAATGTAGAACATAAAGCACAGTCTGGGGTTTGCAGCATATCTTGTGTGCACATGCTCGTACCTTTTTTCCCTCCCTTGCTCAGATGTTTTATTCTCCAGGATGTTGTGATTTTACAGTTCTCAGCTTGTGACTTTCTGCAGCAAACAAAGGGATGAGTAAGATAGTTTAAAGTCACTGTCTTGTGGCAAGACAGGTCGGTTGCAGTGTAGACTTAAAACAGGTGTGGGTATGCAAAATATAGTAATCTATTTCCTTCATAACAGTATATCTAAATCTGAACTGTCACTCTCTCTTTGAAGAAACATGACTACCTAAGAACGAACAAGCCTAAAATGGACACATTCCATCCTTTAAATGTGTAAAGCTGCATTTTCCATCAAAAATACATTCATGATATTGGCAGGTAGCTGGAGATCTATAATTTCTCTCAGATATAGAAGTGGGAACAGCTTCCCAAATTTGAGACATTTTTCTGCATGGTGTCAAACTGGTAGTAGATTAGGTGGTATCTGGATTCACAGGGTTTACGATCAGGTGTCTATGCTGGCTCAGGGTACTTGTTCCCATTAGTATAAATGAGGAAAACAAGGTGCACATCTCTGTTGACTTTGCTCAGAACTGAACAGATTGTGGGTGACTTTGTTGGTTTTTATTAAATCTCAGTAGGTAAATACAGATATTTTCTCCTCAAAGAACACTTGCATATGGTAGACTCCTCTGTGGTATTTCATAATTTTTTTCTGTGCATATGTGGGACTTGGGAACGGATAAGGATATAAGTGTTGACATATAAGTAAGGATGCACGACATGATCTTTTAGGTATGCTGACATGGAATTGTGCAAGAGTAGCACGTCGGTATAAAAATGAGAAAGTTGAGAGAGTGTTGATGGGCTACTTGGGGAGAATTTAGATAGCAAGGCTGAGGTATATACATCCGTCTTTAAATGATGGGGTTGAGTTGAGCAGAGGCTTAGGTGAAACTGTCCCACATTTTCTTTTAAATGGCTACAACAGCAGCCTTCCAGCCTGTGAAATATGGATGCTATTAGAACACAAAATATTAAAGTAGAGGAATAATACTTTGTATCAGAACAGAATCTGCCTGTTTAAATATAAAAAAAGTTGAAAAATGAAGCTCCTGCCCTCTTTGCATGCGGGTGTCATTCCTTCTAGTCTGAGCTAACTTTCAGTGTCTTTCTAGTTTGCACCAACTGCCTGCTGTCTCTCCTGAGGTTCGTCAAAGACTCTTCCACCATGACTGTAGATTTTAATTTTGCTGCAAGTTTTGTGCTTTTCTTAGAAGTCCACTAGTGTTATCACAGGCTTCCTCCTCCCTGTGTTTGTCCAACAGCCTGGAGGCATCTCCCAGCTGACCATGCACAGTTATTCTTAGGGAAGGAGTGTTAGGAGTGTCCTCTTCCTTGCTTCTACTTGCTGAGGGCAGTGGCAGGACTCATCCAATGGTAACCCAGTGTCTTTTTTTTTTTTTTAATGTAGCCTATACATTACCTGTGTCCTCACTGCTCGGGGACAGAGCTCTCATGGAGAACCATTTGCAGACTGATGGCAAAGCAGAAACCTGCCTGTGAGGGGCATCTTTGGTGATATGCATTGAGTACCCTCCTCTCTCCTCTTGGTGTCCAAAGCTAGAATTACCTCTGGTAAACCTATGTCTCCTGTAAATGCCCTTCTGAGGGAACTGTCTTACCCCTTGTGATGTGGTGTTATCAAGACAAGACAGTAGGCATACACTCTCTGTGGTCCCATCGTTTACATAAGAGTAGTGCCAAGGTGGGCTGTTCTGACTCGAGTCTTCAAGAATTTAACGTACTCTTCCAACAGTCTGTGATTGGTGGCATCTTGGGAACATCATAAGCATTTTGTGGGGATTTTTGTTTGTTTGTTTGGGGTTTTTTTGTTGTTGGTTTTGGGTGGGTGTTTGGGGTTTTTTTTTTGAGAAGATGTGTTTTTTCTTAATGAAAAGGTTAACTCTACTCTTGACTAAGTATCTGTCTGGGTCCTATTAAGGTGATTGATCCATTTTAAGTATACTGTGTTAATGATTTCAGAACACTGAATGCCTCGGGTGGATGCACAAATGTCTTTTAAAGAGTTTTGGCTGCACTGCCATTCCTAGAAACTGAAGCCAACCGTTTGATATTGCAGATTCCTATGAGTGAAAATGCCTGCAGCTGGTATAGAGAGTATGTAGGAAACATGCTTGAAACTACTAACAAATTAAGCAGTATGAAAATGGTCTTCCATGCTTAAAAGATCAAAGGGACTATTTTCTTCAATGTCAGTAACATCTAGAAGCTCAGGCTGGGATCAGTTCCATTTGTGGAAGCCATACTTTTTGCAGTGTAACAGCATGCAAACGTCTCATAAATTGTACTTGATCTGGCTGTTGCTGTTCTGAGTTACAGTTTAATTATCATTATTTCATGATTCTAACTTTAGAATTTCCTTTTCTGCTATTCAGGGTGATACTGGAGATATTCCACTTTGAAGAGTTGTTTTCAAATTCTTGTTTTCAGTAAGCTGTCTTTTTGTTTACAGTCATCTTATCGAGATGCAATGATAGGATGTTTGTTTTCCTTGTCTTATCTGTCTGTGAATGTTAAGGCAACTAACTGATTGCAGCAATGCAGAGTCAGGTACTCAGTTATGTTTTGAGTGAGACTTCCTTTCAACAAGAAATTTCATCTTCGAAAAACATCCTGAGAAGCATGGAGGATACCTTTGAAACTCTGTGAATGCACGCACAGTGATGGACTGACTCATGGTGGTAGGAAATGGTGAGCAAAGTGTTAGCATTCTTGGCTTCAAAACCACACTAAGATACTTCTGCATCTTGAAATACAGAACAATATATTTTTGTATCTTGGAGCTAATTTACTCATCTCGGTAAATGAGTTTCTAATGCCTACAACAGTGCAATGCAGGGCAACGTAATCTAAATAGCAGAATCATTAAGATCATTTTTTGAACAGGTTTTGGGGGGCAAGGCTTAATATGTGAGTAAGGATCTCTTAAAGGAGGAAAGGATAAAACTAACCATGTAGCTGTGATAGCTACGGTAGCACAGCTACAGGACAATTCTCTCATTCTTTCATAAACCCCCTCTTCGCTTGTGGAAGGTGCTGTCGTTTTTCTGTTTCCATCAAGTAGTGAGGTGGTCATCTTCTTACTCAGCTGTGTATTCCCCAGTCCAATTTTTAACATTTCACTGTTTGGCTGTGGTCACGTTATGCTGGATTATTATTTATCTGGTTATTATTTTAGCTTCTTTAAACACTTAACTTGATTTATTGGAAGTAGGATTTTTTTTTTTTGTCTGTTTTGAAAGCTGTTTTGAAACCATTTGGCATTTAATAGTGTTGGGTCAGTGATTTTTTTCTGGAGAGTGAGGTGATACAAAGACCACTGATTTGGGAGTTTAAAATTTGATTATGGAGTCTCCTAGAAGGTGATCGTGAAAAAGGCAAGGCGGAGCAGGGAGAGATCCAGGCAGAAACAATGTGGATCCTCTTATATTTATGCCTTTAAAAATAGATTAGAGAAACAATTGCCAGGAGTAGTATTTCTCTCCCTGCACTAGGCACCTAGTAATGGCTTGAGATCTTCAGGCCCTGTCTAGGCCTGTTTTTCTCACTATTTCTGTGTGCCTGAATCAGAAGTGAAGTGCTTATTTTTCTCTTGTTTTTTTTCAGGTGAGGTTTGGTGCCCCTGAATTGTTTTCTCCATAGTCATTAACTTACTGTTCTGAGCCGGTGAATGGTAGCACATAACTAAATTCAAATCATTAAGAAATCCTGGTTTCTCGTGCTCTGCATGGGCTTGCTGCTTGTGGAGCTGCACCTGCTTATTATCTTTGGAGCAAAAATAAATGAATAAATAAATAAAATTCAGCAGAGCAACTAGGTAACTATGGTAAGACTCGTGAAAGCACTTGAGGCTGGTGTATTTGTTTGAACTGCTGTATACTAAGCGCATGTGAGAGGAACGGGGTAATTCCTGCCCTGCAGCATTCACAATCTTAAAAACTAATTTTGTCTTCACTTTATTTTGGTATAAAGAGTGAAGGGCTTTGGGCAAGTGTTTTGTGTGTGGACAGGAAGGGCAGTAGGGCTATGGTTATTATTAAGTTGTGTCTATCCGCTGCCATGCTGCCACATCCTCTTCCCTGGACCAGGGAAATGTTGGAAGAGGACTGGGAAGACCCTGCGCCGGGAAGGAATCTGGTTTTTGGAGCGGTGGCTGCAAACAGAGCAGCAGAAAGTCTTGGTGTGAGGGGTGAGCATGAAGAAAACTGGGCAGAGCAGCTCAGAGACGGTGAGAAATAAGGCTTTTCAGGTCTGCAGTGGCTTTTGAGGACAGAACCTGAATGTGAGTGGGGAGCCGGTGGAGAGGAAACCCAGCGATGCCCAGAGCCCACCTGCACCTCTCAGTCCTTTTCTAGGACGGGAAGGGCAAGGTGGGCAGTCGGACTGCGTCGTCCGAGCTCCCGCTGGCCTGACTTTCCGAGGAGCGACTGAAAATCAGGTATTTCAGTTTGCATCGTAAGTGTTTTCAAAAAAGGCATTTCTGATGTTTCCCTTTACTGTAACCTGTCCCCCGAGGGACTCGGGGTGTTGCAGGGCTAAATGGCAGAAACTCTTTGCCGGGATGAGACTTGCTGAACTAGCCGCGAGATGGCAGCACGCAGTTTGCTATCGTGAGAGAGAGCTCGGCAAGGACTTTGGAGGTGGCAAATCCACCAGTACTTTTAGTACAGCCGGATTCTGTAAGCACATCCTTGGAAAAAGAGGTGGATATTCTAAAAGTGAGGACAAACGACTGTGGAAAGGTCAGCCTTGGTCAAGTCTGCAACATAGGAATGGGTCGTTAATATGATTTCTGTAAACAGTTCCTGGGTTGTGGCATTTGAAATTCTGGAATGATGTTTGTAAGGACGAAGACTTTAAATTTGCTTGATTGCATTAATTTTTGTCCCCAGGGCTGCGGGATAGCTGGGGACAATGCATTGTAACACTGTTAGGTGGCATCTGCTCAGATGCTTTCTCAAAATTAACGGATCAAGAGCCTACGCAGCTCAATAGCATTCAAGCTTGGTGCTGTTATTTAATCCCTTGCTGACTATCAACAGAGGAATTGTACTTTATTAATGTCTGTTACCTCCTCCAACCTTCATTTAACTTAGCTCTACATTTAAAAAGCAAAATACTGACAGCAAAATTACCTCCACCCTTTAAAATTCAGAAGCTTTATCTTGGGGATGGTGGAAGAGATATTGTAAATAGAAATTTCTTCATTGTTATGTTATTTAGTATCTGTGAATGTGTTGTTTTCAGGCCTTGAATCCTATTATATTCCCAGACTTATCATTTGGAAAGGAGAAACAAGGGTTATGTCTACAGATAGATACCATCTCCTTTACGTTTTTGGTAAAGATGACTACCTAACTTCAAGTTAGCAAAGCTTCTGCCAAAATAAAAATAATAATAATAATAATAATAATAATAATAACAACAAAAGCCAATTAATGTATTTTCAAAATAAGTACATTTGCTTTTTTTTCTTTTTCTTTTTTTTTCTTTTTCTTTTTTTTTTCTTTTTCAAAAAAGAAAATACCTCAGTATCTCTCACGTTCTGAGCAGTAACTGCAGAGAATATAATACTATGTTGGTAGCTATAATGAGGCATATACAGGTCAGTGTACAGTATAGTGACTGTTCTGTGTCTTGGATGATGGCTAAAACCAGTAGTGCCTTATTAGACCCCCTCATTTTCACGGCTTATGATTCTGCCTCGGAAGAAATGTTTAGATACACTATTTAAAACATATGCAGTGAGCTCAGTTACTCTGTTTGCACACAGTCAAATCAGACCTCTTCAGGACATGTGGGATTTAATGCATGGATGCCGATCAGTTGTCTGCGAGCCCATTTGCATGTGCGAGCACTCTGTAGCACTTTGTGTCGGGTTTATTGGATCCACACAGTGCACAGCTTAAATTTAATGCTTATGTGAAATGATGGGTTTGCTGCAAATGAGCGCTCTGCAGCGGTTATATCTGCAATTCAGAACATCCAGAAATCTTGAATCAAGGTACTAAATGCTTAAATTGCACACCAAAACTTACTGCTGCTTGAGTACTGTGGGAGTGCGTTGAGTCAGTGAGGAGACTGCCCGGCTCACCAGTACCGTTATCAGCCCAGCTCCTAGCTCATCCTGCCCTGCAGAGCAGTCCCACGCGTGCTGCTCCCTGGGGTGTTCCTGCTCTACGCCAGCCCTTCGCTGCCCACAGCGCCTACGACTAATGCAATACCTCTGCTAGCTTCCTCGACACCACAGCCCTTTGTGAGAATGAGGGAAGATATGTCATTTGCTATTCCCAAGAATGTGATTCCTCTTTTGGCCTTCTGCTTATCTCTGCTTGCAGCTGTGTCTTTCAACCAGCTCAGATCTCCTGCTCCTCCTAAGCTTGGAGATACGCAGGTAGCTCAGGCTTCAGCTCTGTACAGTGAAGGGTATGCTCCAGGCTCTGAAGAGCTTCAGTTGGAGGATTGTTCCATGCTCGTACCCATCCCACCGTTGTCCCTATACGGCTGTTGCAGTTACAGCATATACCTCGCAACCGGATGATTTTAACAGACATCTGACAGCATAGAAAGGTGTTTATGAGTTACATCAATGTTAGAATAGATTATTATTTTCCTATTGCAGTCTATGTGTTGCTTTAAGGTGAGTGAAATGCTACCAGTACCAGCATGAACTTTCAGTCCTTGCTGTCCACTTGGGATTTGCAGATCCTTCTGTTCTAGCTGAAACCAGCAGAAGTTCAGTAGTTTCTTATAGATAAACGGTGCCCTGCAATTTTTAACTAACAAGATGCTCTATGCTATTAAATTCTTCAATTTTGACTCAAGAGAAAAGAGAATTGATCTCTTCGAGGGAATAAGCTCTTCTTTTAGGGCTATTGTTGCGTTTCTGATAATATCAGTGATGGCCAGTTCCAGTCATTAGGGAGAAGCTGTTCATCCAACATGCAGACTATTTTTATCTGTGGGGGAAATGAATTAACAGGATGCTCCACCTGCCAAATTCACTGTCACGGTTTCATTGCTAGCTGATCCACCAGGCTAGTCATTATCCTTAAGGAATGCTCAGCTTTTGATGAGCCCCAGGAGGTCCCATGGTGCTGGCTTTTCCCCGACAGTGTGTGAGCCAAGGTGTGGTGCGTGGCAGCGCCCGTTTCTGGAATGGGTCTTGTGTAGACCTCCAGGCAACCACATCTGTCCATGGTATTGCAGGAACCGTTTGTAGATCTAATATCTACTGTAAGGCGAGTGCTCACGACAAGACCTCTGACTGCTGTGCACTCTAGCAGTATGTGTCAAAGGACCTTGGGACCCCCTGGGACTTACTGACCTTCTTATTGAGACTATATCTCCCTTTTTTTCCCTTCCCAAGTCTGTAGTATCCACTATGACAACTTTTATGCTGACAGAAGTAAGCCAGTTAATATGTATTGCAATTTGCCGTAGGACAAAAGACCAAGTTGTATTAATACAGACACCTTCTGCATAGGGACTTCCACCTCCATCGAGTTGTGCTGGTAAATAGCTACATTAGATCCACTCAGACAGGATTGTGCAATGTTTATGGCTTTTAAATAAAGTTCCAGTGCAAGAAATCTGTACAGGAGATCATATGTTATAAACCCAGTGCTACCCTATGATAGAAGGGTCAAAGAAGATAATAATTTTGGCAGACTAGTCCTGTAGTCTTTCTTCAGAAAGATGCCAAGCAGCTACTCCCTATGAGATGTATCACTTCCTGTGAAGACTGATAGAGGGGTATATACTTGGATAGAGATGTCAAGAATAAACAGTTAATGCCTTTTACATACTGTCTCTGCTATCATGATAATGTAAGGTTTTTAGTTTGACTTAGATTTACACCTTTCCTCGATTTTATGCTTAGTATTCACTTCTGTCTTCATACAGGTGTAATTTAGATTTATGAGGCCAGAAAGGACCATCAGGTAGTCTGACCTGAATAGCAGAGGCCATAGACTTTTGCCTAAGCTTGTGCCTACATTAGACCTGTCACCTCTGGCTGACTTCCAACAGGTTACTGAGAAAGATCTCTAGTCGTGATTTTAACATTAACCTTCTATTGCTCATTCTCTCTCTCCCTCCCCTTTCTTTTGTTATATCCTCTGTTACCTGTCTCCTGCTCCTTTTGGCAATTTCTATCATGCTTCGTGCAGATGGAGCCCTTTAATCTTTAGTTAATTGCTTTCCTGTTCTTCTAATAAAGCCTGAAGACTTCTTTTTCAGTAAGGAAAAAGGATTTTGTGTTAATTAGCCTCTGTGCATATGGTTAGAGAAAAAATATTCATGGTTTTTTGTGGTGGGACAGTAGGAGTCCTGAATCTAATCTGTGCTGTATGTCAAGGATTCATAAAGCTGTTATATACCATAATTAATTTCAACTTTTATTTTTCCATAGCAGGTGCTATACTTTCATTATAACCTGAGAAATGAGAGTTGGTGTCTTAATATAGTGATCCAGCTTTAGAAGAAACTGGGTTTTGATTTCTGATCCAATTACTTCTCTCTCTTGATAGCTATTGTCCCTGCCTGCTGAAATATTTTAAAATACACATAGTAAGTGCCTCTACACTTTCCTACACGATAGCTACATATGGAGTCTGAAATGCTGCCTCTAGAATATATTTAAAGTTTACTGAGCAATGGTGGGGGAAGCACCTTGCCCACCTGTCTGAAGCCCCCATTTTATGTTTCAATGACAGGTACATAGAGTATCAGGACTCCTTAAGGTGGCCCTAAATCCACTGTTTAGTCAAGGAAAAAGGTAGGTGGCTTTGACGGCTTCTGGAGAGAAATCATCTTTGCCCTAAGTTTGGGCATTTAAATCATCCATAAAGTATGGTCAGGCACCTTTCCAGACAGGCAACACAGCCATGCGTTGTTGGGAGATCATTTTACCAAGTGAAAATAGACATTTAAGTTAATTGGAGAACAAGACTACTTTGTATAACACATGAGAGTGGTGATTGGATTTAATACTCTTTGTATGTTAGGCAAATAAAAGGTTTGTGTTTTCCTTGAAATAATTGTTCAGTGTCTTGGAAAAAAGCATTTTTTTGATGTCTTCTTTTCCCATAAGTGGAGGCTAGTAGGTATTGCACAGGCAGACTGGCTTTCTGAAGTGTGCAAAAGTTGCTTATAAATGCTAGATCCTTATTTTGTCATTTAATTTACATAACCACCATATGGCAACAGTCCATCTACCACATACTGGCTGTAACTAATTTTAACATTATTATTCATCTTTCTTCCACTAACAGAAGGAAAGAACTTCTGCTGTTTGAAATTGTGTACATTGCCCAACATGTAGTAAAATGGTGTGTTCTCCCTTAGATATAGCAGTCTCATCATTGCAGAGCCAAAAACTGGAAAACAGAATACACAAAAGTGGAAAACTGGACTAATTCCTGAATTATTTCTGTGTCTTTAGTGACACTTTGTTTTGATCAAGGTTTAAGGTTTCTCTGCTTGTCCATTGGGAATGCGCTAGTGATGGTCTGTTGAGCAAAGTGGTGCAACTTGGGAATAGTCGTCTGAATAGGTGGTTAGTAATGGAGAAAAATGATTGAAAGCATGAGAGATGTTGAGCTGAATATTTACTCTGTCTGTTGGAAAGAGCAGAAGAGAAGCTGGCCAAGATCTAGATTAGCTGACTGATCTATAAGATGTAGTTTCTAAGCCAAATCATTAAGCCTTGAAAGCTAGCTATTAATCATCCATAAAGGCTTTTGTATGCTCTGTAGAGCATTGCTTAGAGAAAGCAGAAATAGCCCTGGTGTATGTGCAGGAAATTGGAGAATAGAGGCTGCCACTCCGGACCAAGTAAAGCCCATGTGCTAATCTGCAGAGGGCTGAGAAGCAAGAACACAGCAAGGCACGGTTATCTAATCAGTGAAAGAGATTGGCTAGTCATCATGAAGAGATTTCTTTTAAAGGATGCAGGATGATAACTTTTTTTTAATATATAGACAAGCAGAGAATGATAGGGCTGCAAGGGACATTTGGAGTGTATCTTTACTCCAAGGCAGGGTCAGTTGTCTTTCTTGAGGAAGGTTTGTCTGACCTCTTCATCAGGCAATCCATTCCCGCCTTTCATTACTCTTGCCAACAGAGAAAATTTCCTTGTCTTGAAGTGGAAACCTGGTTGTTAAAATTTAAGCCTGTTACTTTTTCCCCTCTCCTGGATGGACACGGGGAACTAACTGTTCAATCCCTTCCTGCAGCAGCGTTTTATGGGCTTGAGGGCTGTTAGTGTGTCGTGTCTTACGTTCTTTGGATTCAAAACCTCACTGCTCCATCTTTCCTCCAGGGTCATGTTTCCTAAAACTGTTCTTGCAGCTCTCCTCTGCATTCTTCCAGTTGGCCCACACGAGTTTTTACTTATTTACTTATTTATTTTTGTATTGTGAGAACAAGGCAGTATCACAGTCATGCCTTGTAGTGCAGAGCAGAAGGGGTTTTCTACATTCTATGCACGATATATTCTGGCTCTCAGGTGCATGCAGAATCCTGTTGGAACCTAAAGAAACCTGCCATAGCTTGATGTTGACTTATGTTCACCTCCTGTTTGATATAGTTCAAGGTCCTTTTCTACAGAACTGATTTCTAATCAGCTATTTCCTGTTCTGTATTTTTGTGGTTCATTTGCTTTTAGAATATCTTCAATTTGTCCCTGTTGGGGTGCATTCTGGTTTTTTATCCCAGACCTCATTTCCATTTTTGTCAAGATTATTTTGTCCTTTGCAATACTTTCATTTCCTTCTAGGTTCTTGCCATCTGCAAATTTAATATGCATTCTCTGAATCATGGAGTAAATACTGAAATGTATTGCAGCCAGGACAGACTCCCGGAGAACCCCATGTAACACATCCTTCTGTTCTGATGCTTACTCATATATGGCAATACTCTGGGATAGATGCAAACCTAAATTCCCAATTTGAGAATTTGCTGGCCACAGGATTGTCGTTTTTACTTTCTCCCAGCTTTATGTATCTACATTAATTAATTCTATCTACTTAATTTTGGGAAATATATATAATCATGACATCTAAAGGCATGCAGAAGTTGAAAAAGTATTAGTCACAGATAGAATCACTACTTTCAAACAGATCTCAGCCTTTATTCCTCTCCTCTGAGGAAGGGAAGACTTGCTATTGCATATTGTTCAGGTCTGTCTGCAAAGGACAAATTGGCTGATACACTGGAAGAAGAGGAAAGAAAGACTGGTGGTGTACTCCCCCCACCCCTGCAACTATAATGTTTCTCTTCAGATACAGTTTATCTCAGCTGGCAGCAGGTCCTGCAAACTTAAATGAAGACAAGCTTTGTGGTTAAAGAAAAGGGGATTTGTGAGGGTTTTTTTGTTTTGTTTAAACTATCCTTTTTTTTTTTTTTAAAGTTAAAAATTGGGGCTGTACCAACAAAATCCATGTTTACCTTATAGCATTGCCCCATTCTAACTTTGTTTTTCATGGGGAGATCAAAGGGCATTAGAAACTACTTTCTAAAAAGCACATCTCATTTCCAGGTGCTCGGGGTTAAGGAGGACTTGAGCATTTATGCCATCTTCCTTTTTTTTTTTTGAAAGTGTGATTTTGCAAGGACTACTTGTTTTGGTGCATGATGTGTATTTTATACCATTTCCAATTCTTCTGGAACATTTATCTCCAACCTTTGTTACCTGTCTCAGGTGATCTCATGTCATCTCATCAGAGCAATAGCTGCCTCCTTACTCTTGAACTCACTCAGTATCACAAGAAGTTAGTTGACCCAGTTTAGGATAACTGAGTTATCTGGATGACAGGAAAGAAACACCTTCTTATGTAGTTCTCTTGCTCTGTTTTTCTGCTTTTGCTGCCAGAGATCTCATGATTCCCAGCTTTCCTTTATCCTTCGTTTCCCTTTTCACTGTTGTCCTCAGATACTTTCCTTTGCTTTCACTCTTCACTCTCTTTTGTGTGTTCTCTTTTGCACCTGTCCTCCCTACAGGAGGACATTTGGTGTGTGGGGAGGTGAGGAGGCCTGTTATCATTCAAAATATCTCCTATTTTTCCACTCCTGTCCTTCTTTCACACTTACTGCTCCACTTCTGACAGCAGTGAAACCTCCCAGCATGAAAGACTCCATCCTTGCTCTGTGGTGTGGAAAGCACTGAGGGCAGTCCTCTTTCTGTTCCTGAAGTGTGTGATGGGACCCTGCATTAGACAAAGTTTTTTTATATTATATTCTTATATTAAACAATATTTTTATATTACATTCTTGTATTAAATGCTCTCAAAAGACTAAAGGCAGTTTGTTGGGTTTTTTAACCTTAAGGCAAACTTCTTTTGAATAAAAACTAGAGAATTAAATTTTCAAATTGAGAGAACGAAAAGCTCTTAAGAAAGACAAAAGGGAAAAAACAATAAAAATCAATAACTGCTCTTTCAGGTGACTCCTTGCTTTAGCCAGCTCAGTGACCTGCTGAGTTACAGCAAACACTGTCCAGCGTCCTCTTCCCTGGGAAGTTCTTGTTCTCCCTGAGGGCTGGCTGGCTTCTCTGTGCTTCTTGGCATCTTCTCTTTTCCATGCGATGACTCCCTTACCTCATCTGTTGACTTAAGCATCCCTTAAGCACAATAAACAGCTCCCCAAAGAAGACTGAGTTTCTTTCCTCTTAAGTTCTGGCTGACACTGTATTTTCAAAAGAAAATAACAAGAACTTAGAAGCAGCAAATAGAACAGAATCTGTCCCACAGCATTTGAGAAAGGGGGATTGTCTTGAGCATCGGCGAGTGCGTGGGGAAAGAGTACTTGAACAGGACATGTACGGTTACAGTTCTGTTTTGCTAGAAGGAAACCCCTAATGAAACAAGATAAATGAAAACCAGGATTCTGAACATCATTGCTCATCTGGGATTTTGGAAGAGGAGCTTAATAGTTAAAGCAGAGTGTAATTTTACTTAAATGTCCTCAGTGACTATGGTATTATTATTTATTTATGCTAGTGCCCGCAATTTACTGAACACTTTCCAAACATTCAGGAAAAGAGTCTCTGGTCTGAGATCTTGCAGTCTAAGGATAGAGAGAGGTGAATCAATGCAGATTAGCTGTATTTGTTGAATTTTTAATACATCAGGAAGATGACTGCTTACCTGATACTAATGGAAACATCTGCTTATGATTGATTTATTGCATAAGACGACAGGTTTTTACCTTAATTAAGAAAGATTTCTTACACTCTAATACACCTTCACAATTTCATCCGTATTTATAATATTTTCTATATTAATAGGTCTGTTTTCTTGAAACACAAGTTATACAAAGATTAGCAATGTGGGAAAATATGTATCTTAATCTGAAGCTGTAAGGCAAAAGATTAATGCTATGGATTTAAGAGGAATAATTTATCAGGTATATTTAAAAAAAACTAAGGTTGCAGTTACACTTGCAGAAAGACTGACTGGCAGGGAAGAAGCTGAGTCAGAGCAAGGTGCCAGTGATCTGCATGGGAAGGGGTCTTGCTTGCGGTGTCTTATGTTCAGTGTGTTGGAGGACAGCGCGTGTTGTTTCTCTTTTCCTTTCAGTTCTCTGTACTTCAGGTTTTAGCTCTTTCTCTGCTCCACCAGAGATATTGCTGAGTTGTGGACTAGAATAATTTTGCCCACTGGGTCCTGTTCAGACAACTCCCCCTATAATTTGATTTATTACCATTATAAAAAGCCTGTTTATCTTTTTTTCTTTTTAGCTCTCGCATAGAAAGGTTGGGGAGATTAAAAGTGCTTTGCCCATAGTGCGGTACCTGCAGCTGTATGGCTGAACTTGTTTCAGAGTATCTCCTGTGCACCTCATCTCTTGTCTTCAGCGAGTGCTTCACACTGCAGACCCCGGCCCCTTTCTGCCCTGTCGGACCCTTTGGCAAGTAATGCTCATTCTTGTAAATGTGTATTGACTACAGAAGGCAGCTGCCTGACCTGAGCAGTGCCTGATTCCTGCTTTGTTTCCTTCCCCGTATTCATAGGCTTAAACCCAGGAGCTGCTGTAAGCTCCTGCGCAGTACAGGCTGCAGGACCTCCCCGCAGAAATTCAGTATCCAGTCCTAAGTCTGTAACTGAGCTACAAGCATGCCTTTTGGGAAAGTATGTCACCTTAAAGGCTCCAAAAAATGATTGATCTATGGTAATCCCAATTTAGTTGTTCCAATGCGTAATAAATGTTCACTTAATTTTAACTGGAATTCCTTTGGCTTGTGGTTCTTATGTTAGGTCTTGTTATGCTTCTGTTGGTCTAGTAAGCTAAGGAAACATCCAAACCCCTGTTTTCAAACTGTGTTTTGAAGAAGTCCAGCTTCAGATCCTTCCTGCAGGATCGTTTGTAATGTTTCTTGGCATCCTGTATTCTTAAAATACTGACATTGGACTCAGGTTCCAATATTTGAATGATAATCTCAGTGGACAGAAAATTTGGGAATTCAGAGATTCCCTCTCCCAAATCAGAACAAAAAGAGAAGATATTAACAATTTCTACATCTGTAGGCTCACAAGTAATCTTACAGCAAACATGAAACATTTCATTACAGTTTGACTTTTAATATTTTTTTTTATTTTTTAATATGATATGATGTCACCTAAGATATAAAAGGCATATTAAATTTAAACCCGAAACATGTATATTTAAAAATACAAGAGAAGTGTCATGAAAATCAGAACTATTTCCCACTTTTTTCTAAAGAGTTTTATTTAAATTCCACCTGCCTCTGAACATGTTGAATTTTCTGATGAAAAATGTCAGAAAAAAAAATCCCAATTAGCTCTTCTCAGTTGGGCAGTATACAATCATCCTACTTCTAACAGATTCATTCTTATTTACATGTCTGAAGATCATACTAGCCCTTATAATCACAGTCATGTTATGAGCTTATTTTTCATTTGCTATTTCCCTCAAATGAGAGTTCTCAAAGTCATTGAATTACAGGATACTGCTTTTCCATATCTGGATGTTTGACCTATATTCTTTGTTTGAATGAAACTAGCACTTCTAGCACCACAGTCTTTGTGTTGAGCTGACCCATTCTTATCATTTAGCATGCTGCCAGAGTTTGTACTTTAGCTGCAGTGATTCTTTTGTATTTGGTTCAATAATAAAGGTATTTCATACTGTTGAGCCAAGAATAGAAACTCTGCGCAACACCATTTAAAATACTTCTGTTTGGGAATGTATTAATCCAATTTCCTTTTGAAATCTATTTTATATTCAAGCTTCTGCAACTGGATGATGAACTAGATAATCTTAGGAAGATTTTATCTTATTTTTCTTATAACTCTACACTTTTTTTGGTACAAAACTTGTTTTTAAACAAAGTCCTGCAGCATGATGTAAAATACCTTGTCAAAACCTGTTATGTCACTATAATTACCTTTATCACCTAAACTTCTAATCTCCTCCAGTAATGTTATTTATGTGACAAAATCTGTCCTCCATAATTCTTGCTGAATGGCATTAATTATGCTACCATACTCTTACTCATGGCAAATGGCATCCCTATCAGCCTTCCATCATTTTGGGTGCGATCAATACCATTCTATCCCTTTAGGTCATCCTTTTTAACCTTCTTAATATCTAATTAACTTTTTTGCTGTTCTTTCTTCTTTCCTCATTATACCAATATTTCTTAAAAATCAATGTCAATCTTCTCCCAAACTTTCTTGTTTCTTGAAGAAGCTCAAGGACAAAGCTCTTCTAGTTCCTTGGGAATGCTGAAGCTGTATGAACTCTTCACACAGGTCTCATTACCAGATGCTGAGAAGCCATTTGCGCAGCAGTTGTATTACACTGGGACGTACACAGTGTGGAAACGTGTTTCGGGTGAAACTTTATACTCGATTGACTGTAATTTGGAGAAATGGGTTAGACTGTAACCTCTGTGACATCTTAAAGTGATCTTGGTGAGACCTTATACAGTTCTCTCTCATGTCAATGTTGGCACATGATCAGCCGGATGGAAGGGTAAAGCAGCATGAGACAGGCAGGGTGTTGTAGGTCCCTAAGCCTGGCCCTGAGGTGGGAGACAAGGACTGTCCTGTGTCCCAGCCCACTCCTGCCACTCTCTTTCCATGGGACTTTGTGTACCTACCTTTCAGGTAACAAACTTTCTGCTTCCATTTCTGAAAAGCAAAGGATAGCATCTATGCTTGCCTGGTAGATGTCAAACACCTCAGCTGAAAATATTTACAAATTGTACATCTACCTCTTCAGTCTGGTCAGGCTTGTGAACCATAGCCTGGGACTCCCCCATCTGCTCTGGTAGGAAAAGAGGGAAAACATGCAGTCACAAAATGCGTGTGTGTGCTTGGAGAACCTGACTAAGGACTGTCCTTCACAATAAAGGCATGACGGCCATAGGGAAGAGGAATTACTTTGAATGGTAATAACTTTTTTGATGCTTTGCAGCCCTGCATTTGATTGTTTGGTTTGACCCACTGCAGCAAGGTCCTTTGCTGTGGTAAGCTAAGGTATTGTCACCGTTACCTGCAATTTGAGCTTGGTAAGAAGATGACACTAAAAAGACATCAGCTAGCTGGTGGCCAGCTTGGACTTAACTGAGTAGTATCAGAATGGATGGGTTAATATGTAGAAGCCAAACATCTACAGCACCAGGTCAGCACATGGCAGAAACACACAATGATTTTCAAGTTTTCTAACTGTTTTTATGAACCATACGTATACTGGCTTCTTAATCTCCTCTGGCCTGAGGAGCTGGAACTCATGACTTGTTAATACTCCAGATAAGAAATTTTGTTAAGTAAAACGAATCCTTTTTCAAGCATAAATATCTGAATTGGATCATAGTGTCATTTGTTGCACATGACAAAAATTATGATTGACCAGATAAAGGTTGAATGCCCTGCTATGAACTTCTGAATGTGCATAAAGTGTTAGCTTTACAATGCCCAGGATTTAAATGTTCAGATCTTCAAATGTCCAGTATTCCTGAAACACATGGGATTAAATGATTATTTTAGTAAACCAATACCCTAGAAGACAGCAGAAAAAAAGCCTGAGGCTGGTTGGCCAAGTTTCTATCGATTTCAAACTGGCATTTTGATATCGTCTCCTTCCTCTTGCTCACATAACACAGTTGCTAAAAAATAATGCCTTGCTTTCTGTTTTATAATTGAGTTTGACTTCTCTGTGAGTCTGGTCTAGCAAATGTGTCCAAGATCAGTCTTTGTGTCTGGAAAAAAAAAAAAAAATCAAATTTTCTGTATATACAGTTGGATATAATTTCATCTTTGACTTCACTACCACTGCTATTTATCTGTGAAAGAAATGTGAGATCCTTATGACACTGTTTTTGGCTGGATACATTGAAGGCAATAGTATGCAAAGTTATCGCTGTCACACAATATTTAAACTGGTTGTATTATACTCTAGCCCTCATCTGCCCATTTTGTATCAGCTCTGCAACCATGTGTATCATCTGGTTTGGGAGTATGTTCACTGTGACTACACTTGCCACAGGGTTTGCCAAGCTAAACAAAAATTGGCAAAAGCCTTCTCCATCATGTGTCCAAAACAAGCAGCCTGCTGGGGTAAGCACTCAGTCCCGATGTTGTTTAGATGCTCTTTTTGCTTACAAATCTCATCAGGTGGGTTTTCACTCTGGAGCTAGTTATTTTTCATAGAAAGACCTATGGATAGATTTCTCTGTCCATAGAGCTGTAAACTATTGTATGGTCTGACTGACCTCGAAAAGAAAGTGGAAATTGGAGGCAGCCGTATCTCACTTTCTTGTATTCCCACTTCCCACAGGCTTCACAATGTGCAGCTGCAGAACTAGGTCTGTGCTTTGGCACAGACTGTTTTCCATAACGTTTTATTAGCACAATAAAATACATAGGAAACGTCATATTTTCAACTGTTTTTCACCTCTAACTAATTGGTTAGTATTTACTGCTACTGGCAATATCTTCTCAGTGTACCAAAGGCCAGAAACAAGGTACAAGATTTCCATTCCTAACGTGGGATTTGGTCATTATATAGGCTTATTTCAGTTGCTAAAACTTAGGCACCTAGTTCCATTTATGAGGCTACAGGGTATCTGCTGGCCTCCTGCTGCCACTCCAGAAAAGTGGAGGTCTTCCATGTGGCCTGTGTCGTACCTCCCAGCCGCACCTCCCTAGGACGTGACAAACATTACTAGACCCCTTTTATGGTTAGACAACTGGACCGAGCTCTCGGTGCCTTTTATCTAAACGTCCCTGCCCAGTGGCTGCTTAACCCTGAAGGTTTCTAAGCACCTTTGGAGCTCTTCTTCAGCTCAGCCTGCAACGCTGTCTGCCTGCCCAAGCCTCAGTGGATCCCCAAACTAGGGAGAGAAGCGTGCAAAGTCCTTTGAAGTGAGCCTGCCTTGCACACTGCAAAACGGTGTCCCTCCCAAGCGGTACTTATGGGTAAGATGTTTCTAATGAACCTCTCATACCTAATATCGTGGCTGTAGCACTCACCCAGGAGGCAGAGACACGGGTGGGATGCCCTCCTCAACCTGAGGGGCTTCAGGCTTCTGCTCCCCTCTCTTGCAGCAAAGCGCTGTAGCCGTGGGGCAGCATGAAGCCTCCTGGGGAAACCCAGGAGGGAGTAAGGCTCAGCAGCCTCACGAGGATTTAGCTGTGGAGAGGCAGGACGCAGTGGAGCAGGGGGACAGGGGTTCTCACCACTGGTCAGGAGTCTTAGTTCTTCCCGCTGAGTGGGCTATCTCAAGTTTTGGAAGGAGCTCAGGTATCTGGCTCTGCATGTCATTCTGGAAGTCAGCCCAAAATTTAGGTGTTGCCACCTTTAAATCCTTTACTGAACCTAACCCAAAAGGAATAAGAAAAAATATCTGAACTGTTCTTCTATACTTCTAATGATCTCGTACATATCTTTGCAATTGTTCACCCTGTAATGTGGATGGGTAAATGTCAGTGCTGACAGCTCTTGTGATTTTGTGAAGTCTTGTGAAATATGTGACCATTTGTAAAGACCTGGAAGGTGGATAAATACCAGGATGCACTAAGTTTCTATTAAAAAAAAAAAAATCATTTTTTCTTTAGTTGTTATAAAAAGCTCGAGAATTTGTCTTCAGTGGAAAGCTGAGACCCAGAAGACAAATATGACTCCAAGTGTAACAAATGACCAACATTTCTAATTTCAGCTAATATAACTCTGAGCCCTGACATGATTTTTTGATTGAATTGTAGCTGCAGAACTGAACCTGGCTGAGTTATAGAAAAGTCTACTGAATACTGGAAGTGGTAAACGGATGGTGTGGGTATCAGAAGGATGAGGCTGGAAAACAAGAAATCTCTCAGGTCATTCCAGAATGGTTCAATTGCTCATTCACCTGGCATTGCAGATCACTTAATCCTAGATAAACCACTGTCCAGAAAAATTTTAAATGAGGCTTTATTGCAAGCTTAACAGGCATGTTAACTGTTTCATCTCTGAGGGAATATTCCAGGGTGATTTTGCAAGGAGTCAGAGTCCACAGGCAAGCTTTCTTCTTTTCCCCACACTATTTTACATCATTTTGATTTCATGCTTCTTTCTACTGAAGAAGAATTGTGTTATATGGAGCATATACAGGCATTGCGATATCGAATACAATGCATCAGGTTGTAGTAGCATTGTTAGTACCAAGTATGTCATCAATAGCTGCTGAGGACTGCACAATTTTTAAATTCTAATAAAATTGGTAAAACCCTCTAGTCTTTATGCAAGGAAGTAGTACCAGCAGATTAAAACATGCTCTTTTAGCAAAGCCATTTCTCAAAGCAAGGGTGTTAATGGATGCGGATGTAATAACCTAGGGCTTATTTTAAGTTTTCATTAAGTCACGTGCTCTAAATACTCATTGAAGGCAGTGCTATTTTTAAGGGGTGCTCATTAAGAAAAAATCCTTAAGCAAACATCAAATGTATGAGTAGAAAAAAAATCTGATTGTCTCTATTAGCTGGGCATTTAATCCCAAAATTAAAACTGACTCCACTGAGGAAAAGCTTTAAAAATTATCCACGTTAACCCAATTAGCTTCTCTAGAGATTTTAAATTTAATTGTAAAAGTGTATTTTTAACTGGCAAATACCAGATTAAATTACTTTTTATTTTAGCAAAAGCGTATATGTTTTAGTCTTAACTTTGTTTCATTCAATTAAACTCTTTTCATGGTTGATGTGACAACTTTAACTATTACGGCTCATAAGCAGAAGCATTTCAGAATCCCGACGAGGTGTGCTTGAGTCAAACGTTCCTCTGCAAGGCTGCAGTTATGAGTGTTAAGCATTAAAATCCTGTTTATACAATAGCTAATTCATGGGATGCATCTGTATTGCACTGAGAACACTGAGAAACCTGGACCCGAACGGACCCCCTTCTGGAAATCTGCACCTGCAGATAAAAAGCAGATTTCTAGAAAACGTGGATGTGTTGAACACCAGTACCAGCTTGCTTCAGTTTCAGGTTCCTCTGTAGTAAGTGTTGTACAAAAAGAGAGATTTCCATGGCCCCCGTGGGACTGCAGGAAGAAAAACTCCTGTGCTGACTCAGGGTAAAACCTTGTTCCCAATTAAGTTGTGTGCTTGTATTTCCTTTCCCCAGGGTACACGAGGCCGCAGAGCTCCTCTATTTCAGCCGTGAGTACCAGCACATCTCTGCTGACGTTCGTCTAGATTAGGCAGAGAGGCTGGATCGAGGTGGAAATGGTCAGGTGAGGTGCTTGTGCTGACACAGGCACTTCTGGCTGTGTCACCAGAGCAGACTGCACAGCCCGCCCGCGCGGCGGCAGCCCCAGCGCCTGCCGTGAGCCTCCCGTGGGACCCTGCTCCCCGTGCCGGGAGGAAGGGCGTGCCCCATGCGTGGGCCTGGGTGGTGGTGGAAAGCTGCGAGGCTGTCCTCCCCTCTCCCTTCCCAAGGGCCCTGGATGAGAGGCAGCCCATTCACAAGAAGGGGTGGAGGAACCACGGCTCAGAGCAGGAACATCTGAGCCTCCTGCACGGAGACCGTGGAGGGGAACGTTGAGGGCAGCTGGGAAAAGGCAAACGCCTCCAGACCTGCCCACCAGGAAATCTGTGTCTGAAACAGGAGCAAAGACCTTTGGTTTAGATGTCTTTTTTTGTCAGCAATGACTTGGCTCCTTATGCCTAGATAGTCATGGTGGTAGATGTCTAAAGCTAGTGTCCCCCTTGTTAGTCCCTGAGACTCCCTCTGTGGTCAATGGAGAGAGACTACCACATCTACGAGTCAATTTACCAAACCTTTTTAAGACACCTGTTTGAGGATGAAGTGACTGCCCTGGAGAAGACTATTTCTCTTCCTAGTTTATAAAAAAAGTTTAGGGTTACTGTATAATGCCTACGTGAACTGTTATATGCCTAAGCCAATGGGGCACACGAGTCTTGGTCCCCAGACTTCCTGGAGGACCACTGTCAGTCCTCAAAATTTGTCACAGATCATGATGCGCTGTGCAGCCTTCAGCTTAGTGGTAAATAATAGATTTAGCATGCTCCTCACCCATGACCTGCAAACCTGTGCCTGAAAACCACTGGTGTAACTAACTAACACATACTAGCTAGACCCTGTAAAACCAGTATTACTCCATAATATGGACAAGCTCATTCAGTGTGTGCTAAAGCTACTGGATTTTATTTTTGCTCATTGCTTCATGTGTTTGAAGTTTAAAACAAGAGTCTGTGTTAATGTTTAAAAGCTAATAAAATAACGACACCTTAAAATGCTATTTTAATCCAATCTTCTTGCATTTTAAAGTGAGCATGCAGCATAGTGTATTGTAATGTTAATTTTGTAGAAGTGTAGCTTCCAGACCTTAGTGAGTAGAGTTTCCACTTATGCTAGCATACAGTGCAATTGCAGGACAGAAAGGTAATTTTTAAGTCTTTGGCTTGTAAATCCATTGATATGTCATTGAAATGATATGATTAACAACGTTTCTTTCTGATGATCAACAAACCAGTGCTTTTATAAACCATTATGTGGTGTTGATATGATTTTTTTCCCTGTTATTGGGAAATGGAAGTGGCAGAAGGGAATGTGACTATTGAATTGCAGCCATTGCTTCCATGGGCTGTCATCCAGCAGTTAGCAATAGTGCTTATGTGGATCTATCTACACAAAACTGGCTCCTGACAGAACTGGCAGAAACTAGATTTTTATGAAAATTGCTGATATTTTAAAACATCCCCCTTTTTTTCGGTTTGAGAATGCTTACAAGGTTTTAAACTTTTCCGTGAAGCAAAAATAATGAAAAGAGATGTTTGGGACACCTCAATACATAGTCATTTCCAGATAAAATATATCTCCTGGCCTGAAACTGATGAAAATCTTCATTATTTTCTCAAGGCTTATAGAGCGTTTCTGTAACTAGCCTGCTGAAGGGGTAATATCCCAAGCAGCAGGGAATTGGGGTAATTTTACTACAGGCTCCTGAGCTGCTTGAGCAAAAGGCTGAATATCCCTCCAGTCAGTACATCTATCTGGGCTCGCTCTTCAACACGCTTTCTGGCCCAATGGGCATTTTCTGATCTGAAGCAGAAAACGCTGCACAAGAGAGAGGGAGAGAAGACGTGTCGAGCAAGTTGTTTAGTACAATAGGAACAGATCCGTGGGGTGGGCACTAAGGCCCCTGTGTCCATGCTGTCCCTGGTGCAGGGGTGTCATCTGGGACTAGGTTCGGAGGTCTGGGTGCCTGATGAAGCTGGAGCGCAGCCTGCATTTTGGCTTCATCTGAGAGGGTGGTCCTGTTGGTTTGGTTCAAGACAGCTCTGTGGTACAATCTAAGTGCTGTAAATAGGCATGAAAAAGAGGTTTGCTTCAAAATCGCACTCCTAACCCAAGCTAAAATGCAAATATAGACACACGCAATGAAACCCATCCTGGAGTACACTTGAAATTAGGCAGTTTCTTGACATCAGGGAGTGCTGGTTTCAGTCATTGGTTGCAATGAGTCAGAAAGAGGATGCCTGCATGTGCTTCTGTCATGGCAAATGAGTAACACAGCTACAACATTGAAGGAAGGGGTCTGCTCCCACCAGTTTCTCCTCTTGCATATCCTCAGCCCTTCATTTTCAATTTCCTTTGTTTTTTTGAAGTGTTGAATAACAATTAAAACCAAAACAAAACAAAACCAACAAACAACATAATAGCATTTAGGGAATAAAACAAATTTTAAAAAATTAATGAGAAATATTTTTGTCTGATTCTAAATTATTTATTTTATTTTGATTTCATTCAGATACATTGTTTATTTCAAACCCTATGTCTCTGTTCATGTGTTTGTCAGTTAGTCTGCCAAATAGTTTTTAGCCTATGGACTTTTTCAGCTAAATTGTCCCCAGTGATGGAAATATAAAGATACTATGTTCCCAAAGGAATATTTTATTTCTTGAAAGCTTTTGGCTGGATACTTGAATTAATTCTTCTGCTGAGGGAAAGGGTTGCAGTTTGAGTTCAAAAGCTTTTTGCTCCATTTTACCTGTTTGGCCAGGCAGCAGGCACACACTTTTTTTATTAGCACCATTGTGGCCATTGAGAGTTTATATTGAGGAGAAACACAAGGCAAGGCAATCTGGGAGAAGCAGCTAGAGACATTAAGGAATACAGGAATTTTATGTCAAGTTTTACAACATAATACGCTTTCTATAAATCCATGTTAATGTGAATATTATTATTTCAGTACATTTAACTTATCCATTAAAACCCCTAAACTCTTCTTGAACCTGTTTAGACAATGAAATGTTTAAGGCGAGGCCAGACTGTGGAGCCTTCCCCCACTTAATTTTCTGCATGTGAGCATATGTCCTCCTTGAAATGATTTTGTGACCATGCTAATGAAAATCCCACCTATGCGTGGCTTAGTCTCCTTGCTGAATGCAAGTTGAAGAGTGAAAATGTACAGATAAATATTTTAGCATCTAACGTAGTGCTATAGTAGTTGTATTTCACATCAGAACAGCTATGTGCCTATTGCCGGTCCCAAAGTTGCCCAATAAGATCGATGAGGTGGCGTTTAAGAACTGGAAATGTTTCTGCTGCAGAAGCGTCCCTACTCAGTAACTGTCTGGTACAACACTCACTTAATTATACTGTTAGTGATTACCAGTCTTCAGGTCAGAGTTAAGCAATGAAGCACAAGAAAGCAAGAATCGTTAACCTTAATACCAATGACATGACAAAGTGACTTTTAGATATCCTAGGTTATTTTTTTTAAGACAAGAAAATGCCACTATTGTAAGAGTACATTACAATTCATCTTTCTTTATTAAAATAATGTCATTGATTGTTTTGTACTTTAAGCAGAGGTTAAATAATTAAGAGATTTATTAAGATCACCTTATCATTGATAAGTGAAGGTAATTCCCAAGCTGCAGATGCAGAGCAGAACACTGGATGAATGTTGCATCATTGTACACTTAATCTTCCTCCCAACAACACTGATAGGGAGTTCTCTGTTGTTTCAGTAGCACAGAACCTATAGCAAATATGGTTGCACATATGTTTTCTGGTCCTCCACAGTATTAAAAAAGCTTAGTCTTCACTTTACACATGTAAGATAGAATCATGTACATTACTTACAGCTGGTAACCATTAAATAAAGTGTGAAACTTCCTTGTGAAACATGCCATTCATCATGCTAACCCTTAATTAGTGACAAAATCTATCTATCTATCTTTGAACTTCAGTTCAGTCCTTCAGCTCTGACCCTCAGGGAAATACCAGGACAGTTTTCAAGATTGCAACCTCAATCTGACTTGGGCTATGTTTACATTAACAAGTCATGTGGGGCAGCGCAGGTCTATAGAGCAAAATATTTGGTGCTGATGAGTTGATGTCCACACCACATGTTTCCCCCAAGAGGAATCCAGTCCATGAGCCCCAAGATTGCTCATGTTAACCAAAGCACATAGTAAGTGGGGACGACTAGGAGGTTTACTTCAAGAGTGTGCTCATGATCCAAGCTGAAATGTTAATGCGAACTCACCCACAAAGTGCCATATGGATGTAAAAAGTCATCATATGTTAATCCTGAGCAGCAGCTCAATTACATCTTGTTTGTGTAAAAGTCAAGCAGGAAAAGACCCAACCATGACCATTCCTTTTCTCACAGGCAATTAATGAAAATGTTTGCTTATTTTTGTACCAATTAAGTTAATTTTTAGGAAAAAGTTGCAGAATTATTTCCTTCTAAATATATAGCTTCTTAATAAATACAAAATACTTATTGTTTTCTAGGGCTTTTTCACTTTTAAATACTTGGCACACAGCTGATCTACTTCTTAAGACCATTTTGAATATTTGTCAGCAACTTACTGTGAGGAGAGAAAGGGAAGAGGAAGGAATCATTAGTGCTGGAGTATTACCTACCATAAGAACAGATATAAAGATCAGTAAAACTAGTCACAAACTGGTGGTGTGTGTTCTCAGAACCTGAGCCTGACCTGTTACCTTTACGGTCTGCATCTTCCCATGCTCCAGTGGTGGATATACCTCACCTCACTTCAGTCACCTACGATGCAGACATTTACATCTGAGCCAGTTGTCTAGACTCTTTTTATAGTCCATGGAGAGAAAAAGACACTTCTCAGGCATGATTTACATGTTCTATTTAGACATCTATGGTAATATCAGATGACTCACTGCCTGGAAAGTAGCTATTTCTTTCCATTTCCATATTTTGCATTTACACAGGGAGCCTAGAGGAATATTTTAAATATAGGATTTTACATTTTAGATGTTTGAGAATCTATCCTGAAGACCTGTGTATTTTGCACAAGAAAATTCATCTCCATTTTTAATGTCTTCTAACTGAGAACCCAACAATATAGTTACATCATTCTTAAAGAACAGTTTCAGAAGCAACAGCTAATAGGGCATGTTCACCTGCCTACTCTAAGGTTATGAGTCTGGGCACATGAGGTGACACCATAATCTACTTAACATCATTCTTGCGAGTTTACATATCCACTCAGAGAATAACCTCAGGCCAAATGTGGGGCTGGACATATGTCTGCTGCTTGTATGGACACTGCATTGATGCCATGGTTTTAGGGGAATTCTCAGAGCCTTTTCAAAATGCTCTCCCTGGTCAATGCTGCTTGAGGGTGGGTCTTGCAACGTTCAGACTTACAATTGCATTTAAGCAAAGCATTTTATTACTTCAAGTGAGTCTTCATTCATGATTGTGATGACTCCTAGAGCTGCAATTCTATCGCTTCTGCAACAAGCCATGAAAAGAAATGCTTGGCTTTGCAGTGCAATGCCTTGAACTCTAGAAGATGGATTAATGGTTTGTTTTCTGGCTGTCTAATAGGCAGTATTAAAAGTAGAATTAAGTTTACCTTATATCAAGCCTTGAGTATGTTTTTTATCTAGGCAGTATGCAGGTCATTTTGTGCACTTAGTTTCGAAAACAGTCTTGTGACGAATTCTACTGTCCACAAAAATGATAGGAATACGACTTGAAGATTAGCTATTTCCACGCATTGCTAACCTCAGAGGATTTTGCCAACAGCCTACAAAGTGACTAGAAGAAGGCAGAGCATGAACAGCTCCACTTGTCGCTTGGCAAATGACATTGTATGCAAATAACTTCTTTGGAAGGGTAAATAAATGCAAAGATTTTTTTCCATGTAAAATAGCAGTGTCCATCTGTTGTCGTTTAAGAGGAAAGGTTATGGCTCACTTGTTGAAAAGGTAATGTGGCTTTACTTTCTGATTTATAAACCTTTTTTGTACCTCACCTCAAAGATGTCAGCATTTCAAAGGCTGGTGAAGTAATCACTATATATAGCTTTTTATCAGTTTTTGTAAAGTGGCTTAGAATGAAAGGCACTCTTACACATGGTTTCATTTTTCCTTCAGTGAAGGACAAAATGAAAGACTAAGGTTTTAGAAGCTGCAGAACTTAGTACCTGTATAGCTACTTTATTAAATATAGATATAAAACCACACAGTCATTATACTAGAGGACATGCTAGTGGAGACTGTCCCCGTTATAAAGGTGTAACAATGCATAACTCCCTTTGTGGGTGTTGTAATTTTTAGTTAATTAGGATTGAGCATCTCTTCTCTTTAGCAAATATTATGTTGCTTCACAACTGTCTCTGCTGACTTCAATGTTCTGACTTGTGTGGGAGAGGATTTTGCAGGCTCATCATCCACTTGTGTTCTGGAAACACTGTATTTGATTCATAAATATACTACATCCTTCACTAAAATCTAGTATGAGTCCACCATTTCTAACTTCCAGATGGGTCTCCTTCAGATTTCAATCACACTGAGAGGCATATCCTTACACTGTGCGTTAAGAAAATTTATCAGGTTTTATGACAATGCTCAGGACAGATGTGTCACTGTCATCCTCTAGCTCTGTGCAGAAAAAGGAGATGTAAGAGAATATGACACAGACTTCAACCAGCATATAAGTGAGGGCAAAGAGCCCTGCCTGGCTCCTATGGCTTTGGCAGCCTGTGCTCAAGGCCAGCTCTGACACGGTGGTGCAGTGGTGTGACCTTGGGTCAGGCTGCTGAGGAGACAGCTTCATCAGAAAGCTGTAAGAAATCTCATTTGGGCTCCCCAGCATCACTCAGGAGCTTTTTTAAGCTCTGACTGTGTCTCTTGTGGAGGACACTGCCCCTGCCTGCTGTATTGTCCCCCTTCAGCGCCCAGCTTGCCCTCCCCTGCAGCGCAGCCGGCTCCTGCTGCCTTCTGAAAGTAGAGGTTCAAAAACCCATTTACAGAACAGCGTTCTTGTACTGCTCCTTCCAGCAGAGGGATGGTTTTCAACTGCTAAAATCTTCTAACATACTGGAGTTTGTTAGACACATTTGGAAATTAGATACTAAAAATATTCTCGTTCTGAAAATACCTTCCCTGGAAACCATGCTACCTTTCCTACATGATGGCTATCTTTCTTTTTATATTTTAAGCTTTGACATCTCCTGATCACTGCTGAAAAGTTTATTTGAAATAAATCATAGTCGGGTCCTTCCAAAGGTGTGTTCTATTTTACAGATGGTTGCACATTCTTTGGCCTCCAGATAACGCTTTTTGTCAGAGTTACTACTGTGAAATGCCTTTTCTCCCCCTTTTATTTTTTCACCATGCAATAAATTTCTTAAAGAAATAGTAGCCTTAGAGAAGTGCACACAAAACACACAAGTGTCAAGTTCTTTTTTTTAGTGATTATGTTTTCTTGAAAAATTCCAACACTCATATTCCGAAACATCATGTAACTCAGAACCCAGTATCCACTATCAGTTTAATGGAAATCACTGACTTCGTGGCTTTGTATTCCTTGATGGCTATTAATTAGCAGACCTCTCCCTAAAAGTGATTATTCAAGTGGTTTTATTGCCTTGGTGGGTTTAATTCCCATGTTTGATTAACTCCAAAAGTCATGTTTCTGTCACTCGAATAGCAATAAAAAACCCCACCCAGAACTCCAGAGTGTCTTACTTCTCACTATTTCAAAGTTACAAAAAATCAGCTCCATTTGAATGTCATTAAAAACTGTACTGGTGAGCACAGTTATGGAATAGTGCTGTTGGAACATGAGCTGCTCTGCCAAAATCACTGCTTGCATACATGGAGGTCCAACGTCTTCTGTGTAGGAGAAATACAGGCACAGAGCTGGACTGATGCGTTTGTTTTTGCTTGGCTTTAGAGAGATGTTTAGAGCAAGCATTTATTCTAGGCAGTAATTGAAACTCAAGCCTCTCAGGCCATGTCTCTGTGGTCTTGATATTCTAGTATGGCCTTTAGTCTATGCAAGTCTCCTAGTGTGTAAGATGCTTCCTGTGAGAATCAGGACTCCTCACTTGAAAAAGGGTCATTTAAGAGCTCCTTTATGACAGCTAGGTCTCCAGAACTGGGTTTCTTCCCTCCCCAGTTAGTTGTGCAGGTAGTAGTTGTCACCAGTCCTGATGTTAGTCTTCTGTACAAACTGACATTAGCTGCTCTTGGGCTTGAATCAGAACAAATCCTACTCAAAGAATGACAGATGTACTTTGCCTCTCTTTTGCATCACATATCCTCACCAAACACAACCACTTTCATGTAAAACTTCTCATTCTTTCCTTTTCTCTGACCCACCCCCCAATTTATTTTCTCTGCTTGCATTTAGTCAAAACACAGCACATGTCTCTTTGATTATGCATTTTTTTATCATACTCCCACCTAAGAGTCGTTGTGCTACTCACTGTAAACATACATTATATATGATATATATATAAGATATAGTTATATCTTTTATATATATATAGTTATATAACTGTATATATATATAGTTATAAGATATAGTCCCCATGCCCCCAAAATTGTGGTCTAAAAAAGATGTGGCTGGGAGAGTCAGGGCAGGGCAACAGGTTACATTCATGTTGGTGGCCAAGCTGGAAACACATCGGAGGTTTCCTCATCTTAATCTTTTGACCTCAGTCTGCATCTCCAGCTGCAAGATTTATCCAAAAGTTCAAGCATCAGCTGTGCCCTCAGAATATCACCTGGTTTTGCTTTGCTGAAATTTCTGTCCAGCTGTTGGACCTGCAGAGTTTAAATGAAGTTGGAAATTGGTTTACCCAACACTACAGGTAAATCATGCATGGCTTATTTTCCTGATGGGGTTAAGGAGGATCTCTAATTTAAGATGGAATTTTGCTCATGGTTAAACAACAGGATTTAACCTATGTGACTATATTGCAGATTTCTATGATAGAGTCATTGAAATCACAGCTCCTCAGTCTTCTTTCATAGAAGGTTTTGAGAAAAAACAAATGCAAACATGAGTTAACATATTCTGTCTAAGACCTGGCCAATTTCCAATAGTGAAAGACTGTTTCCGTAAGAAGTTACAGGACTGAAAGACTCATCAGATACTGTCAGAGTTCCGTGTCTTGCCTGGGGCAGACCTTTAACACAAAAATCCAAGCAGTACCATACAACAAAGACGATCATGGAAGCGCTGGTTGGGTATATTAGAGCGTGCTTGGGTTTCTTCCTCCTTCCAGCACCGATGTTCGAAGTAAGCAAGACAGCTCTGGGCAAAGCAAAGCAAAATATTATTTGCTACTAAGGAAAGCAGTTCACAGTAATCTGAAATGGGAAGATGGAGAGATCTGGTCAGTGTGAGGAGCCCGACGAACCGGCCTTCCTGCTCAGACCGGGGAGTTTGGAGCCCTCTCCTACTCCAGGGGCCTGGGGCCGGGCCGAGGCGAGCCGTGCGAGGGCCGGCGGAGCCCGGCGCCGCGGGTGCAGTTGCGGGCAGCGCCCTCGAGGTGGAACCTTCTCACCGAGGCTGCGGCGGGCGCTCCCGGGCGGGCGGTGCGGCCCCGCCGGGGCTGCGCTCCCGCGGCTGTGCGGGGCCGGGCCGGGCGCTCCCAGCCGGCGGCGCGGAGCCCCGGGGGGCCCGGAGCGGAGCGCCCCGGAGCATCCCTGTGCAAGCGGGGGATGGCCCTGGGGTGGGGAGCGCCTTTGAGGAGAGGAGCAAACTTCCAGATCGTTCCAGCCAAGTGTCCCTTTCCCTCCGGCGTGGCCCTGGCCCCGCGCTGCCGAAACCTCCCTGTTGCCTGGGGGAAAACGGGAACTCCTCCGCCCGGCACCCGAGCCGAAACCGGGGATGGGACAAAAAGCGTGGGGAAACCTCCCCTGTGTCATCGATCCGATGAGGGAGGACATGACTCCGCCGCCCGCGGACGGCGGGGTGGGGATGAAGGTCCCGCACGCCGGGGGAGGCCGCATTAACCAGCCCCGGTCCCCGCCGGTGTCCCCCTCCTCGCCCCCCCCTCCTTGCTCCCGCTCCCCACGGCGACCGCCCCAGCCCTCATTGGTTTCCCCTGCTCAGAAATCCCGCGGCAAACATTCGTCCGGCACCGCGCCCCGGGCGGAGCCGGGAGTGCCGGGGGAGGGCGGTGCCGGCCGCGGGCTGCCCCACTGGCGGCTCCGGCGCCCCGGCGCGGCGAGGCGGGCGGGCCCGGAGCCGCGGCCCGCGGCCGTCTGGGGATTCACATGGAGCCGTGCCGCGCCGGGGAGCGCCGTGCCGCGCCGCCGCCTTCAGCACCAAGAACAGCTACAAGTGCGGCCGCGCCCTGCCCGCCCTGCCCTGCCCGCCCCGCCGGAGCCGCGGGGAGCGCGGGGAGCGCCGTGCCGTTCCCGCCGGCGCCCGGGGGCACCGAGCCGCGGGGTTCCTGGCGGGGAGGGGGGACGGACCGGGGGGCGGGGGGTGGGGGGCGTTTTCTTACTTGTCTGTGAAGGGCACGGCCGGGCCGGTGCGTGGGCCCGCCGCTGCAATTGAGCGGCGAGGCGGCAGAGGGTGGAGAGCGTCACGGGGGCCGAGCCACGCTCCCAAAAAGTTGTTGCTCGTTTTGGGTTTTTTTTTTTTTTTTTTTTTTTTTTTTTTTTAGGCGAGGGGAGGAGGAATAAGGAAGGAGGAAGCGGAGCGGGTTCGGCTTGGCTAATCGCGAGTGTTATGCAGCACTACTGAAATCGCTCTCCTGGCTACCTGTCCCAGGCTGAGCTCCTGCATATTAAACTGACGCTACTGGGGGAAGCTATTTGAGACGAGGGTTGTACAGAAATTACCTCATGCTATTCCCGATCGGCGCCGAGTATTAATTCCAGTGACCTCTACAGTAATACGGATATGCAACTCTTTTCGATCAAGGTATTTGTATATGTGTGTGTCGCCTTTAGTTCTTATTTTAAGGAGAGAAGAGTCCACAAAAAATGCAAGTTTTGCCTCGGTTAACGTTTTTGGGCTGGGCAATCCTCTCTGCCTGCTTCGTGGCGCCGGGGGCTTTTGTTTTTTTTTACTTTAATTATTTATCATTCCTATTGTCGATATCCTCCCCCGATCAGCTCTAACAAAAGAGATCCCGGGCACGGTGCCGTCTCAGCAGCGAGCAAAAAGGGAGGATACGGGTGCTCCTGAAGAGTGAGCTTGCCTCCTTAACTGGGTCCTCTCCCATCCCCAAGGGGAAGGGGACACAGGGAAACCCCTGTTCACGTTTCGCTGGCCGGGAGGGAAGCGGGGGCTCCCGCCGCTGCGGGGGGACGGGGCCAGCCCTGCCCGCCGCCGCCAACTTCTCGCTCGGCTCCGGGGCCGGGGCCGGGGCCGGGGTCGGGCGAGCTGCCGGCCGCCCGCCTGTACCGCACCGCACCGCTTGCCGGGTGGGCTCCGCTCCCTCGGCTCCGCGGGGGAGACCCCCGTGTGCCTGGGGTGGGAAAGGGGACGGGGGATCCCCGCCGGGCTCCGAGGAAGAGGGCGAGAGGTCGTGCCGGCCCGCGGCGAGGGGTTAGCTGTCCGCGGCGCGGAGCAGCATCCCCCAGCGCTGGCGTGTGTTTGTTGCGGGAATCCGAAGTGTTGGCAGGTGAACGTGTAACACGGTTAAAAAAAGCCCCACCACAAAACCCAACACAACGCAAGTAATAAAAATCGATCAGTGACCCAAAGTGCATGCAAATCCGGCGTTGGCATTTTGGAGTTCACAAGCTTCTGACCTCTGGGACCGGGGATTCATTACAGGAGACTTAGGTTTTCATTGAGGGGGAACAGAAGCGCATTAAAGCTGACCAGCTGATGCAAGGAGAGGAAGGAATCACCGGCGGCTGTAAATAAAAGGCGACGCTCGTGCTTGCATCGCGGAGGTGCGGTTGCTGCCGGCCGGGGATCAGGGCTCGGAGGGGACCGCCGGAGCCTCGGCTCCAGCCGGGGGATCCGCATGTGCCCGCCGCCCGCCGCGCACGGACCGCCTCGGCTGCAAGGCCGCGGAGTGAGGCGGTTTAAACCCGTCCTACGGCCGCTAACTGGAAGGAGCGAGGCCCCGGGGAGAGCCGCGCCGAGGCTGTGCCGGAATCCCTCAACGACAGGCGCCAGCTGGGGTACGGATGAGCTTGGGAAGAGGGGAGAAAAAAAAAAAAAAAAATAGCTCGGCTAAGTAAAGTGGAGAACAATAGGGGGCTCCCTTCAAGGGAGAAACACCGCGGTGATGGGCGATGGTCGTGGAGTTGCGCGGGGAGAGGCGGCTCGCCCAGCCCCGGGGGCGCTCCCCGGGCCCCAGCGCCGGGCGGGGCCGGCCGGGGCCGGCCGGGCTGCGCTAGCTCTTCCTCGGGCCGAGAAGGGGGCCGGCATGCATTAGGAGCCGAAAGGCAGCCGGGGAAGCACGGAGGAGCCGCACGGGAAGCCGGTGCGTGGCCGGCTGTGTGCTCCCGGCGGGTTGGGGTGGGGGGAGAGCGCGGTGCGCGGAGCGCTGCGCGGGGTGCGGTGCTGCGCGGGGTGCGGCGCGCAGCGCGGGGTGGGATGCGCGGGGTGCGGTGCGGGGTGCGGTGCTGCGCGGGGTGAGATTGGCGGGATGCGCGGGTGCGGTGCGCGCGGTGCGGTGTGGAGCGCTGCGCGGAATGCAGCGGCGTGCGATGCGCGGGATGCGGTGCGGGGCTCGCCGCCACCTGGGCGCCCGGGGGACGCGGCCGCTCGCCGGGGCCGGTCGCGGACACGGGGGGGGGGGGGCTTTCCCGCAGGATGGCCCGGGACGATTTCGGCGGGCGGCTGCGTTTCTCGGGGCAGAGCCCCTCTCGCGGAGCACTGGGCTGCGCTACCAGCGCCTGCTCTGAACCCAGCGGTGCCCGCTGGGGAGCGGGAGTCTGGTGGGGAAGAGGGTGAAATGAAAACAAAAACAAGAGGGGAAGGTCTCCTAGGCTGCCCGGGAAAATCTCCTTGATCATCACTTGCCAGACCAGAGGTGAAACCCACTCTAAAGGTGTTAATATTGATGGGGTTTATTCAGCTGAGAGACCAGGCAAGGGCAGAGGAAAATATTTGACGCTGTTTCCTTTTTAAAAATTGTAAGCTCCTATTAGTCTCACCCTGGCAGAAGGACCTGTGCTGGTTTTTACCAGGGTAGCTTGTTTGGAAAATGGATATTTGCAGGGTAGAAAGTGAAGGCAGGTGCTCTGGGGTATTTGAAAAGAGGTGGATCAGACTGAGTAGAGACATTTCTCTCATGGTGTGCTAGGAAGAAATAGTTCCTGTAAACGAGATGCTGAGGGTGATTCGCCTTGAAGTCCTGATTATTGTGTAAAGGTTACCGCTGTGGCAGGGGCGCAGCAAATCATTACAGAAGAGCTGAGGTAGATAAGACTACTTACATCAGTGAAGAATCCTCCCGCAAGTTAGGAGTTGTGATGTCAAGGCCAAAGGTTTTCCAAATTCCCTTGTGTTGTCAGCAAAACTCATTAATCTTCTATATGTGTCAGGTTACTGTATGCAGGTGGCAACTCTTTACCTGCTCTGTGCGTAAATTCAGCAATTTGTTCATCGCTGAATGCTGTGCAGGAGAAAGAGGCAACTTTTATGAACACTAAAATGAACGTTAGCAAGATAATTCTTATTTGATAGTTCAGAAGTAACATATCAGTAGTAAAAAGTCAAGATAATCACATTTTTGCAATTTTTTTTCTCCTCAGAACTTCATAATGGAAGATGTTACTTTGTTTTCATTCAATAAAACCAGATCGGTTTTGCATTGACTAGACAATCTGACATTTTGTGAAAGTAGAAATGGGTTTTCACCCTAAAACTCCTCCTTTTCTACTTTACAGAATATTGGTTTTATTTTATTTTAGTGCAGTTCCAACTGTGCTTCAAATGCAATGACAAATGAATTTTTTTGGCCTCAAACAAAATTTTAAATAGTTTTTCTCAGATGTTTTTTCCTGGCTGGCAACGTCAGTTAAAAAATGTTCCATGAAGTTCAGTGAACATGTTTTCCTGCTTATGCTGCAGAGAGTACTCTTTGCTCCTGCGACTGTCTGTAATTGTGAGATTTTTTAAAACTGTATTTCCAGGTGAACATATTGGATCTTTCTATATGGTTTCAGCCACGATATCAGTACCAGCTGAAGATAGCTCTTTCAGGAACCTTGTTATCAAAATAAAGACATTGCGTATATCTATTTCAGTATTTATCTGTCATTCTCAGCTCATTATTTAGACCTTTTCATCAACATAAAGAACTCTCGTAATGAGCCCATCTCTCAGTGCAATGAGTCTGTGGTTGGAATAGTGACCAGTCCAAGGCACATGCTGATGCACTGATTCTGGGAACATGGTACCAAAGTACCCAACCCTGAGTACCAAATATCTGATAAAGCTGAATGATTTTATGAAGGAAGTAGTTTCAGAACCAGACACTACATGCAGAAGCTTCCATGTCCCCTGTCTTGCAGTACTCCGCCTCCTTAGGTTTAAAAATAAATATATATTCTAGCAGAACAAGTGGAGGTTTGTGCTGAAATACTGACTTTAAAAATAGCAGTATGTTCTGATAATGCCAGATATTTTTAATGAATTAAACCCGAGAGAAGCATGTATTCCAAGGTGACTGGAAGAGAGGCCTTGTGGTGCACTTACTCTTGGACTGTGCTGGGGAAATGTGTGAATTTCTTCTCTGAAGTCATGTTCCTAGTGAACACCAATGACTACAGTGGGGAACCTGGTAAATCGAGAATGTATTTGCATTAATTCAAACTTTTATGGTCAATTGGAAAAGGACAGCATTTTACTTTGAAAGAAATCGGCACATGAGGAAAGTTCATTCAGGCTTTATAGCCCAGGCTTTTTCACTAAAAGTCATTGATAAAAATGGAATTCATTTAGATCAGATGCTTTCTGCTTAGCTACACAGGCTTACAACATTCTGTAAAAGTTAATATTAATCAATATATGAAAAGCAGTGTGGCATGAATAAATTAGGCAGTGTAATAGAAGCTTTTATTTCTTAGGTAACAAAAAAAGACTAAAAGGTCTTAAATTTTTAAAAAGAACATTGTAAAATTTTATTTCTGTTTTATAGACAAGCTGTGGACACTTGCAGCAAAGAAACATACTTTTTCAGGAAAACATGCAATCTGAGACAGAGCAATTAATGCTTATGTAGACTATAATGTTGAAAAATGTTTATTACCAATTCATTTGACTTTTAGTTAGCTCTAGATAAGGTATTGGGCTGAGGATATTGGGCTCACTGTGGCTTCTCCATTGTTGTTGGTATTTGGGTTGCAATAGTTGAATTCATCACTATTTGTTTGTACAAAGACTGACAGTTGCTTTAATTTCTGGATGTTCTTTGGCTGTAAGGAATTGACCTGAGGCTGAAAAAGAGAAAAAGCAACGTTTCTTTCCTTCATGAATATTTTCACTTTTTCAGTGGTGTTTACTTGTTCTCCGTACAGTGTTAAATAAGGGTAGTCTTATCTTTTATTCCCTCAGAGAAAAATTGCTCCCTGTATGGGTTGTACATACATGCATAGACTAATGAGTTGGTTGTTCATTGTGGAACCAGAAAGGAAATTGCCTCCATGTCTATTTTAGGTGTAGCTACAACTTTTACTGTTTACTATTTTGAACTCTTAACTGTGTTTTTCTAGTGAGGCAATCAAGATAACAGACAGTTGTGGCTAGTTCAATCGCTCATACGATCTTTTCTTTACAGCGTGGGCCATATAAGAAACATACCGTGGGGCTGGATCAACTCACACAGTGACGTTAGTCAAGTTCCTCCGTTTGTGACTGAGTCTGAGTTCGGCTCATGGGGCTGAAGCCTAGGCAGCTTTGTAAGCTATGTGCCCAAAAGAAGCCAAAGGAGAACGATGGGATTATCACATAAAACAGCACAGACTTTGTTTCATTTAGATTCAATGCTGAGCCAAATTCAAGCAAAACTAAATGTTAAGAGACACTGAAAGTCCTGTGTGCTGCTGTTTCCAATTGCAGTGATTTTATTCACACCCATTAAACATGTTTCATTTTCAATCCGTTGCTCTGTTACCAAATCACAGTGAGATACCTTTACATTCAATAGAAGACTTTCCCTTATGGATCTTTTTCTCAGGCCTTCAAATAGACACTATTTAAAAACTCTTCTTCAGCTTTTGTGAGCTTAGTATTATCATTTGGGGAAAAACATGTAACAAAATAAATGTAGGAAGAGGATGATCAATTTAAAGCATTATCAAACCACATTTTGAGTTTTGTTACCACATAATATAAAAATCTTGTGGAACATAATTCAAAATGTCATTGAAAAACAGTATAGTTGTCTATAACTGTCTTCTGCTTTTGTTTATAACTGTCTTCTAATTTGATCATATTTTTGGTAGGAACCAGTCAGATCACTAGGGACAAAGTACACACATATGTACAGATAAGCCCGTTGCTTGGATTTTCTGTATAGGCAGTGAGGTAGGCACTTGTTCAGTGAGACCAATTTCATAATAAATAAAACTTTTTTAAAGAAAAGGGTCGGGTGAGTTGCACCCTAGGATGTCCACTGCTCCTGAAACAGATGCCTTGAGAGGCTGGCTCAGATGCAGTTGCCCACAGTGTGCCTATCTAGTATCAGGTAAAATTAATTCTCCCGCTCTTCTCCTCAGAGGCCTAAAAATTTATTCAGGCATGCGTAATTTTGTTAAATATTGAAATAAATAAGTGCCACTGACTTGAGAAATAAAGTGGGGGCAATTTGGAGTTATATATAACAGTCAGTCAGGTTGTTATGGGTTTATGTGGTGGGGTTTTGGTAGCGGGGGAGAGGCCGCAGGGCCGGCTCCTGTGAGAAGCTGCCAGAAGCTTCCCCGGCTCCGAGTGGGACCCGCCTCTGGCCCAGGCCGAGCCCGTCAGTGACGGCGGTAACACCTGTGGGAGAACAGAGTTAAGAGGGGGAACCTGCAGTGAGTGGGGGATTGGGATGTGAGAGGAACCCCTCTGCAGACACCAGGTCAGTGAGGAAGGAGGGGAGGAGGAGCGGGGGAGGAGGCTGATGCCCCCGCAGCCCGCGGTGAGGCAGCAGGCTGTCCCCCCCCAGCCCACGGAGGGGAGCGGGGGAGCAGGTGCCCACCTGCAGCCCGCGGGAAGGACTCGCCTTGGAGCAGTTCGTGGAGGACTGTCTCCCGCGGGAGGGACCCCACGGTGGAGCAGGGGCCGGGTGAGGAGTCCTCCCCCCGAGGAGGAAGGAGCGGCAGAGACAAGGTGTGAGGAACCGACCCCAGCCCCCATCCCCTGTTCCCCCGCGCCGCCGGGGGGAGGAGGGAGAGAGAACCGGGAGTGGGGCTGAGGCGGGAAGGAGGGAGGGCTGCGGGGAAGGTCTTCTAAGGTTTGGGTTTGCTTCCTAATATCCTTGTTTTGATTTGAATTGTAGTTAATTAAATTGATTTTGTTTCTTCCCCAAGTTGAGCTTGTCTTTTGCCCGTGACCATAAGTGGTGAGTGATCCCTCTCAGTCCTTGTCTTGACCCATGAGTGTTTCTTTATATTTTCTCCTCCTCATCCCACTGGGGCCGGGGGGGCTGTGCTTAAACCATGACACAGGTGCTTAGATATGTAGGCTGAAATCCTCATCTCCTTAAAATCAGTGGGACTTCTCCAGATGTCAGTGGGGGCACAACATTGTTCCTATTTAGTGTGGCCCAAATGCAAGCAGAGAATAGAGACCTTGTTAATGTAGGACTTCAGCTCAAGTAAAATGTCGGAAAGCGAATACTGGATGTTCAGCTGGTTTCCTAACAGAATGCATTGTGCTCTTTTTGCTTAAGAAATCAGCTACCTTTTCATAAAAGTAATTTAATGTTAGAAATTATCTGGAAGGCGTTTTAGATATATAGTAAGCCCAGAAAAAAGTGAATTCTACTGGAGAAATAATCAGTTTAATATCCCAATGAATTGAATGTGCTTGTACTGCAATGGCTGAAGAGCGTACTTAAATTCAGGAGCCCTGATTACTCCATTGTCATAAATGGAACCTCTCCACAAGTGTGAGTATAAGCAGTTATTGCACTTCTGTAGGTTGGAACAGAATGATGCAGCAAAACAGAAAATACAATGTGCTATGGATCAAATCTGTTTCTGGATGTCATGCAATGCAAAGGTAAATACGAATTGCTGGTTGGAATCTGAACACCAAGCTATGTTTAGTTCCCCTTATTTGGCTTTTGCTCTGCTGGTATCATCAATTTCCTGGCTTGTAGTACAGTGCAGCCAGGTGTTCAAATTCACTGAAGGCCAGGAATTACTCCCTTATGGAATATTGAAAGTAAAACCTAGGCGATGTAACTCATATTCAAAAGTAAATACGCTGTGTGACAGGTATAAAACTGCTGAACTAAATGCTATTTCTCACTGGTTTGGTTTTTTTTTTTTTCCAGAAGTACCTCAGCTGCAGGGCAAAATACAAGCATCAGGATCAGACATACCACCCTACACTTCACCATCAATTAAGAGCAATTGAAAACCACCTCTCAGAAAAGCTGATCAACCCATGACATCAGTGGACATCTTTTGTAAAACAGGTTTTATGTACTTCTGCTGAGATCCTTTTTCTACCTACTGCATGGTTCTGTATTACTTACTGGGCACTGATGGTAGCCTCCAGAAAGTGCAGCTTCAAATGGTCAACCTCATCCTTTAGCAAGAAGAAAATCTGGATACTGGATAGCAACAACATCTTCAGAGAAAATGGTAGACGAAGGAAAACGATTAGTTTCCTGCCATTGTTTCTTCCTGTTAACAGCCAAATTCTACTGGATACTCACCCTGATGCAAAGAACTCATGGCCAGGAATATGCCCACTCCATCCGACTGGATGGGGACATCATCTTGGGAGGACTGTTCCCCGTTCATGCAAAAGGGGATAGAGGGGTGCCTTGTGGGGAGCTCAAGAAGGAGAAAGGGATCCACAGACTAGAGGCAATGCTGTATGCAATTGATCAGATTAATAAAGACCCTGATCTTCTTGCCAATATCACCTTAGGTGTCCGGATCCTTGATACGTGTTCCAGGGACACTTATGCATTGGAGCAGTCCTTAACATTTGTGCAAGCGTTGATAGAAAAAGATGGTTCAGATGTGAAGTGTGCTAACGGTGACCCACCTATTTTCACTAAGCCAGACAAGATATCAGGTGTGATAGGTGCTGCAGCAAGTTCTGTGTCCATTATGGTCGCAAATATTTTAAGACTTTTTAAGGTAAGGAACGTTTTCTATCTTTCTTTTAAATTTCAAGCACAATGAAGTAAGCGAGGTGATTGTGTTATCTTCAAAAAAGAAAGGACTTTGACGGATTCAGAAATCTGAAATGACTTGCTTGCCCTTTCAAAGCAAAGGAAAAAAAAAAGAGCAATGATTGCAGACCCTAATTTGAGGTGCCAAATGCCCCTTTTGAAGTTCTGAGCAACCAAAGCACATTTTAATTCTTTAGGGTTTTTTATCCTTATTTTTTTACTACTCACATTTGCTCCATATTTAGTGTTTATGCTCATCAAGACTAGGTTGAGATTGATTTCTCAGATTTCCAGGAGAATGAAATATAAGGTTTAAACACAAATCCATTTGTAGGAGGACCAGATAATTTCCCTAAATAGGAAGATATGCCAGTAATAATCTAGTGCTATTGATGTGCATGTCCAGCCAAATGAAGTGTACTGAAATATTTTTGATTTCCTTGAAATCTTAACCTCCTCCATATTTTTTACAAGGTGATATTTTTTTCCAGACTTTATCACTTTGTGAGAGATTACTTTTGGACAACAGTTCTACTGGCATTTCCTTCCATGTACTTTATTAAGCTTTGGCACTATAAATAATGAAAAAGTAAACCTGCCACTTTTAAACTTGCTAAGTTAGATGGGAAGATGAACACATTTTAATCAATCAACTTAGCTGGAACAGATCAGGCAGCAGACATTTAATTTTTAATCCTGTGCAATGGCAAACAGATGATGGTAAGTTGAGCACTTTTTTCTACACACAGAACGACTGTAACTTTTGTTTGAATCTATTATTGTCCTACCACCCACTGTTATTCAGACTCGTTCCTTCTGTTCAGAAATCTTGCCTTACATCCTTCATCTTGCCTTACAATTTCACAACCACGAAAGACCACTTAAAGACCATTTCTTTGACTTTAGTGGAAAAGATTTTGGTAATGTTAAATACTACTGTTGTTACATATTTTGAAAACTGTTGCATTTGTTTTCTAATTGTTATAACTGAGAGATTGATTAGAAGTAAGGAAAGATTGGCTTTTTTTTTTGCGAAGGTTTCTCAAATTGGCAAAGAGTGTTTCAGCCATTTAAATGGAGATTTTTGTCCTTCCCTCTAGTTCTCCCATGAAGGGCATAATGATGGATTTACAGTTCAATGGAGGAGCAATGTGTCTGCTGGGTTGTGGTCAGGTGTTCATTACCATCTCAAAACTGATCCCTAGCTGCACTTACTGCACAGGTTTGAGAGTAGTGGACTTGTTCCATCCATATGTTTTGCTTGTGAAAATCAAGTACACAAAGCAGAGCTAAGACTTAAAAATGTTCTATATGGAGAGCCCCTCTGGAGCCGTGCCTGGTGCGGGAGACCTGTCTTTCCTGGGAGCAATCATACATGCTGTGGGAGGTGTCCATTTTTAATTTCACACCCTTTTTTGATGCTGTGTTACCCTATTAAATAATGCATAGTTCTGAAGTAATGATAGATGGAACGGTCGCTTTAGTACCCATCATAATGCAGGGCCATGTAGACTATGACTTACACACAGTTTTGAGTTGAATACAGTGCCATAGAGTGATTTAAGAAACTAAGCCTTGTAAGACATGCATTAACTGTGAATTAAGAGCAGCAAGAAGGAAAGAGGCCTATGAATTGTCTAAGATAGTGGCAATTTGTCTTCTGAAACCATGACAGCTACCTCCTGACTTCCATTATGCAATAAGATTGCAAATAACGTTCTACTGCAGTCTTAATCAATAGAGGGTCATGTGATATCCCCTCTGGGGAAAGCTCTTATTTACCCATTTAATTGATGTAACACAGCTGCTGGCAAAAGGAGGAGACATCTCTTTTCGTTTTAATTATAGATCCCGCACAAATATTCTTAATAATGTAAAAAATGACAAATTATACCCTTTAATGTCTGATGTTAGACCTGCATCTGAAGTCTGTTTTTACACCTTCCTCTCAGAAGTAGATCTGTTATCTCTGCATGAGTAAAGGCTTCTGGATAAGGCCCTCAGTTAGAAGCACTATAGAAACCATTCACAATGGTTATAGGAAAGAGGCTTAGGAAATAAAGAGACATTTGCCAGAAATACAGAAGTATAATCCAGTTTGGGTTGTACTCAGACCAAAGACATGGGCTGAAATTCTCAGCTGATGCATAGCCACAGCTTTGCAGCTGAGGACTAGGACCTTGGTCCATGCTCACGAAGGCTCCAGGTATGACATTGTGCTTACTGTACCTTGGTATATGTCAAGGCTGGGCAATCAGCTGGTGTAAATGCCTGTACTTTCATTGAAGTCAGTGATCACTGTCATGCAAATGCTTGTTTCCATTATATCCAGGATGAGTGTGATTCATCCATATTTCTGTCTAACAGTTCTATTCAGCAAGTTGAACCTGTAATTTGAAGTTCAGTATTGCTTTAACATCTGCTCTGAAGTTCCTAAATGTTGGGACTACACATTTTTTGAGAACATTGTTATCCAGTGAAATTTTAATCTGTGATGAAATTGTGAGAAATATATTATGTCACTCAATGTGAATACACAAACAAAGATAGCCTGAGAAATACTATGCACAGCAGCTTGGATTTTTATGCTGCTATTTTTCTTTTTCTTGCAATTTTTTTTCTTTCTGTTATTGATTTTACGACATAAAACATACAGGTCAATAGTCCTATCTGATGATCTGGTGGATAGCATAAACTGATTGATAGTCATGGTATCCTTTTATCTAAGTGTTTTCATGAGAAGAGGGGAGGAAGGGCACCACAGAAAGTGACCTTGATCTATAGCCTTTCTCCTGGTCAAATGGCTCACCTTGAATTCTTCTCTGTCCTTTCTCCTTTTGTGAATTTCCAGGTGCACCACCACTTAACAGGTGATTTTCTGTAGGTCTTAGCCTTGCAGGTCCAAAACATTAATGTCCAAATTTGGACAGGCTAAATTTCACCTGTTGATGGTTTTAGACCTTTCAGAGGCACTTTACAAACAAGAAACAATTGTTCAAGGAATTAACTATTTGAAAGTGGACCTGTTATTCCTTGATTATTGTGAGGAGACTGCTTTTTTTGCCTTATATTACTCTGGTGCTTGATGCAAAAAGTTTGTGTGAAACAGTTGCTTATTAAGCTTTCAGAACTTGGAGGTGGTCTTGCTGCACATACAATGGAAGAAGCAGAGGACCTTCAGAGATGAGCACAGAAGGACTGTGCTACTTAGTAACACAGTAGCTGCCCACTTAAACAGTTCTTTGTGCATCTTGGGACAGATTGTCCCCACTTGAAGTTGCTGGCTCATCATTTTAAGTTGTTTTTATCAGAGAACGTCAGGAGTGGGCTGCTTCACAAGGGAAATTGAGATGGGAGCCGTGGGGACAGTAAGGCAAGAAGGGCAGTTGTCTCATAGCCTCACCTGAATGAGAAGAACGAAACAAGTCCGTCTGTGTAACCAGGTTCAGCCAACAGCCCAGTGATGGCCAGACAAGTCCATAGTAGTGAGACACGTCTAAGGTCAGCAAAGCAAGGTTGGGGTCAGCAAGGCAAGGTCATGGTCAGCAAGGTACAAGGCCAGCAGCATATCTCAAGCAGGAGCTAAGGGCAAGGGCCAGAGCTGAAATGCAGAGCAAAGAAGGTGGACAGAGGTCCTGATGAGGCTTCTTATTGCTCTTCCTTACAACTTAGCTGTTTTCCTGGGCTGATCCAGGGTGATGCATCTGCGCCATATTGGAGATGACCTTGAACACATGGAGCCAAATCCATGGCTAGGGAAGGGAGGGTGTTGCAGAGCCTGTTGGTGTGTTCAGGGCCTTGACAGTTTTTTAGCTTTTCCCATGGCAGTGACTGTAGAAATAGGACAGACAGGCACAAGCCAGCCTCTTTCCTTTCTTCCGATGCACCAGGAGATGCTCATTCCTCTGGCTAATGGAAAGTGACGTTGTTTGTGGTTTGTTGGATTTTTTTTTTTTTTTTTTTTTTCAGTCTGGAAATCCTGCTGCCAGGCTGGTTTCTGTTTGGCTGGTAGGATCTATTGAGGGGCTGGCTGTCTCAGTTGGCCATCTCTCACTAGCACAAAGGCAACCTTCCTCTTGACTTGATCAGTGAAAATCTTACTCTTATACCCTTCCTTGGCTTTGTCTCACTGAAATTTTGGCTTCCTGTAGAGTGCTCAGGCATGGCCAGGTGGTATCCTTTAGGTGCTTTGTGTGATGCTCATAAGCATCTGGGCTGTTCCCAGTCCCTCAAAACTTGGCCTGGAGGAAACAAGAGACTCTGTAACTTGGCTCACTTCATGTATTATGTCGCCTGTATTCAAAGCTTCTACTTGTTTAATGTCTGAATAACTCATGTCAGTGGTTAAAATCTGCTGGAAACAGAGGCATTTGTTTATGCTAGTGCCCTCCCATCTAAAAACCTCACGCTATTTCTGAACTCCTTGGTATGCTCCATCTGTCACCTTCACACATCTTCTAGCCAATGTCACACTAGAACAGCCTAGGGATGATGGTTTGCATGTGAATTGAGACAGGTGGAGTGTATGCTTGGTGAATTGTGATCTTAAGCTTTTATGTATATATTTATCTCCATGTGTATAAAGCCAAAATATTCATCAACAGTTTTATTCCTTGCCTGGCCTTGCCTTTTGCCTTGCCTGGCCTTCTGTTTTCTCCTCTTTTCCCAAGACTAAATGACTTATTTCTTCTTTTTGGTCAAATTCCCTTGTTGCACCACTGTAATCCACTTTAATAGCTGCTGTCTAGAGGGACTAATATTCACTTCATGCACATTTGCCTTATACATTTCATATACATTTACCTCTTCAGAAGTACAAGTACAAACGGGCTACATTATGGAGTAACTCTTTCAACTTTGTGAAACCATCCAAAATGCAAGGAACGGTTTCTTTCAGTAAATCTAGAAGTGAATATATTAGTCCCCTCAGCATTTTGTTTATTTGCTTTGATTGTTTCCTTGCCTCATTTTGGGTTTTAGCATATATTTTTGGCTGGTAGCCTTGCACAGCTACCAGGGCTGTACCTGGATGATGCTTTTTTTTTAGGCTTGGTTGCAGGTCTTTTTATGTTTGGCTGCCATTCAGCACTTTTGCTGCCTTGTGTTCCAGACCTGCACAAAACAGCAGACAGGCCTCCCAGAAATGAGGGAATTGCCATTGTACAGAGGCTAACCTCACTGAACTTAATAAATACAGGGCTATGTATTTAATTGTGGCAATAGAGTGCATCTCATGATGAAAGGGAATATGATGCAAATAAAATGTAATAACATTGTACCACAATTTCAGAGAGCACATACATACTTTCGTGAGGCAACCTGAACCATACACAGATCCCTATCCTGACTCTCTATCTACGGAAATTTTTGCACCTCATAAGCGTTAGTGACTTCAGAAGCTCTAGGGGGATGCAGGAGTCAGTCTGTTCCATGTCTGACTGCAAAGCCTTTCCATAATGGAAAATCTTTACCATATACTTCATAAGAAGTGAAGAACAGGCTTAAGAATTTTACCCAACATATTTGCATTAATTAAAAAAAAAAAGTGCTGCACTGATTAAAATATATCAATTTTCTGTTCACTGTGTAACGCTACATTTGTCAATAACATTTTCTGCTGCATGGCATTTGAAATCTGAAATAGGATGATTTTTTTTTTGGGGTGGTTAAAACATATGTGGGAAATCTTGTGTGAAGTGTGAAGAAAAATTGTTGTTAGCAGGGAGAAGACGACTGAAACATTTTGAAATCAGCTCTTAAGATGAACAGATTTGTTTTAGTTTTGTTCTAGATAATATTTTCACTTTCTGAATCATTTTTAATTATAAAAGGAACCCGTTGCCAATACATCCCATTTAATTTTACAGTGTTTTTTGTAGCTTATTACAAGCACATATCTGCTTAGTGCCTGAGCATCTTGTCTTGTTATTGGCTGGAAAATACCATTATAATCATTCCATTTCTTGTGGGTTTTTTCATAATTCAGCTTCTTTTACATAGAAACAACATTCCTATCTCTTTATATTTCCATGGTAGTAGATACCCGATTATGCAAAACCCCCTTTTAATTCAACCGTGATTCTTCTGTCACTACCAGGTTAAATGTATTATGGCCAGGTCAACACAAAGATAAAATTATAGGTACAACAGGTACTTTGCAAGTATCAATAATGAAACAGTTGGGAAATTTTTTAGTTGCAGCCAGAGGAAATAATAGGTTTTCAGACTCTGTGAAAACTGCTAGGACTGATTAGCATCAAATTTTATTTGTGCTAAGCTGCTTGAGGCAAGGGAGTACAAAAGAAACTTGATGCATTCATTTAGTATTTTACAGTATATTAGTTCTTTAAATATTCCTCTGAAGATTTCATATTTTTAGTTTTCTCCCATTCCTGGATGGAGCTATAACTAGTGGTTAGAGCAGAGGGGCAATCTGTTTCTCTGTATTTTTTCCATGTTTGTCACTGGTTTGCTACAAGGCTTGAGACGCATCTCTTGACCTTTTTGTTCTTCTCTTCTGTCATTTTGATTTGCTTGTATTTAACCATTTCACAGGAACAATTGGAAGCTTCTTTAATGTTTGTTAAATGGTTTGAGATGTCTCCCCTGTTTTTTGTAGGCAAGCTGAAGCTTGAGGGTTTTTTTGTCATTCCATAACCACAGTATGTGAGCACCTTGCAAAGAGAGTGTAGCTATTAAACACCAGTGGTCTGATTTTCTTTCCACTTTCCCGAGGGCAGTTGGGACTATATATATACACATCTTCCCCTCACATGAAGGAAACTGCATATGTGGAGAGAATTATTTTGCCCTTTCATGGCTGAAGTTTTGCTGAGTCTCTACCACTGTACTAGGGTTGTTTGTATGTGACAGATGGCCCTGAGTTACTTGTTGAGTAGTGCCTATATTAATATAGAAGTCATAATTTCATGACTGAGAAGACCGAAAGTCTGAGAGGAATCTAGCAGTTCAACAAGAGCTCACATACGCACAGAAACACAGACTGTGCAGTGGGCTTTTTTAAAGATCTTGTGTTAGTAGGAGGCACTTTTTACGTCTCTGCTAGTAAACAAAATGTACCTGGCATAGTTCTCTGGCATCAAGGCCAGCTGACTCTGACAATCCACATCCATATCATAAACTCCTTTATTCCCCCAAATCATGGGGCTGCATGCAGATTACTGGCAGGGAATGATTCCTGACCCATGCTGACTCCTGAAGCCTGTCTGGAAATTGGGAGACTTGGCTGGCACAGGTCACAGCTGAGTTATGGACCATCCTGACAGACTAGCAGTGGAGTCAGCTGAGCTGTTGCTGAGGGATGCGGTCTGAAATGATGTGATTTACCAGCATAGACACTGCTGCTGATTTCTCAGGACAGAGCTCCTCTGCTCCTACGTCACACTGAAGGGAAGCCAAGACACTGCAAGGATCATTGGTGCTGTTTCAGTGTTTTAGTACAGCAATGTTAGTTTTATTAGCCATGATGAGAACTAAATTAAGACTTTTTTTTTTCCCTGGTGGATAATTGTTTCAGTACAGTGACAGCTGTGCCATATGAATAGTCCTGCTTTCTGACTGTCATCAGAAACCAGGCACTATCGTGTGTTACAGCCAATTGGTAGATTTTGTGGGTTTGTGTATTTCCATCCTCATTATTTTCCCTAAAGCACATTGTGCTTTTAGGATTAAACTGGTTTAGAGTGCTTAAATGTATATCCTTGTGTTTGCTAGCATTTATCAGAGAAAAATAGTCATCTAAACAAAAGTCTTGCTGAAGGACACTAATTCCACATGAATGAACTAAATAGCCAAGAGCAAAATCCTCCTCTGGGCTGGGATTTCCATATGCTCCCAGATCAGAGAAGCAAGATATTATGTCCCCTATCCTTCTGACAGGACAATTAAGCATTTAAGTGAGGCCTTAAATTAGGAGGCTGTTTGCCCTTGGCTGCCTGTGTCCTCAATAGAGAGAGTAAAATGCTTTCAGAGGGGGACTGGATCAGGTCTATGGGTGTTGATGCATCTTTCACATTTGCAGAAAGATGATGGGTTGATCCATGCTTGCACTCTACCAGACAGAACCTCTTCTCACTGGAAGGCTTTGGGAGCCTTGCATGGAAGTCATAGGTGGCTCTGTACATGTTTATGAGAAGATTTTAAACACCTGCAAGGGTGGTGCCAGTTTCTTAATTCCTTCCTCACTTTCCTGTGGGAGGAATCCTATCCATCTCCTTTTCTCTTCCATTTCCCCCCTGCTCTATTTTTCTCTCTTGTTAAGAAAAGCTACTTTTTGACCACTGTTCCCATTATTTTTCAAGTGAATATTTCATTCCATAGTCTCCAAACAATTTTTTTTCCAGACATGTTGAATAAGCAAGGCTCTGAGTGGGTCTCAGTTTCCGTGGCTCGTGAGGATGAGTGGGTCAGCAGGAGGAAGAGCTGCAGTTTGGGCAACTTATGAGTGAGACCTGTCTAGGGGGATAACAGGAAATAAGGGAAATGCTTATTGAGAGATTGAGCCCTAAAGGGACAAAGGTTTCTCCTTTTTACCTCACTGTAGGATTTCTTGTCTGGCACTTCAGATAGATACTTCACTCTAACTCTTCTCTGAAATAAATTATTTCTGATAGTAATGGTGAGATATGCCATGGTATTGCAAGAACTCTCTTCCTATTGTGTTTCTTTTATAGCTTGAGACTGTGCAAGAGGAGCAAAAGTGATTTCATATTTTCAGTTTTGACTTATGTTCTTTTGTAGAAGGTGCCTCCAGCATTTAGTTGTGTAGTAGCAGTATTTGTAGAGGCAGAATCAGGATCTTTATTCCTTCTTCACTAGTACAGTTATGCACATGGCTCTTCTATAAACTTAAAAGTAGCAAAAGGACGATAGCCCATTTTAGGTATCATTCTACAAAAAGCTCCTAACAACTTGATTAGCTTTTTACTTTGATAGTGGCTCTGTCATGTTGAAAATACCATTACAGTCTTCTTCCAGGCTGGGTAAAATTTTGTCAAGCAACACCATTGCATTATGGTAGCACTCATCCCCCATGGTGATGCCGTGGTATGCTGTATGAACGCAGGTGAAGTCACAGGAGGTCTCAAGACTTGACTGTTCGGATGATATGTGAAAGGATTATTAAGTGAAGTGGAACATGGTCTGAAATGTTGAAATGCACTGCTGTAGAAGACAATACGTACTGGCTAGTAATAGAAAGGAGAGAATATATAATGGATGTATGTGTGCTTTTGTACATGTATGTTTGCTATGTTATTATATTACCATAAATTCATTGGCTGTGGACTACATAGTCCAAGCACCCTTTCAAGAGAGCGCTGTGGGAGAAGAGAATTTATCTTGATAATCCAAGACAAGGAACTCATTTATCATTAGGAGCAGCATAAAAAATCCTGGGGATTCAGACTGTGCTCATTGCTATGGTGTTTGGGACCAAACAAAAACATGTCCCACAGAAACAGACAAACAGGCTCTCAGGGCTGGTATCACACACTGAATTGAAAGTGTGAAGGCCTGGGAATCCCAAGACTGCAGAAGGCTCGCTGCAGGGGCATGGCTTGTTCTAGGAGTCAGATATCTGGCTTCTGCCGAGTTCAGGAGCAGCAGACAAGTAGCGTAAATGACTACATTCTTCTGTAGCCAGCTGGATAAGACCTGCTTGTTGAATTCTTCTTACTCAAAAGGCAAACAGAGGCTAATTTTTGTGTCACTTTTAGTCTTGTTTAAATGAGGAAGAATCCCTGAGAGAGCAATGAATTCCAGGGAAGCCACTGAATTATACCACTATAAAACTGGATTTATCCAGAGGCAAATAGTGTCCTATGTCCATGCAATATTGCATCCTGTTGGTATTACTGTCAGTAGGCTTTCTATTCCAGTACGGGAGTTCAACAGGTGTGTAGCAAAAGTGGATGTGGGTCCTCAATTATTGTTTCATGGCATTTTCAGATATGATCATGGTGATGCTCTTTTGGTCTCAGTCTGCAAAGAGATATGCATATGTTCAACTGGAACAGTGATGGTTTGTTTCTATGGGACAGTACTGATCTTGGGGAAGCTGGCAATCTGATCTCCATGGGCATGCCTCTGCAGAGTGACTTTTATAATACAGACTAGCTACAAACATAACACCCCAAATTCTACTGATAAAGAGGAGTTAGTAGAGCATGGACATACATAGCTAGGATACTGTTTCAGGTGGGAAAATAGAGGTTGCCAAGAAGTACGCTGTCGTATGTTGTCTAAAGGTTAATCCAGTTGTGTAGGATAGGAAAAATGCCAAATTTCCTATTTCCAAGCTTTCTGAAAATTAGATTGGATAGAAGTATAAAAATATACATTTTTGTATCAGCAGGAAAATGATCTAGGTAAAGTAGCCAGTGTTTTTCACTCCTAACTTTGATGGTTCTGTCTGCGATCCTTTGCATAACAAAGCACAGGATTTAAAAGTTACCAGCTGCTATATTTACTTTCCAAAGTGTGAAGAAAACACGTATTGTCCTGAGGATTAAAGGGCTGATTCTCTTTGTGCTCCATTCAGGCAGAATTGAAGTGTTTGTAATTAAAATAAAAGCTATTAGAAAGCATGAAACATGAGAGAAAAATAATGTGTTTCTGTCGTCTTTGTTGGACAGGATTTGATGATGCCCTTTGAAAGTTTAAGTGTAAACATCTATCTTACTAACCAGCATTTCTTTTTTTGTGCATGTTACAAACAATTCCACTTGCAAAACCTAAATGCAGTCAGAGCTGTTTTTTCAGCCCACTGGGAACTGTTTTGCCAAATATCTTCTGAATAGCAAAAACTCATCATCTGTGAGCTAGTTCACATCTCCAGTACCAACTGAACAGCATTTTGGAAACTGGATATGTAAAGTATTTGAGACAAGATGTACTGCAGAGAAAGAATAATATCTCTAGGGCTAGTCTTGGGGACTGGAATATGAAGGGAGGGTAGCTGTGCTGTATAAGGGAGGGTGAAAAGCTTGCAGTTGGAACAGTTGCTGCAAGTGCCCTGTGACTCAAGGTATGATTTCCTGCCGTTCCTGCCAAGTTTCAAAGCTTGTGTTTTTCTTTTTTTCCTCTCCTTATTGCTATTTTTAGGCTGAATAGCAAAGGACTTGTGCTTCAGGAATGAAGATTCACCATTCAAGTTGTACTTATTTTATTGCATCTTTGTGTACGCATCAAATAATGTTTGATTCTGGCATGCAGGAGAGAATGAGAGTAAAGATGTAAAAAGCGATGAAAATGCAGAGTATTTTTGGGATGGGTCACATAATCACTCGGCTCAATGGCAAGCTGCAAAGCTTTGTCTGTGTGACAGACTGCCCTCTCTGTGTGGTAGTGCCTGCTGAAGCCTTACATCCTTTGTCTTGCTTCACCACAGATTTTCTCTGTGACCTTGGGCAAGTCACGCAGAAGTGAATCCTCAGCCTGAGGGCTGATGCCCGTGGAGCTGGGTGACCAGCAGCTCCAGAGGACTGAAGTCCAGGGTCCTCTGCCCCTGCTTCCCTGGTTATAGCACTTCTGTCCCCGAAGGGATTTGTGAATATAAAGGCTCCTCGATAATCAGATATAAGAGTGAGGGGTGGGGGCATATAAGTACCTCAGATAGCTAGTTCTTAACGAGGGATTCCTTGTATCCTCTTACATAGTTCCCTCCCCTGGGTTTTGCTACGAAAGGGGATTATCCAACTCACTGTATGATTTAAATACGCAAGTCATCAGTCTCCAGAGCAAGTGGTGAAGCCTGCCCGACCTGCAATCAGAGGCTGTACATCCCCCTTAGGAAACCATGACAGTCAAAGAAAGAGAGCCACAGAGTCAGGAAAAAATATTTGGATTATTAGCCAGGAAAATTAAAATTGTTAAAACTCATCTTGGCAATCTGTATTAGAGTGATTGGGAAAAATGAATGTCTGCCATTATTACGACAAAGCACAAAATTAAGTAGTGTAGGGTAAAAGAAAATTAAGACAGGTGTGTGCAGATGTATGTTCTACTTAGATGAGTGGATTTTTTTTGTTCTTAAATGCTTGAGAAGAGTGACAGTCAAATCAGTTTTGTAAAAGACTTGCTGACTGACTGACTATTATTCCACTTTGTTTCTTGGTGTCTCAGGAACCTTTTTTTCCTGCGTTTCATTCTTCATGCTGATTTCATTAAAAATTTGTTTGCTTATCTCTAGCTTGAGTAAAAATCCCTATGAATAGTGCAACTTCTGGCAGCTGTGTGGCAAATAACTGCCTCATCTATTTACGAGGACTAGATCAGGAGCTAAGAGGGCCTTCCACACCTTTTAGAAAAGGTGATTCCTAACTTTAAATTTTCTCCTTTTCAGTTGTTTTTAATATACCCAAAGCATGAATGCAATATTGTGAGCAAGGCTGTGCAAATAATTAGTCAGTTTGACAGCTGAACTGAAAATAAACATTCTTTTTAATCTGAACAAAAATGATCATGCTGAATTGGGATTTGGGGCTTCTTTATTTGGTTGGGGATTTTTTTTTTTGTTTTATTTTGTTGAGGAAAGCTCTGCAATATGTTTTGGTTTGTGTTAAATGCTAACTTCTATTCCACATGAAACAGAATATTTCTATTTTGGGAATTTTACAATTTTTTAAAAAAGTGATACATTTGAAATGCCAATCTTGGGTACCATTCATTAAGTGGTGGTGACCCTCTTCTTAACACAGCATGTTTACTCATGAATTACACAAGGCTCTTAGGCAAATTCTTCCTTGTGGATTCAGAGCAGGGAGTCAAATATAGTTCAGGAGATGGGACAGCTCAACTCCAGTCCCCACAACAACAGACAAAACTGCTTTATAGTAAAATTAAGAGTTCTGTTCACAGAGGATGAAAGCTTTGCAGAAGCGTACTCCTTCACTGGGACGCCAGGGCACACGGTGTAACTGAGCTCTCCTGAACTACCCTGTGACTTTTCTTTCTGCCAGAACAGGTTTTATCCCACCAGTCTCCTGTGTGCAGGATTTTCCCTGGGGAGCTCTAATCTCAGAACTCTTTGTCAAAACTGGCCTGTAATTGTGCATCTGCTTCTTTGAAAACTCCTTCCCACTCTTCTCCCTCTGAACAGCTGTACGCAAGTTAACGCTGCTGTTGCCAGATGCTGTCTATTCACTGCTGATAAGCTTTCACAATGGGAACGTTTTATTTCATCTATGCTAGAATTCATTAAATATTCATTAGAGCAATGATTTGAACTTACCTACCCCTGTTTCTTGCTAAATACTGGACTACCCAGTGAATTATTCTCAGGTGGGTCCAATGGAAGCTTAATTGTTTATGAAAACATGAACAGATTCAGCAGGAGAGACTTTCATGACCAAAACCCCTATAACTCAATGGTTAGTTGTTCCCAGCTGAGTACTCTAACCTCCAGGCTGTTAAGTATAATACAGGCAGCTACTACAGCCTCATTTTTCCTTTTGGAACGTACTTGTGCATTGAGAGGATAGATTACAAAAAAATGACAGATACGTGGTGACAGAGACCAGAGCCAATGGAAAACCTTTAAAGAAGTCCTGCTGAATGCCATGGGGAGACCTAACAGTAGAGCACATTTGAATACTGAAACATTCGTTTAGATGCTTTAGCCATGGATTTCCAAGCTTTTTTCTTTAAGATGAAGTCTGAAAGTCTTGGCCAGAATGGTAAGACAAGATTTGTCTCACCCCCATCTTCAGCTGCCTAGTTTAACATAGATCTCAAGGACAGACCCTGTATTCATATGGATGGCTGAATCATCCCCTGTGAGTCTGAAGTGTGAGTGGACTTCTGGAAGTGCCTATGTGTGTTCATCAATCGTAGATGAAGACCTAGTGACTTCCAAAGACTAGGAGTTTCTAACCACCTACTGCTATACAGTACTGACCATCTCACTTCTCAAGTGTCTAAATGCTAAGCAGGTCCTTCAGTATCTAGGGCTGATATCTCTGCAGTGCAAAACCCTTGCCGTGAACTGTCTTATTTACATACTCTCATAAAATATAGATGGTTTCTGTCCTTGACATACAGGCTTGTAATTACTTTTGATTTGTTTTACACATAGGGCTTTATAGAAGGATTGTAGAGATTTTTGTTTTGAATATAGAAAATTGGAGGACACTCCCACAGCAGCTATTGACAGTGATATTTGTCATTCTTTCTTTCTTCAGGCTATTGTGAATATTGTGGATACTATAGTTATTTAGGCAGAATGTTATCATAATAATAAATAATGTTGTATTTTACTCTACAGCTCCTATTTGCAGCAGTGCTCCAGGCGCCTCCCTAAAACCTAAACAGAAAATGAACCATAAAAATAATGTCAAATGGACAAACAAAAATAATTGTACAATGACGGAAGCTTTTTTTTTTTTTTCAAATCTAACATACAAGTCTCTCTAAACAGTTAAGTCTGTGACATTTCTTAACTGAAGGTTCAGGATGTGGGGAGGGCTGGAGAAGGCAAGGGCAGCATACAACCAACATTTTCTGCAAGTCATAATGAAAGAATACAGTAGTTATGACTTTAATTGGGATACTTTTCAGATCCACTGACTGAAAAAAATTGAGTTATGGAGTTAGATGTCAATATATATGAATGTTACTGATTTTACTAAAAGCTTCAGTTGAAAAGATTAAGGGGAAAAAATTGTTAAGAAACGTCATATACATATTTATTCCCACTTTATAAGAGCTGAATTCTGCACTGCCTGCACTGTACCACATGCCAAGGAGAACAGAAAGTGATGGCAGGAGCCTGAGACCCGTAAGCAAGCAGTGCTCCGCAGCCCCAGCTGCTACCCCTGGGCAGTGCACCAGGGCGCCTGAGGACATGAGAAATGCAACACCACTAGATCAAAGTGGCTATACTTTTTGAGAAGTAGAGTTGTCCTATGCCTCAAACCAGCTTGTGCATATGCTACTATTAGCATCAAATTTTATCTGGCAATGTATCAAATAGGGACTTTGCTTTGGTTTACAAAAACCAGCCACGTGTGTTCTTTGATATGCTGGAGCAGCCCACCCTAAGCCAACATGTTAAAAACCATCCACCCTGCCTACAGTGGCAGGTTGTCCTTTGTGCCAGGAAAGCCTGCGGCAGCTGAACATTGGCTTTGCAGGAGGGAGATCTCAGTATCCTGGGCCAAGTGTTCTCTCGTGGGCATAGGCTTAATTTCCATCCGTAGCAATGAGAGTGTCTGAAGCTGTTTTAAGGGCATTAAGTGACTCACAGAAATTTAGTGCCAAACGGTATGTGAAAGTTTCCTGTTCCTTTGGTTACTGCTGGAAAGCATTCCAGAATGGTGGAAATTAAGAAACATTTATTGCTACCTTAGAAAAAAGTGAAAGAAATACTTTGGTCTTTTCATCACACAGGCCAGGGTAGCACTTTGGTGTGCCTGATGATCTATACAAGTGACTTGAAAATTCTCTCTAAGAAGCAAGTAAACAAAGCTTGATAGTAATACTGCAAATTGCAAAATGCTGCTACAGACTTGTCCTAGAAAAGCTTAACAGTATTTAATGTGTTTTTAAGCAAAGGATTATCAAGTAGAAATGCAAAGTTAGTAAAATTCTGCTGCTGGTAAAAACTTGTAAAACCAAAAGTAACGTTATTTCCATGTATCTTTGATCATTTTACAGTGCTACATGTGTTTTTTTGGAAAACGATTTAACTTGCCATAAATGATGGCTGAACTGGCCATCTATCATTGCACAGTTTGTCTGCAGTACTTAGGAATCTAACACCCGGAATGACAAGTGTAATTACATGCTTCTGAAACATATGCCATAATTTATGGCTATTAAGCAAGTATAAACAAGAGATCAAATCCTAGTGTAAGCAGTCATCCAAGAAATCATCTTGACATTTATTTCATTAAAACCTTTCTTTCAGTAAGACAGTCAGAAGATACCTGAATAGCACTGTCAGCACATCTGCAGATACTTGCAAATTATTGCGTGTTTGCAAAGCAGAGGATCAGGTACATGCATACGGTTAACAGTTTTCAGTTGCATTTTGCACGTGTAGTTATGTAGGTGTTTATAATGCTCCCTAATTATTATTATTATTAATCTCCCTACAGGAGATTAATATATAGGACTTAAATAACAACAGCCCTTTTCACCTATTTATACTGTGTGTTAACATTCAATGTAATTTGAATTAGAAAACTGAGTAAAAATGCTCAAGCACTAGACAGCTCGTGGTTTGTTGGCTTGAGAAGCAGAGAAAGAGAAGTGAGGCAGGCTGTGCTGGTTGAGGTATCCCCAACACAGACTAGCAGGTCTGTGCTGTACTTGCTAGGCGTAGCTGCAGACATGGCCATGGGAGCAGGCTGGGCACTCAGTCTCCCAGCTGGGACCTTCTACACTGTGTGTCCTACTGCAGTACTGAGAAGGCAATGGGGTTGCTAATATTGTGTAGATTGTAAAATTGATTTTTATTTCCTGTTGTCAGCATTACCCCTGAGACGCTGTGTCTGCCTTTTCCCTCCTGCTAAGCAGTGCTTTACTCCATGAACACTGCCAGGGAAATCTGAGAACTAGAGTAAGCCAATGTTTTGAAAAGGGGGAAAAAAAAAGGCAATTCTGGCAACCAGTCCCTGCCAGGGGCAAAATAATGCAACAGCTGATATAAAATGGTATTAATGCAGAATGAAAGTATTGGGAATGCCAGCCTACATGGAGGGATGAAAAATAGGTCTTGGCAAATAAACCTGATTATCTTTTTAGCAAGATTTTGAGTTGTAAAACTTACAGCATTGACTTTTGTAAACCTCATTGCCACCAGTCATTCTGTGAGATACTGAGTTAACTTTATCCTTACCTTGTTTAACAAGACCATCATAAATATATATATTTTTTATTTCAGTTCTTTACATTAATACCAGTGGTAGCTTGGGGTTTATCTGGATAAGCTTTTGCTCGGGGATGGGAAAGAAGGTTCATGGGGAAAAGTCCTTCTCTGCTAACTACTGCTGATATTGCTCTTATGCCAATGCTTGACTCAGTGAAGGAAATGTTTCCTCCCCAAATTGACAGTGGTCCTCTACAGCCCCTCTGGGCACTCCTTTCCTGATTATGAGCCAGAAACTGGGGGGTTGTTGCAGCCAGTTTTTCTTGAACCTTTTTAACTATCCAGCTTGTTTCTAAGGTTTTCTTGGAGTATCTGTGAGGCATGAACAGAGTACGCTGGTGGGAGCTGAAATCTCTGTATTTGCCAGGAGCTCTCTGATGGCCTCTGAGAGAGGAGAGCAACGTGGAGTGAGAGTAAGAACAGCCTGTGAAAGGCGAGGAAATAAGACTCTGTCAGGGGAGGAAACCTATAGACAAATTGCAGCAAGTTTGCATGGTCTCTTTAGTGAAGCAAGTGGGAGAAAGGGGTTGGTGAGTTCAACAAACAAGTGCTTCACTTGTGTTCGAGAGTGCAGCAAACAGGCTCCGAAAATCCTTAGAAGCGGTCGGTAACATTGCAGTTCTCTCCCAGGAAAGTGGAGGAGGGGTATGTTTCTTGTGTTTTTTCTGGGATATTTCTGGACATATAATCTGTCAATTGTATTGTTAATCTACAGAAGCTCCAAGCTCAAGCATTTCTTTTCAGGATGATAATAACCATGGAAAGTGCTAGCTGTTATCTCATCTATGTAACTTACTCTTCCCCATGCACAGCAGTTTGCAGCCTCATTTATCAAAGTGTCTCTCAAGTCTTAATGAAGAAATTAGACTCTAAAAGTTCAGTTTTTTAAAATTATACTGTCATTATTTAAAAAACCCCCAAAAACCTTAAACCCTGTATTTTATAAGAGGCAGACTAACAGTTTTTCTTCATCCCCTAACAGCAGGATAATGAAATTGGGGTGTTTCTTCATATATTGCATTGCATTTCTCATTTTACTTCTTTCCTTTAGTTTGGCCATAAGCCCCAGAAACAACACGCTTTTGCATCAGTTGCATTTGCCTCATTGGCAGGCTCCTCAGGCCCTTGTGCTGGCATTTTGCAGTTGCCTTAGGGTATGGCCTTGTGGTTAAGCTACAGCCGTACTGTCTGAGCTGTCTTGTCCTCTGTTCAACACACTGTTCATGCAAAGGTGCTCTTTACTGTGTACTATGCATTCGGTTATGCTGTCTTACATTCTTGCCATCAACTGAGCAAGCTGATACCAGTTGTATCATTTGAATTTATTGTTTCCCTGTTAGCTCAGTCACCCGAGCCATTTCAAGATATACACACTGAGCCAAAAGAAATGGGATTCCTGGGTCAAGATTATTCATGTTCTGTACGGTGCAATATAAAAACCTGACCCTATTACTAAAAAAAAAAAATAATTGAGCAAATATTTCCTTTCTCCAGAAGTTGTTGCTAAAATTGTCCTGTAGGGAGCCTGATCAAAACCTTGATGATTTATCATGAGATTAGGAGAGCAGCTACTGCTTAGTTTGTGCTTTGATCCTAACGATCAGTAGCAAATACAAGGTTGGAAAAGAATAGGAAGAATATTTGAAAATTAGTCCTGTGTCATAGACTACATTCTTGAAAGATTGATGGATAGAAGGCAAAATTGTCAGGGCATGGTAATATTGGTACCACTGCTATTTCAGCAGGAGGCTGAGGACAGAAGACACATCTCTTTCAGCCTGGAACCACCATGTGAGCAACGCTAACTTACTACTGCAGTATTGTGGCCTGAAGGGTCCTGAGCCAGAGGACTGTTTAAAAGATTAATTGGCTGGAAGGCATTCATCACCTGAAATCTATCTCTGCTGCTTGACTTTCAGATAGATAAAGTCTCAGCTTCTTTGCACCTGAAATGTCTTTTCAGGCTGGGAACATTCCATTTCCCCAAACACACAGAAAGTGCACTTGTTTATAACCAAACATAATATTGTAAAGGATGGTATGGAATAATGAGATACAAACTCCCATGCTTAATGTTTTTTTCACCACATCTTCTCCACTGTCTTGAGCAGACATACTAGTTATCAGAAAGTTAGTTGCTTTGAAATTTTCTGCATTTATTGGATATATTCAAGAGTAGCATAGGTGCTATCCTTGAAAAGGCTATCAACATCTTGTTTGATTATTATTCACTTCGCCTGGGAGGTTTCTGGTGTGTGCAGGGCCATGGGAAGATAGGATTGGTTGCAAAAATCATGGTCCCTCTGCAACTTTCTTTTACAAGGGAAGGAGTATTATTAATGTTGCTGTCTTAGTCCATTCCCTGTAAGATAATAATATCAGACCTTTTCTAGTACCATGAACTTTGTTGGAACAAACAAAATTTGCTTTGGGAATCCCTAACTTTAACAGAGCCTATTCATTATTCTTTAGTTATTCTCCTAAAAGCTGTTGGTTTTTAAAGTACTTTGCACCACTCTAGAATTGGCCACAGAGCAATCAAGCAGGGAGTAATTTGCCATCATACTCATTAGTTTTTCAGCTCTTTGAGATCTTTCTCAGCTATACCTGCAGTATGCCTCAATATTATTTACTGCTTTTAAAAAGTATGTGAGACAAGTCCTGGGTTCATCTGTACATGCTAACATACAGGCCCCACTGCAAATGAGAGCATGACAGTGATCCTGCTGAGACCATCACCCTGTATTTCAGAAAACTCAGTTGCACTGGTATATGATAGGCTTTTAAATTCCTTTTGTTCAGTTACAACAATGTTTACACTTTATGGTGAGATTTGATGGACTCATAAAGACCTCTGATAAACAGTGAGCCTGGTGGGTGAAGAGGAGATCGATCACAGAAGAGCATTCCTGAGTGCTGGGGGACCTGCTTTTGCTCTTGTGCAAGTGTTGGCAGTCAAAAATCTCCAGACCCACTGTCTCAGACTTGCAGTTCATTTTTTTGTTGAAAAATTCAAAAAAAATGAAGAAGTTAAGAGATTAAATTTGAATAAAAATTCAAATATATACTGTAGCAGCCATTCAAATCAACTATTGCATTGTTTACTAAGAAAAATAAGAAAAACCCTTCTACTTCACCCTTCTTGGTATTTCTGTTTAACTTTTTATTTGCAGGCATAAAACAAGAAAATACATATGTCTTTTTTCCCTCATATTAACATTTCCTATCTCAGATCCTCTATATGACTTTTAACGTCTGCTTGCTTTGTAGGACCCATTTCAATAGCATGAGTAGCAGAACTTCACATGTGATTTATTTTTCCAAGTTTTAAAAATAAACCAAACAAAATACTATCTGCTCAGTTTGCTTATGGAAATTTATACATGAATGGAAAAAGTAGAAATTTCAATATACTTGACTAATAAATTAGCAGCCTGTGCTCCAGAGAGAAAGGGAAAATTGCAGCATTAAATCAATTTTATGTGGTAACATACCAAAACAACAGATTGTTTGGGGTACTCGAGGTAACCACCTTTCCTTGGTTATATATGATAGTCAGTAACACTTAGCAACACATTCTTCATCAAGTTTATAGAGAAAATTTCTGACAGTGGCAGGTGAGGAATTAGTTTTAAGGATGATGTCCTTCTGGTGGCTCATGCTGAGAATGATATTATTTATATTAACTGGCAAAATAGCCTGGCAGCACACAGGCAATTACCTCAATTTTATGTTTAGTGCTCTTCTCATAAATCTATGTAATGATGGCATCTCTGTTATGAGCTTACATTAACTTACTGGTCACAGTAATTGTATTGAAACAAGTAAATGTCCACTCTGTGATGAAGATAGTACAGTTATGGTATTCCAAATAAATAATTGCTTGAAATATACATAAGAAGAACAGATTGGGGCTTTATGAAAAGAAACTTTAATTGCACAATTAGGTAGTGATCTTTCCTGTGTATGTGTGAATTTGTCCTCCATAAGGATCTGGTCTCAAGAAGGCAAAGTGGACATTGTTATTTTTGTTTTCTGCTAGGTTCTGTCCTGAAAACTGGTGTTTGAAGTCATTAATGGAGGTGAAACAAACTGCAGTATATGTCTTGCCAAAAAACCTTTATTCCCTATAATAGCTTAGTCTAAGACCATCTCTTAAGATGCCCAGGCAGAATATCTGCTGTTTATCGTGCTCTTTCCTGAGGCATTTGTTACTGACCACTGTCGAAGATAGACCATTGGTTTGACCCAGTACGGTTCTTTTCTCATGTGCTACTGTAAAAGGAATGGCAGAGGTTTCTGTGGGTGATTTATGTTTGGTATGAAGCTGGAATTTACAAAAGCGTATATCCAAAGTGTCAGGCCAAGTAATCACTGGAATCACACTCCAAGTACAAAAACCTTTGTGCTTTGTCAGCTAATACATGTATTGTTTTCTTAAAACATATGAAATCTTTCTTTGGGCATCCTGGTCAGATGGGAAACGGATATCCTTGTATCCTTTCAAATATTCCTGTATTAGTTAATAATGAGGAACTGTAGCTTCTGTTGTCTTAAGGGAAAAGTTAAATTCCAAAAATATTTTCTCCTTCCATGAACATTAGAAATTCATCTTAATGTGCTGACCTTGGCTGTGCGCATTTAAAACAGATCCATTAAGGTAAAAATAGCTTTTGAATTACCCAGTTTGATAGCCTACCTGACCTGCTAAGTACCTGCAAAAAATTCATTCAGGTATTCTCTGTCCAGAGTGCTTTATTATCTGATGGTAACTGCTTGGGCCAAGCTGTCAATAGGCTTTAGCAGAAAACATTAGAAAAATTCAGAAAATATCAGTTTTAGGGCATTTGACCTACAAGTCGTGTGCCAAAATCACTGCAGAATGAAGCAACAAAATCAGATTTGCCACAGGCAGGAAATGAGACAGATCACTTGAAGACCCTCTGTATTGACTTAAAAATAATGGTGCTTGTTTACTTGTGAGTAATTCTGTATAGATAGTTTCTGTGCTCTTGAGACAAATTTGTAAGCATGGCATTTGAGGAATACTGCAGTTCACGGGGACTATCACTAGCAAAGATTTGGAGTCCCAGACTTTTAATAAGCAAACACAATGGTAGCTATGAACCAGCCAGAAAATAGCTACTCCTCACTGGTATCCTCAGGTACTTTTAACATCCTTTCTGATCTCACTGCTCTGTGATGTCCCTAGAAAGTTGCACTTACGGGTTAATTCAGTAAGGTCATTCGATGTGGCTGGGAATGCTTGTCATTGCCAGGGGTTATGCTGTAAGGGGCTGCCAGCTCTGGAAATCGTGTGGGAGCCTCATGTATTTGGAACATGTGAAAGGAGTCTGGAAGTACTTGCTTTCATTTCCTTTCAGCCTTACTGTTCGTATGATGGCGTAGGAAAGGGCACAAGCCAAAGATGCTGCCTGTCTTTTAGAGGTATGGGAGTTCATAGGGATTTTGGCTATCAGACGAGCCCAGCGCTGAAATTCCAGGTGTTACCACTCACTTGCTGAGTGGCAGCTGGCAGGCAAGGGTGAATATCACAGGACCATTCTGAAGGATTTGATCTGGATTTTCTGGGCAAGGTAGATTCAAATAAGCAGAACAGAGAGAAGATGGAAATGGTGACATAGAAATAGCAGTAAAGAGAGAGGGAGCGAATTAAAATCCACATGTCTTAGAAACCAGAGGATTATTTTTGGTTTACTTCTCTCTGATAAGTAATAATAAAAATGATAATATTATGGTCCCAACATCAATGGGAGGAATGTCACTGTGATCCTTCAGCTAGTCAAATGGCAGAGCTTAGAAATTAAAGTTACTGACTGCTTTGACATGAGTAATTTTTTTTCCTTAAAGAGTACCTTTCTGAAAATAGATTTATCTCTGCTAAGCAGAAAAGCAGATTCAATATCCCACAGCATTCAGAGATACTGTGAGGTTATTACTGTAACATGTTTATCATTTCATCAAGAAATGTTATTCACTGAACTGTCTGGGCCTCTTCTTGTCACAAAAATTTGTCTCTGAACTAGCAGCATGACAGGACTCCACAAGCTCTACTTTATGCAATGGCTGGTCCTTTCCCTGGTTTGTCTCTGTCTCAGATAAACCAGTTATTTTTCTTTCCCTAAACACCTGAAAAAGGACTTCCTCCTCTAGAAGATCCTTTCTCATGAAAAGTCACTTGATTACCTTAAACCTTCCACATTACTCAAATGGCTGGTTTACATCTGTATTACTGCATGTGATTTGAAAACTTACTGCATTTTCCGCTGTTGATGTGCCTTGCGCCTGAAAATCTCACAAATTAAGTTGTTCTTAAAGCTTTTTTTTTTTCTTTAACAGTCATAGGTTTACTGACAGACAGCAACTCATAGACAAAGTCAATGGGAAGGTACGCTGAAGGCAAGTGTCCTTTGGCTTGGGTCAAGATATTGTACAAATAGGATAGGTAGTAATAGTATCTGGTACTTAAATTCCTGCAAAGCCCTCACATCTGTTTTGGAGCTACATTAAATTGCAATAGCATCATTATTACCTTTACCCTTGCCAACATGTCTGTGATGGTGGTAGCCCAAAAGCCCATGCTGGAGACAGAGAGTACTGAGAAACAGTAAGTAAAAGGCGAAATAAAAAGAGAGTATTGGCTGGAGCAGTGGTTGCCAAGGTGAAGAAGGGAAAGCCCTTGAGCTGGAGACGACATTGAAAGATAAGCAGGTGGACCTTTACACATGAAAAGTAGAGCAAGGAGCATATTCCTTCCAAACAACATCACTGCTTCCAGCTTTCAAATCTGTGAGATCCTCAAAAAAGATTTCAGGTGGAAAAAGTAGAGAACTGGAAGGGGTAGCTATACAGTTTGACTCTCAGAAATGACTCGGAGTCATACAATGCTTTCCAGAAGAAAGTAAGGTAACTTGAAAACTAGATTAGAGAGAAAGAGAGCTAAAAAATAAATAAAAAGCTGATAAAATTAAATGTGACTTAAAAATAGCCAGGGGATTGAAGTCCTTTGCAATATTGCCTTTAACAAGAAACGGAAAGAAAAGGAAGGCTAGGCAATTAGAAGACAATTGAGATCATGTAACAACAGCTATTGATAAAATACAGATTCAGGAATACTTGGAAAATGTAAACGGAGGCAAATAAATCATTCCAGATGATGCTTAATCACTGAAACTCTCCGAGCATCTAACCACTTACAAAGACCACTAGCAACTGGGATGGCACCAGAGACTCAAGAAAGGAAATTACCCAGCTCTAGGACAGAAAAAAAGGGAAGAGTGATAACAGCAATTACTATCCAGTAAGGACAGCAAATTAGATATAAGTGTGCTATGTGGTAAACCTATAGAAAAGGACAGTGTGATTTCAGTATGCTTTCATGACAAGATCACAACACAAAGAGCAGTTTATGTCAAACTTTTGTATAATTTTTCACCCATATTTTTTCTTACTATATTGACAAATTAGAGCAACATTTCAAAGGTGAACAACAGAAATTATTATGGTCTGGAGAAATCACTGTCAGGAAAGTTTTAAAGAGCTAAATATGTACAGCAGTTAAACAATGATTTAGAGAGGAAAATACAACAAGAAATGACTGCTTGGAAGATTTGAACACTGAGGTGAAAGAAGACAAGAGATATGTCTCCTTATAGGAGCTTATTAGGTCACAGAAGATACATGCAATGCACTTTACTATGAGTCTTTATTCTGGCAGAGCAACAGGTAAGGAAATTCCATAAATCTTATCCATCTCTACCTTCAGTAGGTCAGATCTGTCAACTTTTTGTTCAGTTTAACCAGCAAATAATGTCATGGACCTCTGGAGATGAGGTATTAAGCAGAAATCCTGATAGTGAATGAGACTGAATGATCTTGTTCCTTGTAAAATATGGACAAAATTGGTTTGGACTATTTTGTCTCTGTTTTTCAGCCTTTGAATTTTTATTTTTGCCCTTTGTGCCAGGAGCTCACACCTGTATAGCAAAGTTATATTCCTGCCCAGGATGGCCAGTACTGGCCCACCTTATTCCCCAAGTTAAGTCTGGACATATTCCGGGATGGTAGCTGTTGATAGAAGCCAAAACTGTGCCATGGGACTTGCTGACATTTCTACCATACAGATGATTGTATGCCAGGATGAGTCTATCCCAAGCCTTGTTATGTTTATTCCAAAAGCTGCAAAAGGACATCTAAGCAAGAGGAACCAGCATAGTATCAGTCCAGGCTTTGGACTGTGTTTGAGCACCCCTTGTGTCACATAACTGCACAACTCTTGGGAAGCAAAAGCAAGGACACTCTGTGTGTCTCTGAATGAAAGAAAAGAAATTGTCTGTATGGCTAGGTCAGACAGACCCACATATAGATACAGCTTTCATGTTCCCAGCCTTCAGGAAGCTGCTGCGAAATCCATATGCACTCCCAAATGGGAGAATCTTTCTATCTCATCCCTGCTGAGACTCCCAGTGAAGACCATTGTATCCCAACTGTGCAGCAGATCTGAAATTTCCACCTTAAACCCCTAAGAAACTATTTAACAGTCTTTAAAGTTTAAGAAGTCTTGTAATGACAGCTTCACAAAGGCAATTGTTGATCTTGTCACAACTACAGCCTGAGACAATGAAGCTAGGTATTAGTAAGTCTTTTTTACAATGTCTCATGAAATCTTAATTTTCATGCTAATTCAAATAGTCTTTTGACATGAGAATTTAGTAACTGGACCACAAGTGAAAGGTAATAATAAATGTCTAGGTAATAAATTAGGGGGAGTTGTCTAGCAGGATGCCAGAGACATTATTATTAAACCTTTTCCTATGCAAAATGATCTGGGAGAGAGGATTGATAGAAACTGATGACATTAACAGATGAGAGTAAGGAGAGGAGAAGAGGAAATGGAAGACGTATTTGAAGGCTAAGTGAGAATAAAAGAAAATGAAAAGGTAGAAGGAGATTCCAAGGATGGAATTAGAAACTAAAAAATAAAGCAGAACAAAGGAACAAGAAAGAGAAGCAAAATACTTGCCCAACTTTTCCCAGAAAATGAGGAAGATTAGGCGTCATCCCCTAGTTTTTAAAATGTAATTTATCATATTTCAGGGAAATGTACTGGTATTCTTTGTGATGCAAAAAAATGACAAGTTTTAATACCTTGGAAAACACAAGGGTGGAACAGAAAGCAAATCTGATGAGTGATTGCGGTGTAGGAAAAGAGCAAAAGCAGCCTGTACAACGTGAGACTGAACAGCATCAAATAACGTGGTAGAGTATAATGGCTCCTTTTCTGGTCCTGTTTCAACAGTAAGGCTGCCTGCCCTTCCAGGCACAGTGTCCTCACAAGAGACTCACACATAGGGAAGCTCCTGTTAGGAAACAGGAGAAATCATAGAAACTGAAGGCTGATCAGCTTAAAATGAAATTTTGCAAGAGTTAACAGGCCTGAATCCTGGGTTTCAGAGAAGTCAGTCATTTCAAGCTGTGTTTGACTCAGTTGGATGCAGCAGTAATTCTGAGAAGGCCTGTTACAGATGGGGTGAAATTTTGGCCCCCTTGATTTATCAGCAGGGAAGATAAGATTTCATGCACTGTATATTTGCAGATAAATAATTATGAATAATTTAGGGTGGTCTTAGAGTTTATGACAAGTAATTAAATGAAATGAAGTAAATAATCATTGACCTTGACTACCTTTTTTATGGCTGCAATATTTTCAGAGCAAACTGGCCTCCTGAGGAAGGAATATGTCATATCTCATGTGACATCTAAACCTGGACTGAGCAAAGTGCCAGAAAATGCCCTTTTAAAAGACAATCTTGTCCTGACAGATGGATGGAGTGGATACTAATAATAATAATAATAATAATAATAATAGTAATACTTTCTATTGATATATGATCTGCTTATAACAGATAATAGCTCTTTTTGTTTTTAATTTATCCAAGACCTACAGTTCAATATAATACATCCGTTGAAGTCATGGGGGACTGCACAGGCAATCGTGAGGACAGAATTAAGCCTTGTTGTTCTATCCTGCTTCTCTTGTTCAGTTTGGGCACCCCTTTCAGTGTTTAGAGTGTTTAAATTCCATCCTACTCAAGCATGTCCTTCTCATGTTGGACATAAGGATTTCAAGTCTGAAAGCATTAGATCCAAAAGCAAAAGTTTTATGAATCTGTTTTCAGTAATGACAATGCATTCAAAAAGATGACAATGCATTCAAAAGGATGACAATGAGCTAAAATATCAGTGTTTCAATGAAAACAAGTGTTCTTTTAAAATGTTTCAGTCCATCTGAAAACAGCATGACATAGGTATTTTGTCATTTTTAAGCCTTTAAATCTGCACTGGGCTTTTGCTCATTGTCAGTCTCCCAGAAGAGTCAGATCCATTTCTTACAGAATGTATATACAGGTCAGTAGTAGATGAGAGAGAACAACTGTGAGTCACGATAGGGGGAAAGGGACTGTTGACTCTGCACTTCTGTTGGTTTAATGATCCAGAGAGCAGACATGTGGTTGAAACATGAACTCTGGAAGACTCTTATAGTTGATCAGCTTTGCTCTGAGGTTGTTCACCTTGCTAGTAAAGCTTTTATTGGAAATAAATGAGTATTCTATACTTAAGATTAAGGAAAGAGACTAGAAAGTACCATTCTGAGTATTTGGCAGATGCATAATTACCTTATGAATTGTATGAATTTCCTCTTTTTTTTTTTAATCAGAGCATGCATTTGCTTGAATTGTTGGGCTAATGTGACAGCAGAGAGGATCTAAATTTATATGGTCTTAAGAAGTTAAATCTTAAGAAGTTAATTCTTAAGCAGCTAATGTCTAAGCTTTTTAAGTTTCCTAATCAGAGCGGTTGTAGACTCTGCATATAATGAAAAAAGCTGAAGGAAGAGGAGGGATGTGAATAGAAACTTTTCTATTGATCACAACAAATTCCAGGAAAGGAAGGAAGAAATCCTAACTCTCAATTGTTTGAGGAATCTTACCCAGCAATTTACATAGCTTTTGGCTCATAAGCAGGAGTACTTTTTCAAAGAATTACTGAGATGACTTTTGAGCCTTGTATTCTAAAATCTCAGTATATCATTCCCTCAAAGCGTGCTCTTTTAAACTTTTCCAAATCAAATATTGTGTTTTGTTTTTCCTGTGGTGTTGGCATCATAGGCAAGCCACGTGCAAGCAGCTGGATTGTCTTCATCTGAGGCACCATAGGTCCGGCTATAAGGTGGCTCATTTTGAGGTGCCTGTGAGTGAACTTGGAAATTTAGAGAGAAGAGATGCCATCTACAAGTAGATATCCTATACCAGGAACCTCAGCTAACCTCTTCTACGCTAAATAACGTAACAGCTACCTGTGAGAGTGCATAGTGGCATGTGATGTAACCAGGGTCTCTACACACACCTTGTGAAATGGACTCAGGGCTGCTGGTAGAGGAGTATTTGCAGTTAAAAGGTACCAGACTGCTCTGAAAATTGTCTCATTGTTTGAAGTTCAGAAAAAATTGTATGGGAACTCCTTAGGAGTCCTTACCAGTTATACTTAAATCAATGTATCTTTGGGTGTAACAGCATCTGTTTGTGATGTACAGTATTTAAGAAAATCCATTTAAACTGGGGGGTAAACTGTCTGGCCTTATGAACCTGCTAAACCCTGCCTTTGTTGCAATATGTTCAGAAAGAGAGGGTTACCTGACATAAACCTGGCGAGCCGGTACTGATGCAGCCATAAGGGCTTTGGCTGTGCCATCCCCAGACCCTCCAGCCGTGGCCTGTCTCAGCCACACCAGCGCATGTCCCCTTATTAAAGCCCCATCTTGCCTTTGCTGTTCCAGATGAAATTCTCGTTTCCCTGGGAGATTTTCCTGATGAAATGCTCAGGGTCCTGCTGATGTGTGCAGTTCTGTTCTGCTGAGTCTTCCCTAGCGCAAGCATCTCACACAGTTTTAAAGAAAAATGCACTACTTTTTACCATAAGGTAAAGATTTAACACTGGTTTCCGAAGAAATTCCCAGAGCAAAACTTTCATGAGGCAAATGGGATCGCAGTCATAATTTTATGGGTATTTTAAGCCCTGGTAATATTACTATAAGAAGCATGCCCATGCAGGATCAGATCACAAAAGAAAGATTTTTACAAATACTTACAAGCATACAGAAAATATTTTAAAATTAACGGTATTTATATTTAAAAAGGCAAAAAGATAAAAGATGGAGTGTTCAAAAATGATCTCTGCATACATCTGCTGTGGGTAATATTTAGTAGAGAGGCACTGGTCCCATTTTTGGAAGGCTCCCTTAAATTTGGAATAATTGTTCATTCATTTCTGAATTTCATGACAGTTAGAGGAAATAATAACAGTTTTAAATTCTGCATTAATCTTGGTAAAAACGCTGATGATTTCACAACCAGTCCATAACATCTACTCCGATGTCAATATTCCAGAAACCCCAGATACTGGATCAGATCCTGAAGTGCTTGATTACTATTTTTATGCACTGTAATCAATAGGAATGTTGCTTGCACTCAGTGCTTTGTTGGCATAGCTAGAATAAAGCATATTCTGTAGCTGAGAAGGACAGAAGAAAACAATCTAAGCTCTGCAGCTGTAAGATTAAAAACTGCTTTTCAAAGTGCAATAAGCTTATCCTTCTCTAATGAAATGAATAGTACTACGAGATGACAATTGTCATATTTCAGCCAATACGCAGAATGAAAGATCATTCATTTGTTGTAGGCAACATAATGTTCATAAAATTTATCTGATTCTGTCATTCTGCTTTTATTGTTAGCCTTTGTCATTGTTCTTTAAAAAGGTAATTACATTCAGAGAAATGAAGATCCAACCAAAGCATTTAACATTTTAAAAAACTTGAACAAAAACAAACCACAGGCCAGTCCTTCACATCTATAATTGGTGCAATATATGAAGATTAAGGCTGAGATACTTGGGCTTAGATAAAATGACCAGGTTTTGGTACAAGAATGTTTTAGTTAAAAAGCAGCCTTATTTAAATAGGTTGTAAGAACAGTTTAAGCTTACAGTTGGTGGGAACACAGAAGTCAGTTGTGCAACACAGAAAGTGTGTTCTGACATAAATCAGTAACTGCTTATGTGAATAAGCATTAAGGCTGGAGGATAAAGATCTTACCGTTCTGTTCAGGAAGGAGTTCTCCATCCTGTTTCTATCTTCCTTAAGAACTTGATAAAGCCACCTGATAGACTGGAAAAACCATAATCTTAACTCTGTCTTGCTTAATTTGACTCCTTTCTAACATAGGTGGCTTCCTAGATGACCCATTTTCTGGGTTTGCTCTGTCTTGGCTTGGATTCTTTTTTCTTTTCTTTTTTTCTCCCTTCTTTGCTTGCAAAGTGTTTTTGCTCAGCTGTCATTTCTAGTCTTTGCTTAAAGTGGTGATAAGAATCTGTAATTGCAGTGATGGAATAAAGTTAAGAGAAAAAGTAATGAAATGACAGTATTAATTCCCAGGAAAATTACTGGGCTAAACCAGCCTCTAAGCAGGAGCCCTTTAAATTCCCCATGGATAGAATGAATGTAGGTTTATGTCAATAAACTAATTATTGGATACAGATTCCCTGGGAGTTTTCTAGGTCCAGGAGTGTTGGCTCACAGCCTGGAGCAGTTAGGGACATAAAAGGTGGTATAGGGCTGCACTTTCGGCACTGCCCTCCAGAGGTGTACTTAGCTGCAGTGGGACCTGTTCAGATGGGCCATGAGAAAAGAAGTGTGAGAGGTTCAGATCATTCCCTCTCCCGTGCTGTATTTTCAGCACAATCTACAGAGCAGTTGTGACTTTTAAGCAAGGAGCCAGCCTAAAGAGTCTGTCTTGCTAAAGCGTCTGTAAAATGAAGAGCAACCAGGACATCAACAGATGCTTGGTGAAGATCATGGAGCTCTTACTAGTGGTTGTTTAAGCCTTCTGGTATGTAAGACTGTGGTCAGCAGTGAGCTATGATATACTGTTTGCGTCGCTCTTTGCTAACACAAAGGCAGAGCATGCATGTGTGTGTGTCAGAAGGCAGTGTCCTTTCTGAATCGCTCATATGGTACATGAACAGCGTGTGCATATGTCCTTCGCTGAGTGCAGTGGCTGTATTTCCCTCTCTTCCTGTAGCACAACAAACCCCTTTTCTCACCATGGCACCAATAGTGTAATTGGCCCTTGCCTGTGGATGGACAGGGGGAAACCTCTGCCTGGCTATTCCCTGTATAAGAACCGTTGTTAGATTGGTTGTGTTGCTTGAATTCATATTTCACATTCATCCATAGGTGTCTAGAAAAAACCAGCATTCTCAGAGACAAATATAATTATGCCTTACTACGTTTAAATGCAATCTGTTGTTGGCAAAGGTGATTAGGTGCTGAAAACTTGCTTTGCTCCTGACATTGAACAAAGGTAGGTAGTACATGCATATATTTCACGGGTGTACGTTCACACAAATCAAACTGAATTTGAACTGGAGAAAACTCTTGTAGGGGGAGAAAACTGCATCTAGATTAAGGATTTAAGTATCCTGAAACTATGAAAGACAGGACGGTATTTTTCTCCCATTTATATCAATATCTATAAAAAGTAGTATCCTTTAACATTTTTCATTGTACATATGTGATAGTGGATTATTGTCATTGTACACCCTGCTTAAAATTCCAGTCCATAATGCTTAAAAAATGCCATTTTGGCCACCAGAGGGCAATGATTTCTTCTGTTCCTCAAAACCAGAAGAAGTAATCTATTTTGAGTGACAGTCAGATAGTAATATAACCCCCTGACATTTTTGAGCTTTGTAGTATGGGTACTTTCACCTTTAAGTTCAAAACTGGCTGCTGTTTGTAGTGACTCGAAATTCTTCACTTGTGGTAGTTAATTGGTGTATGTGAAGCAACTTTGGTCTTTTTGGTTCATTTTTTTAGTTACAGATGTCCACAGCACAGAACTGATAGTTGCTCCCTGTTCTGGCAGGTCAATTAAGATCAAATAAAAATGTTTATGGGAAAAGTAGGCAAAATATAATATGAAAAAACAGCCCCTCAACACTCAAGGATTAAAAATGTCTATTCCTTGGGTTTCGTTTATCACTAGCATTTACATTTATCTGTCTATCAATCTACACATAAACATGTAAGCTCTCTACATTTAGACTGAATCGATTTCATTTTTACTAAAGAGCATATTAAAATTATTTTCATATGTGATATCTGAATGTGAATTAATTTGAATAAGATTTATCCCTATTATATGCTGCCCATTGAGTTATTTTTTCTAACTGGATTTTGAGTCATTATCATAGCTTTCAATTAAAATTTCAGTAGAAAGAGTTAGAAGCTATTCAGGGAAAAACTATTGAAGGATGTTATCTCTGTCTTGTAAACAAATTTCATGCCAAAATGAAGATTTAGCAGACAAGCTGCCAGAAAGCTGCTGGCTTTCTTGCCACAAAGCTCCTAGAGATATCACTGAATAACTGTGGTCAGCAGATTTTCAGCCTTTTCAGATTTTTAAAGTACTTTGGGTGAAGGCACTCTTAAAGCATGCATGACTGATGGATTCATCCTGAACAATGTTTATTCATCTTGGCCTGTTTTGCAGAGTTTCTGAGTGGTCAGCTGTTCCATTGTGGAGACCAGGCTCCCAAAAATCAGGCCACTTGTCTGAAGTGGAGCACACGTGGATGTCCTTTAAGAGACATTCTTAGTATTTTGTTGAAATTATGAACTTTAGCTTTGTGGAACTGATATAAATAGGACCATCAAGGTTTTTCTGGTATGTTCCTGCTGTTTCTATTTGTACCATCTACTAGAACCTCTACAGACAGAAGGGAGGAGTGTGTCTGTAAGAGAAAGAAGCTTTAGCATCTGCTTTGGAGCAGATGCTCAGCATCATGTGCTACCCAAATTAGCTGGCCATCAGCCTCAACCTTGCTGGAGTCAGCTCCTGTCCTAATATTTGAAAGAACAACCCTTTGCAGTAGGAACTCTTGCTGAGTGACCTGTGGATTTATTAATTACAAATCAAGCTGAGCTGTCACATGAGCCTTCTGTTCCCGTGTTCAAAGCCATAAAAGTTTTCACTTAGGAAGAACTGATTGCAGCTAACATACTTCATGAGATCCTTCATAGATACTATTTAAAAAAAGATATCAGTGATACTGAGGGAGGTTTGGAAAAGTACTTGTTGTAGCAAAGCTTAACAGATTGCTAGAAAAAAATAAGAGAGTAAGCATTCAGACTGGCAGTGATTTTCAGACTTACCAGAGTAGTTTGTAGCTGACATGTCAGGTTTGAAATCTTCAGCCGCCTTTTTTACCTGAGACACAAGTCTGTGTAAGACTGATTCGGTCATCCCCAGCCAGGCTGTGTGCGCAGCCTCGGTGCACATAGATTTAATTCTATGTAATGTGATTCATGAATTTTCCACACTAGGACCAACTCTGCTCCTGCAGCAGAAAGCTAATGAAGGAGTAATGAACACTGTTTGCAAGCATTCTGAAGGGGAATCATGCAAATGCTGGGAAATCTCTTCCAGGAATGTAGCTGGTTTACTGCTTCATGTTCACCCCATAATGCAGCAAGCCAGGAAAGGCAGGAGCACTAAATATCGGTGCCCTGGTAAGAGCCTGCTGCGAAGGACGCAGACAGAGAACAGAGAGGACTCTAAGTGGCTGCTTGATTCAATTCTCCATGTATCCTGCAGCGATTACAACAAATCAATTTGTGAAATATCCCAGTTTGTTTTACTCCACTGAAAAGCTAGTGAGACCTGGAGGAATCAGCTTAGTTGTTTTTAAATTATGAGTATTTGACAATGTAGAATGAGAAGATTGGAAAGGCCACTTGATCTATCACCCAATCAGTATTGATCCTTGTTCCCTCCACCACAAAAGAGCCAGGTAACAGATGCTTAGTTTAAGTGGGTCCACAAAATGCCATCACAGACTAAGGCCATTGCAACACTCCATACAATGTACAATCTTCATTAAGAGTGACCCAAAACTACAGAAGATTACAGTGAGTGAGTAGGAAATCTCAGTCTCTGAGACCATCACAAATTAGGAGATAGCTTAAAGTGGGATCCTCTGAAGGTTTTCTTTAATTTCCGAAGCCTTCAAACAACAGTACTGACTCAAGTGCTTTAAAATCTGGTTTGGTCTGCAATCTGTTTGGTTTGCAATCTGTTTGGCAAATTAAAGATCAACATTTTATTTCAAAAATAAACTAAAACAGGTTTTGTAGACAGTGGAATAACATTTTCAGAAATTCTAACCACTGAGACTGTTGGAGGGGTTAGGATTATCTTACAGTAGCTTTAGGTACAGGTTATCTGTGATAATCAGGCTGTTGTTAGTTGCTAAAAAGAATATATTTGATATATCTAATTTTCTGCATGTAAGTTTGAAAGTGTTGATACAGGCTGATAGCCTGGGATATCTGGTCACAACACAATTTAGACTGTAGGCCAGATCCCATTCTCCTAAATCCTGCCTGAGCCAGAATGCAAGTGTATGAATGCAAGCATACGAATTCCCCTTATACCTCCAACAGCAATTCAGCCCTCTGACCTGTGTGCATAATCCTTTAAATACACTTCTGCTTGTCTAAAAGTTCCTGTGGCATCTGAAGTATGTTATAGAATCATAGAATAATTTAGGTTGGAAAAGACCCTTAAAATCAAGTCCAACTGTTAACCTATCACTACCGAGTCCACCACTAAACTGTGTCGCTAAGCACCACGTCCACACTTATCTGAGTGCTTAGGTCACCCATAAGCACTCAGAAACATTATTTTCTAGAGAGAGAGGTTTCTCTCTCTAGAGAGAGACAGGTTTAGGCTGCTTGCTGACCCAGAAAAGCTATCGAAATCAGTAATGGGTGAAGCTACAACTAACTATGTGGTGGCACCCTCTAAATAATAGCAAGGTGGAAAAACCCTCTTTCTTGGGGATGGGACCTGGTGGGATTGCAAGAAAAAGAAAAGGGACACCACGAGTCTTCCTTAGCCTGGCCAGGACCTGTCCGCTCATTTCCTCCATCTTCAGGGGTGGCCAAACCCCAGCACGGGGCAAAGCTGTTACATCAGGCTGTGGTCCTTTGCCTGTACGTTGAGCAAGTGCCAGTTTCACAGGGCAAGAGGAGCCACCGCAAAGGCAACCTGATGGTAATTAAGATGAGTTAGATGACTATGCCCTTGTTTTTATGTAGTTTTTCCCCAACGGTAATGTTATGCAAAATGAATGTAGATTTCCGGGACCAAGCGCTACCTTCCTGGGTTGCACCCTACTAGAAAGGCAGTGAATCTGACACCACCTCTCCTCTCTGCCAGTGCCCTGCTGCTGGATGGCGAGGGCACTCGCCTTAATGTACAAGATGTGTTTAAACCTAGTCAACTGATTACACTAAAGTTCAGCAGGTGCCAGAAATATATATATACCAGTGCCTAAATTAGTCATTCTGCGGGTGGGCTTACATTCTGTAACAAAAAAAGAGCAGATCAAAATAAATCAGTGTAAAGAAGTAGATTCAGAATATTAACTATGCATTAACATTCTGGATACTTAATTTTAAAAGCATAAAGCTTTTCTCTAAAAAGTAAAACAACACAGAAACCCTCAGGCATTCCTGACACTTTTTAATGATAGGAAAAATGAACTGAAATCTGTTTGCAGTACCTGGTGATGTCAAGCAACCAATGCATGCTGATATTATCCCCACTATTTCTTTGGTATATAGGCACACTGATTGTAACTTTTTCAGTCCTGTCTTGTGAGAAAGAGCTTTGCTGTGTCTGCAAGTCAGCCTTTGTCATGGCTACAACTACAGTTTTTATTTCTTTTACATGTAATAAACGAATGAAAGAGCAATTCTGTAAGTAATTTTTGGAATGTTTTTCCAGTATTAGATAAGAATGCACAATTTCCTAATAGGATATTATGCAGTAAGTTTATACAATACATATGGAATACACCCTTTTAATAGACTGCTTTTGATCTCATGATTACTATGGTCTAATGTTCAAAGTGGGAAAACGGTTTCTCAAGTGAGTTAATCCCTGTTTCTTTTTGAAAGAATCAAAAGGGGAGATCTCATTAGTTTATGAGTCATAACGTTGACTATGTCTAATTAGATAGCTTGTTTGAGTGAACACCATAGACTGAAATTGACTGTAATTTTATTTTGATTGACAAATGATTCACTTGCTACAGAATAATAATAAAGAACCCCATAAAAATAAAATGAGTACTATATCAACATTTGGATACTAGCAACTACTGCTTGTCTGGAATTTTGTGATGAACATTGGCTTTTTTTTGGTTTGAAAATGATGACTTATTGAATCAAACTTTTTAAGGGCAGTGTATAGTTTTACTAAAACTCTGATCATGGAAAGTTTTCCAGATCCATTAAGGAGTTTCTGTGCTTATAAATACATATAGCTTCCAGACAGCCCCCAATCCCAACTGAAATATCAGTGTATCACTTTTCAGTTCCAAGTGAGACATTTAAACTTTGATTTTCTACCTCTTAGAAACACCTCATATGATAAACCATTGATTTACTTTTTTTTTTGGTGGAAAAGTTGGGCAGGTCTTGTTTCCATCCTCATGCAGCACAGAAAATATTTTGAAATCTTGCAATTGTTGTTGGGGTAGAGAAACCTTTTCCCACCCAGCTCTGCAGCACCTAGTTGTAAACAATTTGAATAAGCATGTGTCTGAAGATGTTGTATTCATTGTCTTCAGTATTGTAAAGAGCTTTCCTTAGGGTTTTTGTAATTATCTTCAAGTGTCATCAATGACATTTCTATTCACAAAGATTTCTGTGCATATATTTTCTTCCTTGTATTCATGCACTGACAACAGAGAAGAACAGCACAATATATACAGAAAAGCAAATAAGAAATGGCCCATGTAAGAACAACATACTTTGTAGTTGCATTAGGAGATATGACTGTTGTAATATCTGCTGATAAAAATCAAAGTTCCTTGCATCATGAGAATAAATGCAGTTTTCCCAAAGTCCTTAGAAATACTAACAATGTATTTCATCATAGATATGTTCTTATGAGACACATACTTTAGACACCAAAGGAACTTTAAGACCAAGCAGAAGTGTATTTAAAGGATTATGCACACAGGTTGGAGGGCTGGATTGCTGTTGGAGGTGTAAGGGGAATTCGTATGCTTGCATTCTGGCTCAGGCAGGATTTAGGAGAACAGGATCTGGCCTACAGTCTAAATTGTGTTGTGACCAGATATCCCAGGCTATCAGCCTGTATCAACACTTTCAAACTTACATGCAGAAAATTAGATATAAGAAATATATTCAGATTGAGCAGTAAAGTGAAGTATAATCACTTTAGGTAGAAAAGTCTTGAAAATGCTTAATCTTTTGTAAATTTTTACTCCTTCCCCCTCCCTCACCGCTTTTCTGCAGTGCCAAAAGCTAGTGTTAATGTTGTTGTAAGGCTCTTTATACCATAGTGACCTGAAGAGCTAAGCAATCCAAAGTAGGGGAAATTGATACTGTAGCTTGAAGATTGCTATTTGTTTTCTAGCCCTAAAGGGTTTTATGCAAAGCATGGCTAACTTTTTTTAGCTATAGCAGTATGCCTGAAATATGATCGATCTACTTAAACCATGATGTTTTCTGAATATCTGTACAGCACGTTTATCTGCATGCTCTGATGTCCTTATTCTGTGTTATAGTAAAAATGGTGACTTCCTACTTTTTCCTTTTTCACTCTTGCATAGTGTCCATAGGGCCTGAAAAAACTTCTCTCAAGGGATGTAGTTGCAGCAAGAGGACAGTGAGAGAACAAATAGATTAGTGAGGAAGAGGGAAACTACAGTAATCTTGTTTGTCGTGAGTATATGATTTAAGATTTCTCTGGCACAAGAATATAACAGATATATTTGTACCAGATAATGCAAGGAATGTGAAAAACAAGACAAAATTTCAGTACCAGTGTAACTTCAGGATTTTTTAGATAACTAAATAATCCACAGGAGAAGCAGTCTCTCAGACAGGCAGAGCACAGAGTTACATATGTATTACTGCACATTTGTAATAACTTATGCAAATCCTTGCAGTCAGATTGGCTGATGAGAACTGATTTGCATAACCACAGTATGATTATTTCTCAGTAACTCTATCACACATAAATCCCTTACTTCTGACAGTTATTTGTCACTAGTACCTAATCAAAGAACAAATATTTGTAATAACTGTGATTATGGAAATCTCTGGCTTTATAATCATTGAAATACAGACAGCAATTGGTTCCAGTTTTTATTTTTATTGGTTAGAGAGAGTGCGGAGCAGGGCTCATCCTGCTGATGGGGGGCTCCTCACAGTGATGAAAGCCTGGCTTTGGGCACTCTCAGAGAGAGCGAGCACAGGTTTTGTCAAGAGAGTCATCATCTTTCAGAAGCATTTTACCAAAAGCATTTTGCCAGAGGCTTTCTGCTTTGCAGGAGATTTGTCTAGGGAGGCATTCCCTGGAAGCATTTTCCTTGCAGGGGCTTGTCTGTAGAACTGTTCCCCTGAGGCTTTTCCCCAAGCACAAAGACTTATTTATGTCATAATTCTAATGTTTTAAAAACTTTTTCTTTTTTGTATGATTTTTTTGATATATATATTTATATATAAGTATATACATAAAGCAGACTAGCTATAGTCTTAAATTGACTGATGTAGCTAACATATGTCACAAATAGGTTTCTCCAACTACATCTTCCATTTAAGGTCTCTAGCGATGTGCTAGCTACAAAAATGGCCCCTTCAGCTTCCCACTTCTTTAATTTAGAGCAAATCCGCTGCTACCTTCTCACACTCCAGATTGCATATACAGACCCAGAATTGTTCTACCTTCAATGCACATACATAGCGCTCATTTCTGCTGATAGGAGTCACACATAGAGTCTAAGCAGGAAGGTACCATTCTACATTTAGTTCTCTCAGGAAGCAGAACAAAAATGAAATTCGTGTTCTCATTTTAGGCTTTGTATTTTTCTTGAAAATGATCTTCTGGGTGAAATGCTCTATTGTATTTTGCAGTCTCTAAAAACTCGTCTGTCACCTTTTAGTGAATATGAAACGTCTTTGCTTTGTTTTTAGGATTTGATGCTTTGCAGAATATGTGTATGCATGTGATGGCAATTGCTAAGTAAAGCCTGCAAGTGAAATGTGCACCTGCTAGATTTCCTTTCTGCTAGGTTTACAGTGCCTTACTCTGCTGATTTCAACAGACTCAGTCTTTGCTTACACCATTACAAATGAAGAATTAAGGAAAAGCTTTCAGAGTAGGAAATAGAGCATCTCCTTTGTGGCTTCTGGATTGCCTGAAATATCTTGCAGGGTCTAATCTTTGAGGTATTTACATATATGAAGTCAGGGAGACAACCCATTTGCTCAGAATTGCGTACCTCCTGAAGGTGCCTACTCTTTGCTGGACTGGAGTCCTAAGAGTTTTTACTCCAGTCCTTGAAGCAGTTAGCTGTAGATAATGCTTTAATTTGGGAAACAAAGTGCAGTCGAAAGTAAGGTAATTCTCTTTTCAGTGTGCTGAACGGGAGTTATGTTTTAGACAGCTGCATCTTTTCATTGCTGCGCAGTATTTACCATCATCTTTCCCAAGATGCTCTTGCCCTATTTTCAGAAGTTTGCCTTGAAGTACTAGTGATTTTCTTTGGCCTTGAATATTATGCATTATAAATATGATTTGCTTAGAAGTTTGTAATGCCTTTTTATCAGTGGTTGGTATGACTGTGCAGCTGTTCAGCAATTACATACTATGGAGCTGAGCAGAAACTTTAAGACATGAAGCATTTCTAGGGAAGTTTGGTAATTGAAAAAAAACTGGCTTAAAAGTGAACCCTCAAATACAGAAAAATGGAAATAGACTTGTCTCTGAAACTGTTATGATGGTTTTGAATGTCACTGATATCCACAATGAGAGTGCTGGGCTCAGCACTGATTTAAATTGTGTTCCCTCCAGTAGAGAAAATTAATTTTAAATGTCATCTGTTTAATTGTTTGTTATGCCTAATTAAAAATGGTAATTTATTTGATTTATTTGTAGCATACTTAATATGTTGCTTTATTAAAGGAATTACAGAAATTTTATTTCTAATTACAAAGACTGAAGATTTTTTAGAGTAGTTCTTTCAAAACGTTCTTACCTTGGACAAAATTAAGACCATTTTGGTAACGTGGAGTTCTGTCACTCTTGAAAGATAGATAAAGGGCAAAGGGAGCATTATATCTTAATGACAAATGATTCTTGCTTTATAGATGGTAAGCATGATAACAAGTAAATGTTCTTTCTTGCCTTCAGAAAGATTTAGCAAGCAGTCACCTTATTTATTTTCACAGTGACTTACCCACAGAGCTTTTGTTGTGGTCTGGGACACACAACACCAGCAAAGGCTCATTGCGTTGGGGAGGCTAGAACTGAAGTGGCACTTGTGCTGGAACAGTAGCTGTAAAGGCTGAGGTTGGAAAGCAAAATAAATCTGAAACTATGTATTCTGAAGGAAGAGGTAAATGCTTATAAAAATTAATAAAATTGTCCAAGAACTGTTTAATGTAGTGGTATTTAAGAAAAAGAAATTGATTAGATGAGATGGACATTTTTCACAAAGAATATCTTCAAAATGACGTTGAAAGGGCAAAGATACAGAAAAGGTTTTTCGTCTCCTTGCTGTAGTGAAATTGACCTTTTTAGCTGGTCGATGGAACTGATGTGTGCTTCAAAAAAAATTTTTTTTTTTTTACAAATATGTAAACAACATGTTGCTAAAATATCTTGAGTTTTCTAGGTGGTGAAGACTGTCATTCTCAATAAGGCGCTGCTTCTGTATATGAAAAAGAGAAGGAAGACTTGGAAGACATCTTTCACTTTCCTAGTGGTCTTTAGGGCTAGTGGTGCCCCTCATGTGAGAACACCATGTACCTCTGGAAACTGGACCTTAGCAGAGAGAGGTGCACACATGCCTTACCTTACTGCCCGTATTATGGGATCAAAATCAGGGTGCATAAGGAGCCAAGAAATTCCTTGGCATTTTGATGGTGAGGGGCACCACTGGGGCTGCTGCAGAGTGGAGCAGATTCACTTACCGACAGGAATTGAACCTCAGTTCTTGCTGCGGTCTATTCTGATACTCTGTGCATGTGCATATATGCCTATTTTAAGAAATTGTGGGAGTTTATTTCTTGGTTCAATGCAAATGCCCCTTTTTGTGCTGTCGCAGCATGCTATTCTTGCCCATACAGTCTCTTTATTTACTATGAAATTCTTCATGTCTGTTTGCTTTTTAAGGTTCAGCAATATTTTGTAAATCTCCTTTATAATTTTCATGATTTACTGAATTAAATTTAATATACCTTCTTTTTCCCACAGGAAGTCTTAGAGAAAGTAACCCCAACACCTGACTGTACAGCTGCAATTCTTAAGGTAGCAACAAAATCTGTACAGGTTTAGGATCTTGCATGTTTGCAATGACTGTGTTATATTTACTTTCCTCTGTCAGGACATAGAGAAGGACTAAAATTAGGTCAGATAATGCCTACTTCCATTTAATTTCTAAATTTAAACAAGAATTGAGGCAAATATTTGCTGGTTCTTTGGTGCACAGAAAGATACCTGAATATTATTGAGGCTGTGACTTTAATCTAAGCTCTGTCTGCAGTCACTGGAGACAAATAGGTCTCCGGTGGAGGTTTATCAGTCCATTTATATGTGAATTGCCTAATGGAAGTTGCAGCCTCTCTTCTTGAGAGGCTCTCTTCTACAGAGAGCACTGAGGACAACTTAACTCAAAGCTCAGTCCTGTCACCAGTGAGATAGGATGAACCAGCCTCTTGCTCAAAGCAAGGTCACCTATAAGATCAGACCAGTTGCTCAGGTCTTTATCCAGTTGGGTCTTGAAAACCCCCAAAGATGGAGGGAGACTCTCTGGGCAGCCTGTTGCACTGCCTGACTGTCCTTACGGTGAAAAAGTTTCTCCTCATATCAGTCTGAACCTTTCTTGTTTCAACTTTTCCCTGTTGTCTTTCACCCTGCCACCATGCATGGCTGTGGGGTCTGGCTGCATCTTCTGATGCCGGAGGGCTGTTGTTCAGTTCCCCTCAAGCCAGCTTTGCTCCAAGCTGAACAATCACAGCTCCCTCAGCCTCTCCTCACAGGGCAAGACCTTCAGCTCCAAACCATCATGGTGGCCCTTTGCTGAACTTGGTCTGGTTTATCTGTATCTGTCTTGTACTGGGGGACCCAAGACTTTGCACAGTATTCCAAATGTGGTCTAACAAGTGATGAGTGGAGGGTGATAATCCCTTCCTTTGATGTACTGCTCCTGTTACTACAGCCCAGGATGCTGCTGGTCCTCTTTGCTGCCAGGGTACCGCTCGCTCATGCTGCTGTCTTCCAGAGCCCCAGGGCCTTTTCCGCAGAACTGCTCCCCATTCATCAGTTCCCAGTCAGTATCACTGCAAGGAGCTCCCTTCCTAGTGCAGGGATTTGCATTTGTCCTTGTTGAATTTCATGAGGATCCTGTTGGCCTGTTCCTCAAGCCTGTCTAGGTCCCTTTATATGACAGCCCTGCCCTGCAGCGTATCCATTGTTTCCCCCAGTTTGGTGTAATCTGCAAATTTGATGAGAGTGCACTCTGTTGTCTCAATGACCTGCAGGTTACTGGTAAAAATGTTAAACGGCATGGGTCCCAGGATAGACCCCTGTGGTAGTCAACTGGTTACTAGCCTCCAGATGGGGTATGGCCCTTTAATCATGACCCTCTCCTGATCGTCCAACCGGATATTTACCTGTCCAGTTGTTCACCACCACATTGTAAAGTTGTAACTTGAATACAAGAATACTGTGGGATACAGTATCAAAGGCTAAAGACAAGGTAAATGGCATCCCCTGCTCTCGCCTTGAGCACAGACCCAGTCACTATACTGTAGAGAGCAATCAGGGTGGTCAGGCATGATTTGCCCTCAGTAAATCCATGCTGGCTGCTTCCAGTCATCTTCTTCATGTGTCCAGAGATGCACTCCAAGAAGACTTGCTCCATGATTTTTCCAGGGACTGAGGTGAGGTCAATCTGGATCTAGTTCCCCTTTTCACCTTTTTTGATGCTGGGGTGCAACATTTGCTTTCTTCCTGTCATGGGGCACCTCTCCCAGTCTCCATAACCTTTCAAAGGTGATAGAGAGTGATCTTGCAAGGATATTAGCTCATTCTCTCAGAACCTTTGGCTGCAGCCTAACAGGTTCCATGGGCGTGCACAGGATGATTTATCTCAAGTAATCCCTGACTTGATCGTCATCCACTGCAAGTTGTTTTCATCTGCGAACCCTTCCACTAAGCAGAGAGGCCTGAGAAACCTTGTTGGTGAAAACTAGAGAAAAGAAGGTATCGAGTATCTCTGCCTTATCTGTGTCTGCTGTGACTAAATCACCCACCACATTCAGCAATGAGCCCACATTGTCCTTGTTCAGCATTTTGCTATGAATGTATTGGTAGAAGCTCTTTTTGCTGCTTTTGATCTCCCTTCTACTCTAGGTGAGCTTTGGCTTTTCTGACACAGTCATTGCCTGCTCAAGCAATGTTTTTGAATTCCTGTACCTGGTCCCTGCATCTTCCTCCTGTATATTGCCTTTTAATGTCTCTACATCATAAGTTCCCTGCTCAGTCATGCAGATTTTCTGGTAAGTTTGCTGGTCTTCCTGAATATTGGGAGACTGCTCTCGCACTTGCAGGATGCTGTCTGAAAGACCCGCCAACTTCGCTGAACTCTTTTACTTTTCAGAGCTGCCATAGGATCACACCCAGCAGTTTCCTGAATAAGTTGAAGTCTGCTGATCTGAAGTCTGGGCTCTGTACTCTGCTATCTTACAGTAGATAGCAAGAAGTAGAGTTCAGCACAGTTTCCCAGTTATTTGTTACTTTCAGCATTAAATATCTTTATCTTCTTTCTAGTCCTAATTTTTTACTTTCCTCATTTTAGCTACTGGATCATGTCATGATTTTATTTATATAAGGAAATAAGTTTTCTGTCAGTGGAAGAAACTAATGTGTTAGACTATCAAATCACCTCTTGATCTTTAGCTGTTGAATTCACTCTTATCTCAGCTGCAAGGCACTACCATTGAGAAGCAGCTGTACTAACGGGTGACTCATACAAGCAGGTGGAAATTATCCAAGATACAGGAAACTTTCCCTGAAGCAGATATAATCAAGTATTAGGGCAGAGAGAGTTTTTAGAAAGCTGCTGCAGATGTAGTCGGGGGAAAAAAAAGATTAGGTTTCTATTTTATTATTGTTTGAGTTAACAATAAAAGTCAAAATTCAGGGAGTTAAGTAAGTTTTGACTCTGTAGAGCATCTGTTGACTAATCAAAGCAGGTATTCCAGACTCTACCTTCCAACTGTTCTTTAGATTGAATGTTTACAGTCAATAAAAAGGATAATATATTTTTCACATTCTGAGAGAGAGTTCAGTATTTAACTTGCTGCTTTTTGCATTCTAAACAGATAAAACAAATTAACCCATTCTGACTATACACCAGGAATTTATTGTTAACTGTTAGGTTTGAGCATGTTAATTTTTTTTCTTAAATTTTATTTCTGCAGTGGGTATGAGCTCAAGTGAGGTAAGATGTGGAAATTGATGCAGTGTGAGAAGAATCTCAACTGCTGCTTATTTCTTGAGTATATGTAGGCGTGTATATAGAAACTTTAAAAAAGGTGTGTGTGAGAAGATTACATTTCTGATCATCTGTTTGATTCTGATTCTTCAGCTGCTGCTTTCAGGTAAAATTCCATGTCTGTGAAAAGCTTCCTTGACCTTAATAAGCAATTGGATAGTGAACTGACAGAGTTTGGGACTTGAGCCTCTTATTTCCTGAGTAGTCAATTTAGGGATCAAAGGAAATATGGATTAGTTTTGTTTTATAGCTTCAAGAATTATGGTAAGGAGAGGCTGATTGTTAATTATCTTTCTGGAAGTTTCTTCTGTAGAGCTGAGATTTCCAAAGTCTATGGTGGAATGGTAGCATGGAGACAACCCAGTAATTTCCATGCAGAAAGGCTTCTTGGTAGTGGTTTCTGTATTGTGTGACATGTACAGATCCAAACTGTGAAACAGAGGTCTGAAGAGGGTTTTTCTGTTTGTTTCTTTGCTTTTAGGAAAATTTGAGAAAATGCCACTAATAATATCAGTAGTTTGTGGTTTGAAGTGAGCAGTCCTGGTGTGGGAGGGGGGAAAAGAAAAATCACCATGTGGAAAAGGTGGTGGTATAACGTGGCTGGCCTAGCTCTTGTGCAAAGACTTAAATGATCTCCTGTCTAGCCAGCTACCAGTATTTGCTGAACTTTTTTGTGACCCTATAACTTAATCTATAGGCCTTAAAGCGATAGTACTACCTGTTCACTTAGTGTCTCGTTCTCACTGGCGTATCCCTGACTACAAGGAAAGTAAATGAAGTGTCCCAGAAACACTGGCTTCTTTTGGTTGATGCAGTCACGAGATGCTCCGTGCGTTCTGGAACAGTGGAGCGCGGTGCCATGGTTCGCGTGCTCTCGGTGCAACCCCTGGCCATGATCCCACAAGACTGAACAGAGGGCAGCAGTGCGAGCACCCCACCTGAGTTGCAGAAGGTCAGAGGGAGGTTTCATTCTTGGGATACTAAGAAAAATGCAAAGCCTTTGCATCTGCTATAGCAGGGTGAGCCGTTCTGCTCCTGCCTGCTGTGTTCTGCCTCCTGTGAGGCTGCGCTGGGGTGAGGAGCCATGCTCTGTTTTCACCTATGGTTCCCCACATGTTGGCTAGTGAGTCAAAGCACTGGATGCGAGGGCCTGGGTTCCTGTACCCAACCGCCTGTCTGAAAATAAGGTTTTGCTCTGCAGTCAGCTGCGGGACAGAGCGGGCTCCAGAGACTCAGCCCTGAGGCTTGTGTCCACCAGGCTGTGCAAAGGATGAGGCGGCCTCTGAAGGTGCCCTTTGCTTTGACACCCTAGGTGGTAGAGGGAATCTGGGGCTATTGGCCACCAGCACAGGCACTGGCGGTAGCTCTGTTTTTACTCTTATCTATTCTGTACATGGAGAATTGTATTTGAAACAATTCACTCCTTTTGTTAGAGTCTGACTGTTGTGACACCTGTGTATATAAAGCCAAAATTATTCTCTCTCGAGTAAAATATTGTTAATTGCTGGCTCAGACAAATGAAGTGTGTGGAAAGGATATATAGTATGAAGTGTGCAGGGAAAAATGCTCAGAAATAATAGATAAGACTCTGATGTACAAACGTATAGAAAATAATTCAATTGTATGGGGAATTCTGTCAGGCAGAAATTTCTCTTATCCTGATAGGGAGTGAAATCACAGTTCTTTAGAAATCTGACACCAAAGATTTGCAAATTTCTTTGGAAACCGCATAATTCAGCTGGACCTGTTAATTGTTTTCATAAATCTGAAGAGTTATATTTGGACTACCTAGCCCAGATAAAATAAGACCTCACACAACCCTCTTACATGCCTAAAGTGGCACTCAGACATCTCAGTCTGTGATCTGTAAAGATGTTCTTGGATCTGTGAAACTTCTGGTGTCTAATTTGGGCCAGTAAAGCTCTCTTAGCATTGTGTTCTGTGATTGCATTTCCCCACAAGCGCTGCCACCTTGGCCGTTAGCTTATTGCCTACAAATAATATTTTATTCAGTGTCAAAGGTACCTCAAGAAGTGAAGACCAGATCCTGGGACCTGCCCCAGCTCAGATATATTGCAGAGCTGTGCAATTATGTCTGCTGCACTTTCTTGTTCTCCAGCTTTATGCAACTCATCCACGCAGGGTCCTGCTGCCATGGGAGCGTGAGGTCTTCCCCATCTCAGTCTGGCCATTGTTAGAGCAATCCCTTGGGAGATCTGGTTCAGGCTGTATGCATGCTGATGGTGACATAAGAGCTGTGTTTCACACTTTGGCTTCTGCTATAAGCCTTTCTTGTATTGGTTTCTGACCTAGAGGAAAGGGACTTGAGGGAGGTTGTCAGCCCTACACAAAGGAAGGGCTCCCAACTATGAGTGAAGTTGCAAGCGGACAAATGTGGGTTCTGTGGCAACTAGTTTTCTTTAAAAAATAAATAGACATGGCAATGTTGTCCTCTTCCCTAGACATGTTTTTAGAACTGGTGTGAACCACTCTTATGTGTGGAAGATGGCTTTGGGCTATTAACTGCAGTCTTGGTTCCACCTACACCAAAGAAATGTGATCTTGGACACATCTCTTGCTTAGTATTTCCTACTGGCTAGCTCAGGAAGTGTATCATATGAATCCCATTCCAAGGTGCTTAACTTCATCATATGTTGCATAGGCAGCCCATGTGCCAGACGGAGCCCACAAATTCTGTTCCAATAAACCTTGGTTCTTTGTTGCCTTTATGATTAAAAAGTAAGATCTACAAACTGTGAAAGAGAAGACAGACTAAAGACATAAAAAAAAAATGCTTCAAAGTTGTGTGGGTTGTTTTTTGTTTTTTTTTTTGAAAGAGGTATAAATGACATTGCTATTCCATAGAAAAATATGTTGATTTCTTTCAGTTGGCAATTTTAAACCAACTCTTCCAGTGCCTGGAAGTGGATAGGTGACACTGATATGCAGAAATATATCTGTGAAGCAATTTCAATAAGTAGATAGAAATGGAATTGTATCAGGCTCAGCACAGGCTGGCATTCCCACACCACTTGTCATCAGGAGCATCCACTGAGGCTTTTGATGTCTCCAATGTTTACTCAATGCACTTGACACTTTTAAATCTAGTTTAGTGTAATTTTGCATTTGATGGGGTCTTTTAACATATGCAGCAACAGACTGAGGGAGGACAATTTCAAAATAAAAGATGTTCACTCATCAAAAGCTGCTATAGTATTCAGAAGTGGTACAGTGGTACTCTAGTTCCTAATACAAATTGTTTGTGCACAGTATACAAAAGGAGATTTCCAAAGACTACTGATCAGTACACCAATGTGCTGCATACAGTAGCTGCAGACTGAAACTCTCTCTGGTAAATGTGGGGTTCTCTTAAAAAGATCTATAGTCAAGCTGAAAAACAGGTGTTTTGCATCAGTCAAAGGAAACATTTTCAGCAGTCTGAGCATATAAAGGTTCCCAATATTTGGTCAGAATAGGACCAATTGCTTTCTTGTTCTAGCCAAATAAAGCCACTGAATTCTGTGAAATATGTCGTGGACTGACGTGATCATTTTCACTCCCTTTAGGTGAAAGCAAAGGTTTGTATGGAGACCCAGGGCCAAGCTTCCCTTGGCTGCCTGCTGAAGCACTGCCTGGCTGTGCTGTGTGGCAAAGGTGCGCTGATAACTGTAGGCATGAAGGCAGGCAGGGGAGCCGCTTCGCAGGCCAGCATAAAGTGGTTGTTAGCAAGCCCTGCCTCTGACTAAATATGGGGTGTTACTGGGATTGCTGAAATGGGAAAAAATGAGTGGTGGAGCTTTTTGAGCTTATTGAAACCTCCTCGCACCCTCTTCTTTCAGCATCCTGCTGAGCTGCTGAAGTAGGGCGTTCATGGTGGGGCCAGACTTACAGGATCAAGCTAACTGAGGAGGACTTTTAAGAACCTTCAAAAGGACTTATATATTATCTGTATTTGGACTTAGAGATATTGGAGAGTCACAGCTAGGGAGGAAATCTCCATCGCACTAGCCGGGAAGGCTAAGGCTAGCAATCAAACAAGGCTGTATGGTGGTGATAACAGTAAACTGATTTATACTCAAATTGCAATGAATAAAAATAGGGAAAAGGAGAATTTGCAGAAATGATGTGAAATGGTCATCCAATATAGGCTTTTTTCCTACATCAAATACTTCTTTTGCTGACTTTGTGGATGTGTTCCCCTTGCAGTCAGAGAGCAAAAATGCCTATTATGGGGAAGGAAGCCTCACTCGGTAGACGATAGTGAGGAGTGACCCTGTCCAGGCTTATTTCACAGAAGAAGAGTTCCCCTTTGCCCTTTCTACTGGGCCAAGTGGAAACACTGAGTATCTCTGAACCGTAGGCTGCTGAGGGGGAGCAGCAGAGCTGGAACTGAAAATCCTAAATCAGCTCTTTAGAAACTAATCACTGTCCACTCTTCCTTCTCACTTCAGTTAAGTTGTGGTTGAGAAGGGAGGAGGGAGTGAGAAGAGATAGGGAAACCAGATGTGAAGGAAAAGGCATATCTGGGAAGAAGGAGATGTTCACATAGAGGAAAGAGAGAAAACATGAAGAGGATAGCAGGAGGGAACTATAAGTTGTTGAAATGTCTGAGGGGAAAAAAGTAAGTATGAGTTATAGGAAGAAAGGGGAAAAATGTCAGGGAAAAGTACCTATCTATATGTATAGGAAATATGGAACCGTTCAGTAAGAAATAGCATTGAACTATTTTTAGAAAGCTTTCCCCAATATTCTATTTCTCTGTATTAAATGGAGAAGCTAAGAATATACTGCTGTACAGGTAGGAAACCTCTGCAAGATCTCTCTGTTTCTTCAAGTGATCTTCCTTCAAGCTGTGCTTTTCTTAAAATTCATCTTACTTAATTCGAGTCAGTAACAATCTCAGTTTAGAAACAAGATTTGGGTAGCCTCCCCAGTGGGGAAGTATAAACCACTAACTACTGTGTCAGAAAGGGAAGAAAAATGGCCCAACACATGGTATATGTGTGTGCATCCGTGTACATATTTTATACATACATAAAAATATTTTTATATAGAAATAGAAGAATTTCTTTTGTGATTCCTGAAGTTCAGGGCAATCGTATTCCTGAAAGCAGTCTCCAAAGCACCATGCACTTTTCGAAGGCCCCAAAGACTGTCAGCAAAATGCCTTGGTGGAAACAGTGGGTACAAAGTTGCTGCGTGAGCTTGGACATGCAGGTTTCAATATAGGTTTTTTGGTGGAGGGAGGGGACAAGGTGTACTTTTGTACTTTGTACAATGTACTTTTGAGCGCGTATTACGAGGCTCCTTTTTTCTAGGCTGAGATTGTGTTAGTTATTCTTGAGAACAATCCCCAAATGATAGATAATGCACTTACATCCACCTTTTTATGGTGCAAGGCTGGGATTTTCAAAAGGGCCAAGTAAGATTAGCCCATTGGCAGCCAGGTTGTACTTTTGAGGGTTCCAGACTCTGAGGCTGGAAACACAAGGAAACAAAATACTTTCTTTGAAATCGCTTTGATCATATGATTAATTTATGTAATCAGTATTTTTGTTTTGTTTTGTTTTTTTCTCCCCACCCTGGTGTATTCTTCATTTCCAATGCACCTGTCCAGTTCATGGATTTTAATATTTAGGTTTTCACAAATTTCCAAAATTCTGTAGAAGCTGTTGCAGACAGTCTTCAGACCAGTGGCAGTGTAGTCCTACTTTGTATATATGCTGTTGTGCTCTCACTTGGGTTGCCTGGATTTTCATCTCTCTGCTTGCCATGATCCTTTTGATAAGATAATCCATGGATCGATGTACTGATAAACCATAGTGTTTAAGTCAGAAATCAGAATGGAAATCTGGTAATAATGATGGAAAAGAAGAGACATTGCCATATGGTGTTCAGGAGCCATATGGAGGAGGATGCCTTTTTTCCACAGCCACCCTACTATTTTAAAATAAAGTACATTTTGAATAGAAAGGAAGGCTTGGATATCACTCGCATGGGCTTCAGAGCTTAATTCATAGATAACTTCCAATCCTCTGATTGGAAATGTTTTACTTTTTTTCTTCAACTTTTCTACCAGTAGCAACTGGACTTAGCATCTCACTGTGGTAATACAGGAAACATTTAATTTTTTGGAAATGGCTTGAGACTGGCTAATGTTTTCTTCTTGTAACTCTTAAGGTTAAAAACTCAAGGTAAAATTGTTTAACTGCCTGTCGTGGTTTAACCCCAGCCAGCAACTAAACACCACGCAGCCGCTCACTCACTCCCCCCCACCCAGTGGGATGGGGGAGAAAATCGGGAGAAGAAGCAAAACCCGTGGGTTGAGATAAGAACGGTTTAATAGAACAGAAAAGAAGAAACTAATAATGATAATGATAACACTAATAAAATGACAACAGCAATAATGAAAGGATTGGAATGTACAAATGATACGCAGTGCAATTGCTCACCACCCGCCGACCGACACCCAGCCAGTCCCCCGAGCGGCGAATCCCTGCCCCCCACTTCCCCGTTTCTGTACTGGATGGGACGTCACATGGTATGGAATACACCGTTGGCCAGTTTGGGTCAGGTGCCCTGGCTGTGTCCTGTGCCAACTTCTTGTGCCCCTCCAGCTTTCTCACTGGCTGGGCATGAGAAGCTGAAAAATCCTTGACATTAGTCTAAACACTACTGAGCAACAACTGAAAACATCAGTGTTATCAACATTCTTCGCTCTGAACTCAAAACATAGCACTGTACCAGCTACTAGGAAGACAGTTAACTCTATCCCAGCTGAAACCAGGACAGTATCCACCCCTTATTCTATACCATTGACGTCATGCACAGTTCCCATACCTTTAGTTACATCCTGATCAATCATCACTTTTCCATCCCTTTAAGACATATGAGCAATGATATATATATATATGTATACACACACAGAGATATCATTCCTTTAGTTCATGGGTCATGTTCATAAAATGTTCATTGAGTTCATTTAGTTTCCGACTCTGGGCTCCATCTGTCATACCAGTCTTTCTGGGCAGGAGGGATGGTGCAAAGTCCTCTCAGTCGGTAGAGCAGAATTGGGCTTCAGTGCAGTGTGACAAGCAGGTGACATTTGGCGCAGCAGGAGGATGGTGTGCACCGTTGGATTGTTGCATGCTGGAGTCAGTTCTGGTTCCATCACTACTGCGCTTTGCTCAGTTTTATCACAGTTCTTTTCTTGCTTGATCTAAGTGATTCTTACTATAGTACTATGGATATAGCACATAATTATAGTAAGGATAATATGCAGTAGCAGGGTTATATAGCAACTAATATACAGTTTAATTCTGGCTGTTCTCACCTAAAATTAAATCCCCTTGAGGCACACATCGGACTTCCCCATCTTTTCGCATCACCCACCAAGTGCACCCAGGCCCTTGAGCAAAAGCAATCCCACGAATGGGTTTACCTTTGCCTGAGGCAGGAGTAACCCAGACTGTCTTCCCTAACATATTTTTTATGTGCACTACAGGGACTTTATCCCCTTCTACAGTATGTAAAAATTCCGACTGGGCAGGGCCACCCCGATTGGCAGATCCTCTCGTGTTGACTAACCAGGTGGCTTTTGCTAAATGTGTATCCCAATGTTTGAAAGTTCCACCCCCCATTGCTCTCAATGTAGTCTTTAACAGTCCATTGTATCGCTCAATTTTCCCAGAGGCTGGTGCATGATAGGGGATATGATACACCCACTCAATGCCATGCTCTTTGGCCCAGGTGTCTATGAGGTTGTTTCGGAAATGAGTCCCGTTGTCTGACTCAATTCGTTCTGGGGTGCCATGTCGCCACAAGACTTGCTTTTCTAGGCCCAGGATAGTGTTCCGGGCAGTGGCATGGGGCACAGAATATGTTTCCAGCCATCCAGTGGTTGCTTCCACCATCGTGAGCACATAGCGCTTGCCTTGGCGAGTTTGTGGGAGTGTGATATAGTCAATCTGCCAGGCTTCTCCATATTTATATTTCAGCCATCGCCCTCCATACCACAGGGGCTTTAACCGCTTGGCTTGCTTAATTGCAGCACATGTTTCACATTCATGGATAACCTGTGCAATAGTGTCCATGGTCAAGTCCACCCCTCGGTCACGAGCCCATCTATATGTTGCATCTCTTCCCTGATGGCCTGAAGCATCATGGGCCCACCGAGCCATAAATAGCTCACCCTTATGTTGCCAGTCCAGGTCCACCTGAGCCACTTCAATCTTGGCAGCCTGATCCACCTGTTGGTTGTTTTGATGTTCTTCAGTGGCCCGACTCTTGGGTATGTGAGCATCTACGTGACGTACTTTTACAACCAGATTCTCTAGCCGGGATGCAATATCTTGCCACAGTGCGGCAGCCCAGATGGGTTTACCTCTGCGCTGCCAGTTGCTCTGCTTCCATTGCTGTAGCCAGCCCCACAGGGCATTTGCCACCATCCATGAGTCAGTATAGAGATAGAGCACTGGCCACTTTTCTCTTTCAGCAATATCTAATGCTAGCTGGATGGCTTTCACCTCTGCAAACTGACTCGATTCACCTTCTCCTTCAGCAGTTTCTGCAACTTGTCGTGTAGGACTCCATACGGCAGCTTTCCACCTCCGATGCTTTCCCACGATGCGACAGGATCCGTCAGTGAACAGGGCATATTGCCTCTCATTTTCTGGCAGTTTATTATACAGCGGGGCCTCTTCAGCACGTGCCACCTCCTCCTCTGGCGACATTCCAAAATCTTTGCCTTCTGGCCAGTCCGTGATCACTTCCAAAATTCCTGGGCGACTGGGGTTTCCTATGCGAGCCCGTTGTGTGATCAGTGCAATCCACTTACTCCACGTGGCATCAGTCGCGTGATGTGTAGAGGAGACCCTCCCTTTGAACATCCAGCCCAGCACTGGCAGTCGGGGTGCTAAGAGGAGCTGTGTTTCAGTACCAACAACTTCTGAGGCAGCTTGAACTCCTTCATATGCTGCCAATATCTCCTTTTCAGTTGGAGTATAGCGAGCCTCGGATCCTCTGTATCCCCGACTCCAAAACCCCAGGGGTCGGCCTCGGGTCTCCCCAGGTGCTTTCTGCCAGAGGCTCCAGGTAGGGCCATTCTCCCCAGCTGCAGTATAGAGCACATTTTTAACATCTTGTCCTGTCCGGACTGGTCCAAGGGCTACTGCGTGAACAATCTCCCGTTTAATTTGTTCAAAGGCTTGTTGTTGCTCAGGGCCCCATTGAAAATCATTCTTCTTTCGGGTCACTTGATAGAGAGGGCTTACAATCAGACTGTAATTTGGAATATGCATTCTCCAAAACCCCACGACACCTAAGAAGGCCTGTGTTTCCTTTTTATTAGTTGGTGGAGACATAGCTGCTATTTTGTTAATCACATCCATTGGGATCTGACGACGCCCATCTTGCCATTTTATTCCTAAAAACTGGATCTCCCGTGCAGGTCCCTTGACCTTACCTTCTTTTATGGCAAAACCGGCTTTCAGAAGGATTTGGATTATTTTCTTCCCTTTCTCAAAGACTTCTTCTGCCGTGTTGCCCCATACGATGATGTCATCAATGTATTGCAGGTGTTCCGGAGCTTCACCTTTTTCCAGTGCAGTCTGGATTAGTCCATGGCAAATGGTGGGGCTGTGTTTCCACCCCTGGGGCAGTCGATTCCAAGTGTACTGGACACCCCTCCAAGTAAAGGCAAATTGTGGACGACACTCTGCTGCCAGAGGGATTGAGAAAAACGCATTAGCAATGTCAATTGTAGCATACCACTTGGCTGCCTTTGACTCTAGTTCGTATTGAAGTTCTAGCATATCTGGAACGGCAGCACTCAGCGGTGGCGTAACTTCATTCAGGCCGCGATAGTCAACTGTTAGTCTCCACTCCCCATTAGACTTTCGCACGGGCCATATGGGACTATTAAAAGGTGAGCGAGTTTTGCTGATCACTCCTTGGCTCTCCAGTTGGCGAATCAACTTGTGGATGGGAATCAGAGAGTCTCGGTTGGTGCGATATTGCCGCCGGTGCACCGTCGTGGTAGCAATTGGTACTTGTTGTTCTTCAACCCTCAGCAACCCCACAATCGAAGGGTCTTGAGAGAGACCAGGCAGGGTAGACAGCTGTTCCGTGCCCTCCGTCTCCAAGGCAGCTATACCAAAAGCCCATCGATACCCCTTTGGGTCCTTAAAATACCCTCTCCTGAGATAGTCTATGCCAAGGATGCACGGAGCCTCTGGACCAGTCACAATGGGGTGTTTCTGCCATTCATTCCCAGTTAGGCTTACTTCAGCTTCCAATACAGTTAACTCTTGGGATCCCCCTGTCACACCAGAAATAGAAATGGGTTCTGCCCCTTCATAACTTGATGGCATTAAAGTACACTGTGCGCCGGTGTCTACTAGAGCCTTATACTCCTGTGGGTCTAACGTGCCAGGCCATCGAATCCACACAGTCCAATAGACCCGGTTATCCCTTTCCTCCACCTGGCTGGAGGCAGGGCCCCTCTAATTCTGGTCAGAGTATCCAGTATTCACTTCTCGTAAAATTGGCTCAGAAGTCCCTTCAAGAGGATCAGAAATAAGATCAGCCCTTCTACTCTGTTTGGAAACCGGAGCGGCATTTTTCCTGGTAGAATCCCCTTTTGTGGTGTTTTTTCCTCGCAGCTCACGTACCCGTGCATTTAGGACCGAGGTAGGTTTTCCATCCCATTTCCTCATGTCCTCTCCATGATCACATAAGTAAAACCACAGGGCACCTCGCGGTGTGTACCTTCTATATTCTTTCTCTTGGGCAGAGGAGCGCTCACTCCTAATAGCTGAGACATTGGTCCTTACAGGTGGGCAACAGGACATCTCCTCTTTGAATTGCTGGAAATCCTCGGACAGCTTCTCCACAGCCGAAATGCAGGCTTGTAGGGAGGAGGAGAGATTTTCTTCGTATTGACGGAGTTGGCGAGCCACTTCATCCACTGTCGGTGCCTCTTCGTCTTTCCAGGTCATTATTGCCAGTGAGTTGGCATAGGACGATGGTGCGCTCCGTACAAACTTCCGCCACATGGGTCGTGTGCATTGGACTTCGTCTGGATCTTTGGGTAATTGTGGGTTGTCCGGATCATGATGAATTGTCTCTAGCACAGCTAATTCCCTCAGATATTGGATACCTTTTTCCATGGTTGTCCACTTGCTTGATTGACATATAACATCTTCCTTAAAGGGGTACCTTTCCTTCACACTTGACAGGAGTCGCCTCCAGAGGCTGATGGCTTGTGTCCCTCTTCCAATTGCCTTGTCAATGCCACCTTCCCTGGCAAGCGATCCCAGCTGCTTGGCTTCCCTACCTTCTAATTCCAAGCTATTAGCCCCATTGTCCCAGCATCGGAGGAGCCAGGTGATAATATGCTCACCTATACGGCGGCCAAAATCTTTTCGCATATCCCGCAGCTCACTCAAGGATAGGGACCGGGTTATTACCTCTGGTTCTGCCTCTTCCTCCTGTTCCCGTGATGACCCTGGTTCGCCTTCATCCTTCGCTAAGCGAACTGATTTTTTTGTATATTTCTTTTTCTGTACGGGGGCAACTGATACTGGTGCAGGTTGGTCCACTGGTTCAGTTGCAGTACCGCTCGCCGGGTCTTGGATAACCGCAGTGTCTGTTGCCAAGGTTTGGGTAGCTGCTGTGCTCGTTGCTGGGGCTGGAGGGACCTCAGTGCCCGTTGCCGAGGTTTGGGTAGCTGCCGTGCTCATTGCCGAGGCTGGAGGGGCTGCAGTGCCTGTCGCTGAGGTTTGGATAGCCACAGTGCTCATCGTTTTGTTGTTAGGTCCAGAGACCTTCTCTTCCCCTTGAGGGTACTGAGTGGTGTCGAACAGGGCTCGATAGGCATGGGCCAGGCCCCAGCACGTTGCAGTAATTTGTATCTCTCTGGAGCTGCCGGGGTGACAGCATACCTTTTCCAAATATTTTACTAGTTCTTCTGGATTCTGCACTTGTTCAGGGGTGAATTTCCAAAACACTGGAGGTGCCCACTTTTCTAGGTGCCCATACTACCCCACACACCCTGCCACTCATAATTATCCAGCCTTGGGGCAGATCTCTGGGTGATTTTCTTAAATAGTTGTTTAACCTTAAATGAGAGCTGAACCACATTCAGAAGCATGCTAATTCCTAGCAGTAGGGCTAGGACCGTGCTGGTCCCAACATCCCAAGAGTATTCAAATTTTTCAAAATTCTCAAACACCATTGTAACTGGACTGAAGGAGAAAGGAGAGGGGAAGAAAGGTATCCCACCCATAGACTGGTTTTCCAAGGAGGAAAGGTAAATGGTATAATTATTAATAGTTTCCCACAGATGGCTTCCACAGTATAAAGGTGACAATGCTGGGTGCAAGTACCGGATTAATCCCACAGCCGACGACTTTATCATACCATAAACCAGTGTTATACAATACATCAAAGCGAAAACCTTAATCCACCTCCCACGGATGATAAGCAGCAGAAGAGGGACTACATACAGCAAGCGAGGTGATACATAACAGAACTTTAAAAACCAGAGCAACAACTCTAAGAACACATAAATCAACATAATGACCAGCAACTATTAGACCGATATAATGAATGCTTTTAAAAAATTTGTTTTAACAAGCTCTGGTCAGGTTTGTCGTTATCTCAACCCTTCGTGCCCCACGTTGGGCGCCAAAAAGGACTGTCGTGGTTTAACCCCAGCCAGCAACTAAACACCACGCAGCCGCTCACTCACGCCCCCCCACCCAGTGGGATGGGGGAGAAAATCGGGAGAAGAAGCAAAACCCGTGGGTTGAGATAAGAACGGTTTAATAGAACAGAAAAGAAGAAACTAATAATGATAATGATAACACTAATAAAATGACAACAGCAATAATGAAAGGATTGGAATGTACAAATGATACGCAGTGCAATTGCTCACCACCCGCCGACCGACACCCAGCCAGTCCCCCGAGCGGCGAATCCCTGCCCCCCACTTCCCCGTTTCTGTACTGGATGGGACGTCACATGGTATGGAATACACCGTTGGCCAGTTTGGGTCAGGTGCCCTGGCTGTGTCCTGTGCCAACTTCTTGTGCCCCTCCAGCTTTCTCACTGGCTGGGCATGAGAAGCTGAAAAATCCTTGACATTAGTCTAAACACTACTGAGCAACAACTGAAAACATCAGTGTTATCAACATTCTTCGCTCTGAACTCAAAACATAGCACTGTACCAGCTACTAGGAAGACAGTTAACTCTATCCCAGCTGAAACCAGGACACTGCCAAGCCTGATTGTTTTAAGAAATGAAGAAAAATCATCTGAACACACAAAAAAAGGGACGCCTTTCATTTCTCTTCTTCCAAGTCTGTAATATATGGATTTAAAATGGTGCTTTTAATCCTGTATGAACTGCCTATGCTGCAGAAGGAATCCCTAGCTATGGTGAATCATAAGGATTCCCTTAATGCAGTCTGATATGAGGTATCCAAGTCATTAGCGTGGGGCAGCCAGATTACAGGAAAGCTGGGCTTTCTGGGCTCACAGCCGAAGTGTAAGCAGCATACCCTAGAACATGTGAAAGCACCCGCTAAAGCACTGGGCCTGTGTGCCTGGCCAGCTGAGCCCCATTTACATATCTTAATGTTGTCCACAAACGTGGAGAGAGCTGTGTCCAAACCAAAATTTGCTTTCCCTTCTCACGACGTTTTTCAGTTACTTGTATCTCATGATGTTAAGCTGGCAGCATGGATAGCAAAAGGATAGTACTACTGCTCAGCCAGTGGTGTAAGCGGAAGTGGCCTTGCAGCATGAAAAGGTGAATGCAAAGATCAGAATTGTCCATTAAGCAGAGCACCCATCTTGCATCCTGCTGAGAGCACCCTCTTCTTCCATAATGATGGTCTCTGTAATCAGAAAAATTGCTGTGGACAACTGCGTGTCCCCACGGGTGAGTCTCTGAAGTTGCCTGCTGTGCTGTCTATGGTACTAATTAGTAAATGAATGTAAAGGAATCCCAATCTGGACTGAGGAATACTTTATGAGCTATTAGGTAAATTTATTACTGCTGAATAATAACAGAAAGTCGGCTTTGTTAGTTCAGACCAAAAGTAATGCACATCTTTGTATATTTTTCTCAAACTCATCAAAAGAGATTACAGTTCCAGACACTGACATGACAAGCTCTAATGAGGAAAGTAGGGCTAAAAAAGCTTTGAAATATCAGAGTTCACACTGTGTGCAGCAGAGATTGACACAAGTCTAACATATTGATACACATAATTAAGTGTGGGTTTCCCCAACAAGTAGAAAAGGAATTTTAATAGTTTAAGAAGTCCCTAAAGCTATCTGACCATCCTTGCCTTCCTGTTTGATCTGATGACTGGAGAACATAAGAAACTGTGAAGGAAGAGCTAACAGCCATTCCCAAGCTCAAGGTCATCCCTCCCCTCCCTCCTTGTTATTTGATCTCAGTATGAATATTACTCATTTGATCTGCTGCTTCTTCAGCTTATCATTCAGTGCCTGGACCTCAGCTGGGTTTAAAATATTTAGAAAGAGGCTGCCTACAGATGGTGGATAATTTAATGTGCAACTGCTTAACGTAGTTGGTTTTCAGAGAGGCAAACCCCAGGATTTAAAATGATGTGGAAATACCAGAATAGAGCTCCCTTACTGAGAAAATGCCATTGTTAAACATTTATCAATAGACTCTCTTGCACAGAACATTGATGACAGTTCAAGCTGTCCTTAGATGGATTCTCATCCTCCTGGAGTTACACAGCGATGCACAGTGTGACAAGATGTGCTTCAGCTGTAAAAATGTTCGTAATGCATAAATATCCTTTTAATGTTTTTGCCCTAAAGTGCATCACACAGCACAGAGACCTGTACTTTCCTGAGTGGTGAATTTGTTTTGTAGATGCTGCATCTATTATGGGATTGGAGATTGTGATATCACATTATTACTATTATTATTTTCTTCTTTAGTATCCCTTGTGTGTAATTAAAAGTAATGACTTCTAATGAGTCCCTGACCTACTTCAACCCACCGGAAGGAAACTACTTCTCAATTTGGAACACTTTATATTATACACACATTCCTCCTTTGTCGCATCCTGTTCTACGAGGGCAGCACAGCAGGTCACAAACTAAAATATTCTTGCTGTAGCACGTCTGGTTAGACTTTATGAAAGATATTTTCTGGCTGGTGGGGATAGAATGCAATGCAATGGAGCTTTAATATTTTTTCATCCCATAATCTGATACTATACAACTACGTGTATTAACTATAAGAAATTACTTTCTCTAGGGTAATCGTTTATTCAGAATACTGTAGTTGCTAGTCCATTTGACCACCAGAGATAGGTGTGATAGGTAATTACTGTGTCTGTAGTTGAGGGAAAAAAAGAGAAAATCAGTAATGAAAGAGGATTTGCGTGTTTGATTTTATCACTGTATTTCCACTAGGCTAGCAATTCCATCTGCCTCTGTAATTTTTCACATACTGGACCAACCTATGATGGTTGCAGAAATAATTTTGTTGGCAACAAACCGTACTGCATTGATTCTCATCTATGTCCTTTTCTTGAGAAAAGATCAGTGCAGCTCATTGAAGAGACATTCTGCTCAGGAATATGTCTTCAGAAGGTAACTGATGGCAACAGAAGTAAAGTAAAGGCAGTGAAAGAGTAATAGGAAGTGAAAAGAAAGAGTAAAATAATTTACCCATCCCAGCTCAAAAACATTTACGTATGATGGATCACTTCTGTCCCTGTGTTTGGGGGAATAAATAGCAATAGCTATGTTGCATTTTATCACAAAGACCATATCTTTGCACAATACCCATACAAACACACAGGGAACTTTCGAAAGGTTTGAAATGACCTTATCATTAGCTCCTCGTCATAAGGTGTATGAATTGCAAGCACCCTTGACAGGAGCTGCTATGATACTTACTGCAAACAGAATGACTTAGAATAGCTCTAATGGATTTAAAAAAATTCCTGCCTTCCAAGTTAAATCAGCTGATGTCAGCTTTCAGATTATACTTTTGTTCTTTCCCTTTCCAAAGCGTTTAAATTCTGCTAAACTGTTTTTGAACTAAATACATTTTAAAGTGTATTCATCCAGGTGAAAAGCATACCTATTTTTTCTTGCTTTTTCCCTAGCTGATATGAACATATTTTTTGGGGAGAGAGGTGGAAATCTGTGGTAATTCCTAAACAAGATTTGTTCCTGGACACATGATAAATACTGTGGTTGAGCGTCCTTAATATACAGAGAGAGCCTCAAGTGTATATGTCTAAATAAATACAATTTATAATTACATGTGTTTATAAATATAAGTGAATACATATATACATCTACTGGGAAAATATTTTGTCACAGATTGCTCCTCCTCATGGTAAAATCCATGGAAAGAGGCTGAATCAGAAAACTTCGTATGCTGAAACTTTTCCACAGCATCAGCTCTAGCAGAGGTGCTTTGCAGCCGGTGGATTTGGCAAGGTGTCACCCTGCTCAGCTGCTCTGAGCATTGAATGGGGCATCTCACATCTCCAAAGGCGTTACTGAGTCTTAATGTGTTATATCTTCCCAGAATGATTTAATGTTGGTTTATTCTGCAAATGAATGAAACAAGGTCCCTAATGATGGCCTAGGTGACCTATTCGGTTTTTGTCATAGATGGAAAGATGGAGGCATCACAGAAGGAAGTTCATCATTATCTGTGCACGGATGTCTTAATAGTCATGTGTAGCCAAAATGAGTGGGATTGTGAGATTCAATGGAAGACATGTAGCTGTTTACAGTATTGTTCTACGTAGTATGTGTACAACAGTTGAATTAATCTCCCAGGCTCCCTTTATAGTCAGCGGAGAGAAATGGGCAGTTTCAGGGTGCATTTCATCTCCTCCTACAGTTAGTAACAAAAGAGAACATTTTTAATCTTGTTTGGTATAGTGCAAGATGTTATTAAGCCTCATCAAACTTTTGAATCTTGAATGTCTACCCTAAATGACTTTAGCATTACTGTATTGCAGGCTGACACATTTTTCAGAAGTGGAAGCAGGCTAAGATGATGCTCTGGTTGATGGCAATTTACAAATGTGACTAATAGCTAAAATATAGTGACCGCAGCTCTCATTCAGCAACTGTTCAATATCTAGACCCTGAGGATTCATTTCACTGCTGTGAGTTTTTTGTGCTCACAGAGCTTTCTTGCTGTACAAAAGAGGGAATAAAAATCTTGAAAAGACAGGGCCATTAATGATTAATGGTAGACATTTAAAATTCAAAAAAATCACCAAGTTGAAAATGTGTTTCCACAGTCAAATTTTATTTCAAGCATTTTTACTCCTTTGTAAGCTTTATTAGTTGGTGGTAAAATGCCAGTTGATACTGAGCAATCATTAACCTAAAGTTTACTGACTTCAATTTGTTAGCTACAATTATTACTATTTTTAATATTCTATTGCTAATATTCCTCAAAAAAAAAGGACTGCTCAATGATGAGAGAATGGAAAAGGGAAATAAAATGCTAGTTGATAATGTTGAAGTTAGTAGTGATAGGACTGAGTGGGTAGTGAAACTGAAGACGTGAGTGATTTAAGCCCATTACTCTGGGTGACTGTACAGCGCAGTTACTGCTGTGAGTGTAACTCATAATCTGTAATGTTCAAAATTACCAGTGATTCCTTTCTCAGGTCTTTTTTCTTATGAGCTTAGCTCATTTCACTGTCTGCTACTCTGCTCCCAAATCATGCTTTCAGCTGAAAGGCTGTATAAAGGAAGATGGCATTTCAAACGGCCAGCTGATACTTTACATTGACAAATGTAGCATGCAAATGGATTTGAAAGCTCAATAAAAAAGGTTCCAGTGAACTTCTGTCCAAAACTTGGACAGCATGCCATTGAAGAGAAGGCATACTAAGAGCTGCCTGCTGTGGTGAAGACACTTTACTGGAAGGGCAACCCTAGGTCATGTTATTTCCTCTGCTGTCCTCAGTGTAACGCCTCTCTGGTTTTGGGTTTGGATCCCAGCACTGGACCCACCAAACAGATCCAGGGTGATGCTTCCCTATGAATAGTCCTGGATTCGGGAGTGGTAGGTGGCTTTCATTTTCAGTGTACAAGGGACTGAAAGTGGTTTACCACTTGGCTGAAATAAATGAGAAGTTACATTAGCTGCCTTTGGCACTTCAGAAATTGTCCACATCTCCATCAGGGAGTAGAAGTCTGTTCTGTAGTAATGTTTGGTGGATATCTTGTACAGATATTGCTCCCCCTTTGAAGTGCTGCCACAGTCACGCTTTGTGGACAGTTAGTTCTGAAAGTAACTGTTCCATCTTCTCTAATCCTCTGGGAAGGGGAGATCTTTAGAGACAGATTTTAAATCAGCTAGGAGATGTATACAGAACGATCCAGGAAAAACAGACTATTCTTGACTGCTGATTTTGGCTTGAATGTATCTTGAAGCATTAGCTGCTCTACTTAGTTATCAGCAATTGTTTTCTTTTTCTTTTTTTTTTCTTTGTTCTAAATTGTTTTGGTTTTTTTAAGCATGCAGAATCATTTTCCGATGCCAGTGACTGGATGATAGAATGGGATGAAGCCACCACTGACTTTGGTTAAGGACTGAGGGATTGCTGGTAGTTTCAGCAGTGGTTCAGTATGCACCAGTACATAACTAAAACTGGATATTGTTTCAAAGCACCACACTATAAATGTTTGCTTTTAAACATTTAACAGATAGCTCAAGCTTAAAATAACAATTAAAATAAGGTTTCTATGAATTCCTCTGTATAATTATTTCAAAGAGTTCAAGTCTGTCACCTACTAGAAGTCGAGTGTTTATCAGTAGATTATAGGTTAATGGGAGGCCAAACCATAGAGTAGGAAAGAATAGAAAAAAATATATCAATGAACATTCAAACGTGAATGCTTTTAGCCATTGTCAGTGAATGTGACAGCTGTTGTGTGATAACCGATTCAAATGTGGTTATATAATCCTCCTTTTCTTTTTCCTTTTTTTCCCCCAAAGAAAAGGAAATACGCTATTAACAGTGCTATATAGCACTTAAATACAATGTAAATGTTACACATATTGTATTTAATTTTGAAAATTTAGATCGAGAAATCTAGAATGAGAAATATAAAACCCCTTTACAGGTCTCTTTCAAAATGCAAATTTATGTCTCAAGGGGCCAGTGGAACTTAAAGTATAAATACAGTCTGTATTTAGGGAGTTTTAAAAGCACATATTACTGAATTGATAGAGCATAACAGTTCCCTTGCTTAGGCAGCATTATGCTCTATCTTGTAAAATGTACTTGGGGACATGTAAAATGGTTTATTAAACCTACAGTCCATAACTAGAGTTGTTTCATTTTAATGTATATATTTTTCATTCATGGATTATTGAACCACTAAATCCTAACAATTTGTGCTCATGCCAAACAATTTCTTTGAGTCTTGTTCCAAGCCTTTTCAGTAACTGTGTAACTTGCAACATACCCCAAACCCTCAAATTTTAAAGCTACTTTTCAGTGCCCCCCTGTATACAAATGTACATTTAAAAGCAGGCAAGGAAGGAAGTTTCTGTTTACTTTTGTATAAAATGCTTTCACAGAAAGAAATCCATGAGGTATTTCTGGGTGGGAGATCTGCAGTTTAGGGGAGAAAATTCTTGAATGTAAAGTGTTGTCTATAACCATGGGGATGTATACAAAAAGAAATATGGAAAATAACTACATATTCTGTTGCATAAACCATTTTTCTCAAAACTTAGGGATGGCCTGCTATTTAGAGAGTGTCTTTCTCCCTACTTTAACATGGCATATTGTTCTTTTATGGTAGTGAAAAGCTGGCAGAAGTTATAAAACAGTGGTGATTTAAGCCTACTAGGTGTGCCCAGTGATTTCAGGGTATTGGGTTTGGACAGTATTTACCTTCCATTTTCTTCCACTGTTATTAGAAATAACTCTAGGGCAGAAGCTGAACTACAAAGAGCTGAAAAGTAGGAAAGTAGCATCTCTTCTCTGCTTTTTCCAAGGCCCCAAAATAAGGATTTTCATAGTACGTAAAGTATCTCTTATTGACCTGAAACACCTCATTGCTGTGTTGAACCAATGACTCTCATACAAACCCATATCTAGGATTTCTTATTCATCTCATGCCTGAAGAGAAACAGGAACTGAGAAAGTTAATGGATATAACTCTGTGGTCTAGGCTTGAAGGTTTTCAATGACAAAGTATCTGTCTAAAAGATCTCTTACTAGTGTTGATTTTATGAACATTATTGATGAAATAACTTTCAGCAAAGCAACAACGCCATAGAATTTGTGAAATGGCACACCGAGGAGCACAATGAGTAAAATCACAGAGGTTGTCTTTATTTTTTTCCATCTGGAAAAAGATGGCTGGTTTACAGACTGATAGAGCAAATTTAGAAAGGGAATGATATCCGCTCTAAATGTGCATAATTGTGTTATTACAGGGCAAAATCTCTTGTCTGTAAAGAGATAAAGATGTTTCAAACATTTTCTGAAAGAAAGGGAATTTATACAAGGCAAGTTTTGTAAGGACAATTTATCCTTTATTTTTACTTGGTGGATCTTTGTGTGTTAGGAATACTGATTTCCATGAGATATGACCTTTAGATTACTTTTCCTGTGATCCTCCCTTTCCTTTTTTTGTGTTCTCTCTGGTTGTTACTATTACAACATTTCAGATTATTTATTCTGAGGTGTTTCCATGAGGAGAAAATTTCTTAAAGAAGGATATAGCCAAGATACATATGAGTTTATTTTGTTTGCTTCTGACTGAGAAATGATTTTGACATCCCTTAGGCTATAAACTGTTTTTTCAGGCTGTAAGAGTCTATGCTTTCTTTGCATGGTTAATGACCAGACTCTTTGAATCCCTTATATTTGCCTCAAATCCCTTTTCTAGTTTGTGCTGATAAGGAAGCGCTGTACACGACCTAAGGGTTGCACTAAAACCTTCTACTATAGCATCTAATGTGACAGTGAGCATTTACCAGATCACCTGTTATCTGGGACTTCTAAATTCAGGTCTCAACAGAATCAATTTAGGAACTCTGTTCAGATTGTTTTCTTGAAGACTATTTTATGTTTTGTAAGATGTGAATTAAGCACCTACTATTAATATAGATTACAAATGCAATGCAATATTTGGAGTATCTTTCATTTCAAGCTAGTGATTATTTGATCAGTTTTACCATTTTTAAATGAGAAAATCATTCCCCTTTTAAGTTAGCATAAATGTTAATTAAACTTTCTTGCACCAAATTACTTTTCAGAATAATTGAATATTGCTTGCAGACAGCTGCTTCTGGACATTTCCAAAATATTTCTTGAAGATAAGAGTTAATAGAAAATCACCCTACATTTTTTTTCCTATGAAAATAGTAATTTATTTTAAAAATGTATTTCAGTTATTTAGTGTGTTTTGGGGTTGCTTTGTTTTTTTTTGTTTGTTTGTTTCTACAAAGAATATTCTGGTGGTTTGTACGAAGATTACCATCCTTGTAACCTTTCTCCTTCTCTATATGTATACTGTATACAGATAATTTTTTTTTTTCATGTTTTTTCATTAAATAGCTTTTGGTATTAACTACATAGCCTCCATATTCTTAAATCATGCACAATACCATATTAAAACTGGAAAATGAAAAATCTACAACAGAGCTTGAAAAATAGGAATAAAATGGGAAAGCACACTTGCATGTACATAAATAAACAAAACAATGAAATGGAAATAATCTACATTTTACTCATCAAATTTAAGTGTAGCATTTTTAAGAATCACAGTCATCAAACCCGACCTTTTCATCTTCTGTAGTAATAGTAAGAATTCCTCCTGGTTTTTTTTTCCGCTTTCATCTGTTCCTATCAGAGCCAGGATCAAAAAAGAAGTTGTTACACTTACATGTCAAGAATCATGACATCTGGAGAAAAGCAGAATGCATTATTTCTTGGTGAGAGTGTTATACAATAAGACTTGACTGACATTTCACAAAATCTGAGATGCTTTCTGATCGGTTGATTTAATTAAAACAAGATATTCAGTTCTGTGCAATGCCTGTGCATAATCTATTTTAAGCCTTTGAAACATACAAATATATAGTGTAAAATGATATTAGATTGGCTTGAATGACTTGTCATTCTGTTTGCAGATACCTCAAATCAGCTATGCATCTACAGCTCCAGAACTGAGCGATAACACCAGGTATGACTTTTTCTCTCGAGTGGTCCCACCGGACTCCTACCAAGCACAGGCCATGGTTGACATCGTGACGGCCCTTGGGTGGAACTACGTGTCGACGCTGGCTTCTGAAGGCAACTATGGAGAGAGTGGCGTGGAGGCGTTCACCCAGCTCTCCAGGGAAATTGGTGAGTGTATGTTTATCAGGTTTTGTATTTATAGCTGCCGGGTTACAGAGCATCACTGAACTCTGCCTAGGTCTACACAGAGTGATCAGAACACCTGCAGGCGCATTGCCTGGACTCAAGTGGAGGGGGTTATGGATTATTTTGCTGCTTGCGCATCTACCAAGGTGACAGTTCTGGCAGTAATTTAAGAACTCTTGAGAGAGGCAAAAGATCTATGTCTCTTGCCCCTTTTGGAAAGGGGGAGCTTTTTGATGAGTTAGGAGCAAAAAGCAACCACCAGCTGAATTACAGCCAGGTTTGAAGAGATGCAATTGATTTAGCTTAGGAAAATCATAATCCAATGAGACCTCATTTTCCTTGTTCCAGCACTGATAAATCTAGGGGTTTTAATTTTGAGGAATTTGAAAAATAATAAAAAAATCTGTGAAGTACAAAGACATACCCTTCTTATTTTTCCTTCAGGACGAAATGTGCTATATAAATACAGGCATTATTATGAGAAGTATATTTAAGTCCCTTTGATCTGTGCCCCCCCCCCCCCCCCGGTTATTTCTGGACTGAAAAACGGCTGTTTCTCAGGAGCAGTAGGTTTTGGATGCCAAGGACTGAGATGATGAGTAGCAGGTGGTTTGAAAAAGGGCAGAATTGGTCTTTCCTTAAGTACAGTGTTAAATGACACAAAATAGTATCCTTTTAAAAAAAAAAAAAATTGCAAACAGCCTTCCTGTCCTTCCTCAAAAAGCCTGGATTAATCTATTGGATTTGACTTTCAGGGCAGGTACATATGAACTTTTGTTCTTTCAAGTCAGCTTGGGTGAGAAAATATGATAAAATCTTCCATTTTCAATAACTGCACGTAAATACAGAGACCATCTCAATCATATAGGAAAGCACATGTGTGTTTCAGATACTTATGCTTGAACCATAAAGGTTACTGATTACTCATAATTCAGCAGTAAGACAAAAACGCAGCAATTCATGCCAGTAGGGAACCAGTGTATAGAATATGCTCGATCGATTAATTAATAAAAATTCTGTTTCTAGCTTCTAATCAATGCTCTCAGATCCTAGATGTCTTCATGGGAGAATTAAGGCTGACTACAATACAATGATTTGATCTGGAGTTAGCAAAGGCATGGACAATTCTTCCACAGTTTGTACCAGAAAGAGACGGTTTATCTATTGTGTCAAATACAGCAGCGAATAGATTGGCTGCCCCAGACATTCACCAAGTAGTTCATTGGCTGAAAATCACTTTTGCTTGAAACCATCTGCAGCCCAGCTAGTTTGGCTGAGTCCTGAAAGTAGGCAAATAAAGTGCTCAGGACTTTCTTACCATTTCCCATTTCCAGAAATATAAGAGTTCTTCAGATGGGTGCAATGACAACAGTGATTTCATGATAATCACAATGACCTGAGTTTGTGTCGGTTGGATCTTGATCAGAATAAAAAAAGACCATTGTCATTCATTAAATAATTATTATTAATAGTATTACTTAAATAAATATTAATCCAAAGCAGTTAAAATAATGAATGGGTATCCTAAACATTACAAGATCTGTGTAATACCAGGAAACATAAAAAATAACTTTTGTTTATTGTTTGTTTTTTTTTCCTTATGACTTTTGTTCTCTACTAGAGCACTTGATTTTGGCAACCTTTGTGCTTATAGCAACTTACCCACTATTGTGGCTAACAGGGACTTGAATGGTTCTGAAGAAGGAAAGCAGAGGAGAGACAGGAAATTATAAACCAGACAAGTAATTTTTAATTCCTAGAAAAATTTTGAAATAAATAATCAGGTAAATTATATGTAACCACAGGGATATGATCAATAGCCACTGCAGAATTGTCAAGAACAAATAGTATCAAAGACATCTAATAATTTTCTTTGACAGGTTAACAACTTTATAGCTGGAGAAGAAGCACTTGATGTCACGTCTCTTGAATTTAGTAGTGTTATCTCAGCTGCCACATACAGTATTGTCCTGAGCAAATTTGGGAATTGTGATTTAGGCGAAAATATCATAGACTGGATGCAGACCTATTTAGAAAACTTTGCTCAGAGTAATTAGCAATGGTTTCTGTTTAAAAGGAAGAATGTGTTGTGTGTTTGGCAGGGGTTTATGCTGGGTTAGGTACTAGCCAATATTTTCATGTTTAGTCCAGACAGACTTGGAATGAAGGATATGCCTGTAAAATCTGGAGATGACTTCAAGCTGGGAAGGACTAGGAGTGTATTGGAAGAGATTCTTAGAGTCCAAAACAGGAGATATGATCTGAAAAAATAGCATGCAATTTAAGAGACAAATGCAAGACATTGTGCTTCAGCAAGAAGGATCTGTACAATAAGGAATACAGAACGACTGGTCAGAAAATACTATCTCAAAAAATGATCTGAGCATGATAGTAAATTATAACCTGCTTATATTCCTCATGTTTTACTGGAACATGCAGGTGGGCATACCATCTGTAAAATAATTCGAGTAATCCTCCAATTTGCCTGGTAGTTGTGAAACCTCCTTTTAACTCAATACAGGTTTTGACCCTCACTTCACAAAAGGTGAGAGTTTTGGCAAGCAAGAACAAAGACAATCACAAACCTTGAAAACGTGTTCTGTGAGGAGCGACAGAGCAAGGTGGTTAGGTAGCCTGAAGAAGAGTTGACTAAGAAGGGAAGGTGATGGAAAATAATGTTTTCAAATAGACAGATGGCTTTTACAGAAAGGTAGAGGACCACTTGTTCATCCAAATACAGTGTATGTGAACAGAAGTAATGGAATTAGTCTCTAGCATGATTTCGTTTAGATTTGAAGAAAGCTCCTTTTAATGGTTAAGACATTAAAGCATTAGCCTAGCTTGCTTGGGGACATTTTGGAGCCTCCATTGCTGAGGATCTGGGAGAATGCATTGGACAAACACCTGCCCTGGGGTTATATAAGTGTACTTAGTTCTTCCTTGGGGCTGGGAGGTGGATTGAATGATTTCTTAATGTCCCTTCCAGCCTAATTCTATTGTCCACTGTCCTCATATTTTTTATCTGAACCGTAGGGCTGGAAACACTTTTAAAATGGAAAGTTCAAATAGCATCTAATTATGAGGTCTGAGACTACAGAGTTTACACAGGTTTATAAAAATCATCACATAGTGTGAGACTGCACACAAACCAGCAAAATTTACCAGCACTATGTTAATAAACTGTGTGTTAAGAGAACCTAATCAGGTTCCCCCTGTGCTGCTGGCGTACAAATGCATAGGACAGCTCAACTCCTTTCTGAGTACTTTACATCCTGTTTAAGATAAGATGCCAACAACTGGAAGCTAAATGAATGTGAAGATAAGCATAATGGAAAACAATAAATTGGAGGAAAGGATGTGAAAGAAATTGATACATTGATTTCTGAAAAACGTTCAGTGGCTGAGCAGATGTGTGAGACAAGTTTTGAAAATATAAATAGGAAAGCTTGGGGGTTTTTGTTTTTGTTTTTTGTTTGGTTTTGTGTTTTGTTTTTAAGTTTTCTTCAGTCACTTAAGAATTAAGAAGGGGTAGGGTTTTAAATATTTTTAAAATAGAGATTAATTTCATGTACTTATAATTTCAGGTACTTATTTGTTGTGAGCTTTACTCTTTGCCTCTAATTTCCAGTTTGATTGGTCCTCTGTTCAACTTCTATTTCTCGATTAGTAACAGAAGCAGAAAAGAAAGAACAGGCTCCCAAATGAAATGTAGAATACTGAAAAGGTCAAAGTGGTGCCACCCTGACATGTCACAGAATATATTACATATCAAAATCTGTGCTAATTTTAATGACAAAGATCCTGTCTGGGACAAAGCATAGCTGGAAGTTAAATATTTTACATGACAATGATTGTAAGGAGAATAGGGAATGGGACTTACTCCAACGCATTCTTCCATGCATTATTGTTTGAAAACAATGATTAAATTTATAGTATTTTCTACTCCCATTACAAAGTTAATCAATGATATCACTATAAGCATTTTGGCATCATGATCAAATCATTTTTGGTACATTGGCTAAAGGAATGAATTCATACAAAATGATAATGGTTAGGAGTTTAAGCATTAAATTGAGTGAGACTTGACTCAATGAGAGAAACTAAAAAGGGGAAAAGAAGAAAGCACATTTTACCAAGTCCTCATTACACTGTCATGCTGAATATTGCTCTTCTATTTACTTTGCTGTTAATGATGTTTGACAAAATAAATGTTGGAAAGTCTCTAATCAGTCTTCTTTTAATGGTTCATTCCCTCTGCTATTAGATACTATCAGAGAGAAAATCATGGGATCCTTTTCACTTTTTTACAGAATACAAAAACATTTGGTTCAGAAAAATCTCTTTGGGGTCAGATTACTTGCTAAGTTAGTGCAATGTTTGTACTGGAAAATGTAACAAATCCACAAACAGTATGTGAAATGCTATGTGGCGGATTTTATGCCCACTAGTGGTCAACGAAAACTTGGCACAAGCGCTGACGGGTCCTGGCAGTGAAACACGAAACTATCAGAAGAGGAGGTGAAAATGATAAAGGCAGGGAACTGTAGGTGATCATTAAGAATAGGTGAGAATCTTTAACATTGATTGCCCCTCTTTTCCTTGTAAGTCAGTTTTGCATGTCTTGCCAGAGGTGTAAAGAAGACAGCAAAGAGGATTTAGGACCAGACCTTTGAGCCCAAATGACATAACTTCATAGCAGCTTTACCCTGGAAGAGAATGGTGTACTTAATATCAGCGTGTACCCTTGAATGCTTATTTTTAGGCACAGGGTTTTGTAGTTTTACCTACTCCCTTTATCCTGGTATATTGCAGTTAATAGCGTTTTTCTGAGAAGGGACCACAGTTACTTTTATGATCCTTCATAATATTTTACCCTTACAGTCACACTGATAACTATATACCTAATTATAATGAATACATATCCTGAATGAATGCTACAGTAGGTTTACTTAAACTGCTTCAGACTGCAACATAGCTAGCTATATTTTGTTTACATAGAGAATGGTCTGTGACATTTCTTTGACATAGTTCTTAGGTCATCTTTGTCTCTTGTCAGTTTTTTGTGTGTCTGCAGTTGTGTGATGTATCTCTGCTTTTCTCCGAATCATTGGAGATGATTCTTGCCTTTAATATCTTTTGGACTTCTAAAGCTTTCAATGGATAAAGTGAAAATTTAGTGGGAAGTGGGGAGTGAGGGTTGAGCAGGAAAATAAAACTTAAGGGTGTGTAACCTTTTCTCTCCACTTAGATTATTCATTGATAATCTAGAAATAAATAAGATGGATTGCTGTTAAGATTAATTCACATTTCCTGCAGTAATCTTTGTATACCTTTGATACAAAGCTAAAGCTTTTTATATCTTAAGTAAGCTGATGAATAGACTTTATATTTTTGTCCCCCCTCAGATGTTATTTAATAGAAGATTAAAAAATCTTGCAACATGAAGACTGAAGAAATCCAATACATGAAATGTAACCTTTTTCCCACAGATATTTCTGCTTTAAAGACTGGTTTCAAGCTTAAAAAAATTAATTTTCACATCTAATAATATTCTAACATACCCTCACAAAGGGGAAACAATTTAATTCAATTTTAAGTTTTACTTTTATATTTATGCAGCTGAACTGTATTGATAACACTGTATTTCAAGCTGCAAGCTGTAATTAATAACAACACTATATAATTGGCTACAGGAGCTTCAAAGTAATGTTTGAAAAATTACAAAATCAGATGGTAGGTGTATTAATATTGCAAAAGCTTGAAAATTATTCCAGCAGTTTTTAATATTTGTACCAATTAATACCTGAAAAAGAACAGTGTAATTTTTAGTGATTTATAATGAAGGACCATGTTAATTTCTCTCAGTGGTGCTAATCAATATGATGTTCTTCAGCTTTAATTATATGGGTTTTTTTTCTCTATAGTTTTAGGGAGGTATCTCAGAGCATTAAGCATACTTTCCTGGTATGCTCTCTGACACTTCAGTGATTGTTGGAAGAGGGATTTCTTTATCTCTAATAGCTCTTGAGGGGTTTCTTCTTCAATCAATTAGTTGAGGCACTTTTTAAACCTCCTGTAGAAAGCTCACTAGCTACAGTGGAGGGAGAAAAAAAAAAAAAGGGCAGAAAGCTTCTGTAGCACTGGGTTTTGTACCGGCCCCAAAGAGTATGTACCATACAGTGGACTGTATTGACAAAAGTCACATAACCAACCTTGCTTCCTCGCCCAGCACAGATTCACAGATAAGCTTGAAAGAGTGGTATTCTGTTCTGATTTCTTATTCTTGTGGCCAATTCCAGCAATAATATCCCTCATAGGGGTGCTTTTAAGGTACTATGACAAAAAATGCCAGAAACAGTTACAAAGAAGCCTAAGTAATTTACAGTCAATATAATTTTTTCATGGATTGTCTAAGCAATGTTGTCACACGTTTGAAACCACCATTATATTTTCATACTTCCAGAGTGAACTAAGTACTTATGAGAGTTGGCAAAGGGGGTCCCAAGGAGGCTTCAGTCTGGAGCTAGGGACAGATACCGTCCCTATGCTACAAGGGATATGCTTGTACGCTAAAGACTTCATCTTGTTCCCCTACTTGTACAAATTATTTTTATTCCACAGGAGACAATTTGCAATTTGATTCTGGAAAGAAGTCCTGGGCAAGAAATAGGGGCTTGTGTATGTGCTTGTAACTGAAAGAAGTCAGTGAATACTTCCCTGAATCTCATGGGGTTTAGCAAACGGTGAATTGCACAGGAAGATTGACCCTGAGGCTGCCAACAAGGCTCGGAGTAGGAAGACCTCACACTTTCCGGTTTTGCCCACTGATATTTATTGTCTCATGCCAGCTGGGGTGGGAACCGTGGTTAAGACTGAGATCATTAGCTATTTTTATATGGTACAGTTACCAAATAGCTGCGATATTTAATCTCTTTGGAGTCTGAAGCTGATTTAATTTTGCTTATAGCAGTCAGCTCTTGGAGACCTGAGGCAAATCAGCTCCTCAGAGAAAGGACCAATATGTTTCCTCAGTGATGCCTACTGTGGTGAATTTGGAACATTTGGAAAACTCTGAAAAATAAATGTTAAAAGCTCAATATAATATGGAGGACCTCTGCACCTCTGTGTGTATACTCACGTATTTAACTTACTCCTGTAAGTACTATGGAAGTCATTGGACTATATGACTTTTTTTTAATTTTTACTTCACGTGAACACCAGATATTTGCATTGGTTGTGAGCACAAATTCAAAAAATATTAAAAATGTCCAGGAAACAAAGTTTTATTTTGGCAGTGCTTTTAGTGCAATGGCTCGTTTGTAGAACCTTATAACTTAGTAATGATCTCTAGTTCAAGATTTTTAAATGTAGAAATGCAAACAAAATTATAAATGTGTTGATGCTAATTTTAAGAAAGCAATCTTATTAGATTAAAAGCATACTTTTGTTGAAATATAGTGTGTGGTGTTCATAATGAATATGCATTTTCATGAAGTGTTTTTTCAAATGCAGAGCTCTTTGCAGCAGTGGTTGAGGATTACAAGTTTCAGTGTCTATAAACTGAAGTCAGTAGTTTAAGGGAAGCCATTTCAAATAAGCTGTAAGGTGTACTTTTTAATATTAGATGTGAATAAGCATTTAAAAAATACTAAGGTATAGTGGTATATTTATTTGAGCTTTAAATCATTAAGAGAAATCTTTCTAAAAGGAAGTTCACTACAAAATGTTGGGCCAAATTTAGAAATCACTGCTTAAACTGTAGTCTATACTATGCTTGAGACCTCTATGATTATAAGGGTGCTTTCTGGACTTATAAATTGTTATTAAAATTTCTGAAATAAAAGGTAGGATAAATATATAGGTATTAATGTACCATCAGATCATTGCAATGACAGAAATGAAATTTGTCAAGTGCTGCTGCTCTGTGTATTAGCATGCATTACTGCTGAGCCTGTAGCTTCTCTTAGATTCTGTGTCTCTTTTTTGCTAGAAGGAGTCCCAGAGCAAATAATTCACACATAATGAAAAAACTCCTGTGAAAGCAAACTTAGGAAACGTCTGAATCAAAATGCCATTCCAGTTGTTTATGACCAAATTTCACACAATCCCATTAACAGGAAGTGGATTTTAACAGAGTTAATCCCAGTGGATATTCTTGTTGTAAGTGAAAGCATTTGTAAAGGGGATACTAGAAGGGAAAGCATCAAGGACACGCAATATGATTTGCAGTCTGAATAAAGCAGCCCATCTTTGGTTTTTGCATTATGATTTTGCTGTGGTGCAAAACAGGAGAACTATAGGAAATACTTTGACAGCTTATTTTCCATGGTGGCTGTGCTTAACTTGTTTAAAAAAAAAATAAAAATAAATCTGTCAATAAGAAGTCCCAGAAGCTTCACAGGTTCTGCAATGAGTGAGATTTTTTTTCCTCGTTTCTTAAGAACTAAGAGTTCCTTTTTTTTTTTTTTTTTTTTTTTTTAATATACTTCTGTTATTGTCACTTCTGCAGAAAGCTTGTTTTCACACAAAATTCAGCATGGCACCTTTTGTATTGCAGTGGTGTGAATGGTTGTTGCGAGTCCACCTTGAATCAGGGATCGAATATGCAGACCATGGCATAGCCTTGATCAGAGTTTGTGTGAGTGAACTTTGCCAACATAACATTTAATGGTTTTGCTTTCCCAGAGTGTACAGACTTTTGTAAGGAAAGCCTGTATTTAAGGGCACTATCCAAGAAAAGTGACAGGAAGGAACATGGTGACATGGGCTTGGGCTGTAGTTACATGTTCTTTTTTGTTAACATGTCAAAGGGTTCACAGTATTTGAATTGTAATCTTGGTTGTGCTTCACTGGGCTAGAGTCAGTAGTCTCATTCACATTAAGAAGTTACACCCGGTAAAGAGAAATTCCTGGCTCTTGAGTTTGCTGAGAAAATTGCATTTTTCTGTCTTTCTGTCTTCAAATGGTTCCTAGTAGTTTTAAACTTTTAGCAGTTTTGCAGCTTTGCTTTCTACCTGGAGAACTGTACCTCTTAAAAATCACAGGTGAGAAATGCCTCATGACTGAATATTAGCAATATACTCTTAGTATCTGTTCTTTCATGAGCTGTGGCTGCAGTTTAATCAATGAAGCAGTAGAACTGTCAGACTGAGTCAGACACTGCCGGTCAATATCTTGTCTCCAGTGGTGGCTTCAGCTGAATGGAAGAGAAAGAAACCAAAATCTTACTTAACAGTCACTGGCAGAACTACCTATCTGAGGAGTGTTCTGTAACCCCAGGTATTTAGTGGTTGATGCTGAGATTTCCTGAAGCATGAAAAGTTATATCCATTATAATTTATTCTTGTTATCATTTTAACCTCACTCATTGAATGTCCTCTTGTTTTGATGCTACAAATGGTATGCAGGAGAAACCTCCTTCATAGCATGCTTTCTTACTTATCTCAACTCTGGGTTAGAAGATATGAAGTAATTGCAGTTTAATAGTTTTTGTTGTCAGTTCCTGGATCCCTTATTTCATTTATATCTCTGTCAAGCTGTGTAGCCATGACTGAACACTCCAACTAAAACCTTACTATTGATTTATATAGTGTCATTGTAATCTCATTTTTATTCTCAGACCCATTCTTTATGCACCCTGACAAATTGTAAGCTTTTTCTGTTGGCTGCTGGGTATCAAGAAAATTATTTCCAAAAGCTACCTGTTCTGACACTCAAGGTTTATTAACAAATGGCTACAGCTGATTTAGAACTCGATGTGTATGAACAATTCCAGGTATTCCTGCCAGTCTGTGCTCCCTTACATTTGTCAATAGTCAATATTTGTCTATGATATACTTGTTTATCTAGCTTTGTGAATACTCTGTCTCCTCTCTCTGCTCTTGTTTATTTCAAATAATTTTATACCATCTTCAAATTTTGCAATCTTTCTGCTCAATATTCTCTTGCTCCCTTTTTTTTGAAGAGCATTTTGTTATACAAACCAAGTCCTAGTAGGCAGTTCTAGAGTACATGTTTGTTAGCCTTTTCCAGTGCTGAATTTTGACTGTTTCTCTTCGTTGTGTTTGATCCTTAGGGGTCCATTCCCTCTCCCCACCCCCCAATTTCTGCCTATTGACCCAAGTTCCTAAAGTCTTTCTTCTAAAAACTCTATTATGAACTTTAATATTCCATATGCAAGGCTGATATATCTGTTTTGGTACTAACTACTGTTAGTTTCTATATAAGTACCAATAATAACAGAATGCAGAGAGATTTGAATTTACCTTATAAATGTATCTTGTATAACTATATGGGCCTCCTGTATGCATTTATTCTTCAAGGTGCTTTAAACTCATACATTTCCCTATTACATAGGATCATACTGTCTGTTAATGAGCCAATAGTGCTGTGGTAGTTTGAGGGTGAAGGTTAGTAACTTCTAACATGTGCTAAGTTGAATTCTGGTTATCATCCAACTGTATGTGAAGTCACTGACTCAGTTACATAGAAAGCCCATGTAACAGGGAACTAAAGTCTTTCAAGTATTAGATTAGCCCTAAATGAAACTTGGAATTTCTCTTTCTTTAGAACTTTCGACAACTGATAATTTCATTATGAATTGAGACAGAGGGAAATTGCATTACATTTTTTGTACAAACTTCTGCATTACAGTTCAGCTAAAGCATGTTTTGTTCAGATTTCAGTATAATTTTATTTTTAAAAAGCTGTAAAATGAAACAGAAAATGACTGTTTCATGTGATGGCTTTGCAGTTATGTCTTCTGATATTAAAAAGAAAAAATGAACAAATACAACTGAAACTTTGTTTTCACGAATTTCATCAATTTTGGCTAAATGGTAATATCTACCAGAAAAAAATAATCATAAAGATTAATGCTAGTCAAGAATCATCTTTCATTCCTCCCTTAGGCCAAATTCTGTTAATAAATAGTGTATGTACATGGTATATGGTCTACTTTCTTGGGCAGTTCTACTGACATCTAGGAAGCTGTTAAAGCAGACAGTGGTTTTAGTTTTTGTTTTTTGTTTGTTTTTTTTTCTGAAGGGAAAGCAAAGCAAGAAAATAACTATTCATCATTCTGTATATTTACGTAATATTATATGTGACTTGTGCACATTATGTTATGTACTGTGCTGTAACATATATGACTATATCCTCAGTAGTAGGGTATATACATAGCCAAGTCTCCTCAGTCTGTTATAGCTTCATGGCAGATGTTTCAAGACTGAAAAGACTTACTAGGACTTACCAAACTTAGCATTATGATTGGTTTTCTGGGATTTTTGGGGGAATCTAAGACATAAAAAAGGATAGTGTAAATAAAACCAAAACCAAACCATGGCCTACTAAAGAGATGACCGCTATCATTCCTCCTTTATATTACGGTAAATCCCAGTGTGTTCTGGGCCTTACCATTCAGATCTTCACTTCTCGTTTTATTTCTTTATGACTTCCCCTACTTGTTCTAATCTTTCCTACCCCCAAACCCCAATACAGAAGTATCCAGGGCCTGCATGAGAAACAACAGTTTGCAGTTGTCACTGACTGCTAGTTTTAATACTACTGTGCTAATACAAGAAACTTGAGCTTTGCTTATCTGCATGATGTAGAGGAGTTGAATGAGTTGAATGTTACAATGATGACAATATTCTTGCAAGATTACAAGCTAAGAATGTCTGATTGTAAATGTCAAAGCGACATTCTTGTCTTCATTTAATTTATTTTCTTTCTTGTGTTGAAGGGCAGGGGGCCATATTGTGCTCTGAGTCACAGTAAGCACATGTTTGCTATTAAACTTGCAGTGGGGTAGCTTAGCAGTAACAGCTCTCTCTTGGGTGCTTGCATGAGTCTGCATACGTTCAGACAGGGGTAACCCTTTTAGTCAGCTACAAGTCACTCCTTCAATTCTGTTACATAATGAACTGCCCACAGAGCTCCAAATAATTTTGTTCAAAGAATAGAATATTTCAAAGAATTACTATTACTCATTCCAGAAAAAACAGGCATATGTATATGCTTCACTAATAGCTGGAAAGACTCCTAAGTCGATTTATTTTTTTTTTAGAAATGCATGATTTTTATGCAAATTACAAGCTGTGATACCACCACTTTACATTGGGATGGCAGAAATATGCATATTGTGAAACCTTACAGATTATAAAAAAGATATATTTTTTTCTCTCACTAGAAAACAAACTGTTTCGTAGGTCAGAACTCTGTCGTTTCAAGGACTTTCTGTGATGAAAATAGTATTGCTTGTTCCTCTACTTTTTACCATTTCTTCAATATAGAATGATTAGTGGCTTTTCATCACTTTTTAGAAGAAACTGAAATAGAACTAATTGTTTTAAATGCTGAAATTCTAACAAAAATGCCAGTCTCTTTCTGTAACATTGTTAATTAAAGCAGGAGGTTTTGACTAGATGATTAATCAAGAGAATGAGTTACAAAACAATACCGTTGAGTAGCAGAAGTGTCACGCAGATAAATCCCTACGTGCTGCTGTGGCTGTATGTGTCCAGAAAGCTTTCTGCCATGTACATACTGAGCATACTATACAACAATATACAGAAGTGCAGAATACCCTTCATGTGACTTCATAAGTCAGCTTCTCCTTGGGCTGCTTGCCAAAATGCTGTGATTGGTCATAGAGGGAGGAAGAAAATTTCAAAACCCTTGCAAACATAGGAACAAGGCAGTTGTAGATTTCCAAACTGAGAACTGAGTCCACTGAAGTGCATGCACCTAAGGAATTTGTAAATGTTTGGGGAGGGAGGGGCTAAGAAAAACAAAACTATCCCAAAACTTCAAAGGTTCCTGCAAACATTTATGCTGGTAATGTTTAATTACCATTAAATGATCTATGACATTTGCAGGATGTCATTAATCCCATTGATGTAGATGCTTTCTAAATTAAGAACAACTATACCTGTTCTCAGGAGTATCAGGTCAAAATCTGTTTTCTTTCAAAAATGGGAATAAAAAGTCTGAACTAAAATTGCAGTCAAGTTGTTTATTTTTGTAGGCATTCCTATTTTCCTCTTTACTTCTTTTCCTTTATTTTGAGGGGGGTGGTGGTGTCTTTGTAGTATTTTCCGCATGGCCTACTCCCTTTAAAACAGCATGCACATCCCAGATCGTCTAAGAGAGTCTATAATCTTTGAGAGAATTCTATCTTATTGAATTTCACCAGTGCTACCTGGGAGGCAGAGAAACCCATAGTGGCAGCTTTCTTAGAAAGGCCCCAGAAGGATGGTAGCGAATGGTATTGTGCAGTCCCAGGAAATAAACAACCTCCATTTTATTAAAGTTTAGGCTGAAGTTTGGCATGAGTACCACGAAAGCCTGCTTTCATGGTAGAATGAGGGGCCATATAACTCAACAGAGCCTGCCCAGTTCTTCAGTGCTGTCCCTGTTGCATATAATAACTTTTTAGAATTTCCCATGGATGACAGGAATAAAGCACAAATCCATAAGCCAGAGACCCTCTTCACTACTATGTTCAAATACTAGCCAGGAGAGGGCAGTACTTTTATGTAGGCTCTAGCAGGTGTATTGTAATATATTTTGCTAGCATATTGGATTTGTTGTGAGATGCATTACAACATTCGCTAAGGCCAGTAAATTGAGTGATATGATTATAAGTATTTTACCCAACAAGTTAATGCACTTAATGAAGTGCAGATAATCTCACTGCTCAATTTATAAGAATTGTCAAACCGCATAATTACTTCCATTATATTGTAGTATTTTATGGATTAAATCTTTTCAGAGCTTATTCAGGAGGTAGAAATATTATTTAATTTCAGTTAAATTATTTTAATTGGTTAATGTTTTTAATTTTTTTCCAGAATCGTTTGTTTTGCAAAGTATAGTGTCCCTTTCACAGAATTGAGATGTTGAAGCCAACCTGAAGATATTCTTTCTGTTGCTAAAACATGGAAAATATGTGATTGGTTTTTTTTTTCTTTTTCCTCCAGTTAAGTGCAAAGAATTTGGTTTAAAAATAAAAAGTAACCTACAGAATGGTATTGGTGGCACAAGTTTTTACAGACTTAGTTATGGATCTCTTATTGAAGTTAATGGGCATTTCATGATTAAATCCCTTCTTTGTTTTGATATTTTAGTTAATCAGGTGTACATGGGTTAACAGTGATGTCTGTACAGAGGCTGTTAAAGTCATGGGACTCTGAAGATGATTTTCTTCCCATGTGCACCTTGGCAGAGTCTGAGCACAGTGTGTGTGTGGGAGGATTTCAAGTGATGGCAAGTGTTCAGTTCAGATGTAGAATGACTTCCCGATTAGAGAGTAATGGTAATGGCCAGTTTTCCACAGTAATGTCCATGAAATTATAAGGTTCATTAACTAGAGTCAGTTTAACCGGAGTTCTCGGCTTTCTTTGTCTTTCTGTGAGAAACAATTACAAAGGAGAGAGTTTTCTAAAAGAAGGACATTTGGATGTGTTCAGGAAATGTGTTAGTGATGGAAGAGCCTCAGTTCCCATATGTGCACTTGCCACAGGCATTGCAAGCTTGTGTACAAGCCCCTCTGGGCTACCTGCACCTCAGGTGCTTCTCAGGAGGAAAGGTGAAAGGCATTCAAGGACTTCTGTGGTGGGTAGAGAGCTTCCTTCTGTTTCTTCCTAAATAACTCTTTTTGCTCATTTGTTATTTGAGTTGTTATACAGGCGTAGAAAAACTTGTGCAACAGAGAGATTATGTACTGGCTTAAAAGGTAAAATACATCGTGTCCAAACGCTTTTTTTTCCTAGTCCAATTAGAGAGAGTCTACACAGAGGAAAACAGGGAAAATGAGAAATGAAAGAAGGGGAAGAAAGAGCATAAACAAAGTGGAAAAATGCTAAGTGGATTTCTTCTGTTATCTATTATCAGCCTTTAGTTTACATTATGTTCAGCTTAATAAAGTGCTTAACAAAATATAGTTATGTTTTCTTAGGGAGTGATACTCTAGGCAGTGTCATGGTTTGCCAAACAGGGAAGTAAGCCCCTGAATTGTGCCCAATTTGATTTAATTTATTCATAGGAAGGAAAACAAAACAAGTTTAAAGAATGAACCTTGATCAGTTTATAAAAGGGACTGTTCAATGCGTTTGCTTGAGACAGTGTGGAATCTGACTCAGAAACCTGGATGATCCCTTTGCTTGCAGTGTTGTTCTTAGGCTTTGCTTAGGCTCTGGGGACAGAATGGTTGTGCAGGCTCCAAACTTGAGAGTTGAGCTTGGCTTCCCTGTGCCCCATCAAATCATCATTTTTTGCTCAAGCCATGAATTTCCCACTTCTTTGGGATGGTATTCTGACTGATGATGCTGTAATTTTATTGCATCTTAAATGGATTTATTCAAATGAACTCACAAGTCTTTAGTAAATGTTCCTTTTGGTAATGCACAAAATCCTTATGCTCTAGCTCACTCTGTCTTAACTAACAGAAATGAAATACATCCACAAATACTATCTTTTCACTCCAGTTGAGAGATACACTTTTCAAAGACAACTAAGAGTGCAGATGATCTAGTTTGGAGAGTGTATTCTATACTAAGTCACTTTTTCAATTAGAAAAGTTTCCTATTGAAACAGCTGTAGTTTTGTGGACTATAGGTCAGATCAGATTTCATCTCAGTGACTGCTTTTGTGGACTTTTGGTTATTTAACTAAAAAACCAGACATAGACAATAAATAGGTTTATGTAATACCAAAGATTTGCCTCAGCAATTGATCTTAAATCTTAGTTATTGGTGCAAAAGAGCCTTTGTTGTCTCCAAACTTCCTATCACGAGGTATTCCAGTAATATGAGATCTCCACAATTTACTATTTTAGCAATCCATGCCATGTGCACTTGAGAGCACGGTAAGAGAGTTTACACAGCGCTGTTGCTTTTGCTTACCCAACATTATTAATTCTCCACTTCTACAAGCACTGAATTTCCCACCGTTCTAATTCATTCCTTTCCATGCATGTGAATAAATAGATTTTAGACAGTGAAGGAATACAAATAAGACTGATGCCACTAACAGCCAGCATGATGAGATACCAAGATTAGCCTCAGCCTTTCCCTGATTAATTTGCTCAATCAACTTTTTATTCTTACTGAAATTATTGTTCACTGCTCACCAAATGGAAAAGAAAACAATGATTCCATTGCAGAGGCAGTGTGAGGGGATGGAGTGCAAGAACCTGTAATTTGTGTATTAAAGTAATCCTAATTCCACTGAATCTTTCTCTGAAGTCCTGTAGGAGTAAGATAATGGACACAACAAAAATGCTAAAATGGCGTATATTCAGCTATATTTTGCATTTAATGTAAGTTCATTGTAAAAATGAATATCAGCTTTAATTTTTTGATTGCTGGCATCTAACAAGGGGAACACAGTTATCAAAGAACTTTTGGAAGGCAGAAATAAAGCTGGTGTTCGTGCATCCGTGGCAGACTTATGGAAAAAAAGCAAGTAAAGGTGTCTTGTGGGCTTGCACTATTTTCGTAGCTTAAGCTAGTTGCCAGAAGTTTTTGCCGTAGTGTTAGTTACTTTTGATTTAATTTTAGGTGCAACATGCTATGCTACATTCTCCAAGAACTGAGTCATTCCTGCTTTTATAGAGTTTTTGATTCATTGTGCTGAGTTGCTGAATTTAAGGTGTGTATACATATATATTTGTGATGGTGGTGGGGCGTGGAATGGTGCTTGTATGAAAGTAGAGACAGACATCATAGTCCCAAAGCTGATGGCAAAGTATGAGGTGAAATGGAAGCATTACAGGTGCTATATGGTACCACAGGATCTTTGTGGTAGAAAAAACCCTTTAATTTCTCATATACTTGCTCACGACAGTCTTTCAGAGCAAGAAAGGGGAAAAAAAGGAAAACAAGAGACGCAGTTTGTTGATGATAAAAAGGAATTAAGGATGAAGAATAGAGAATTAATTCCGTAGTATAAGATGCCATGAGTTGTATCCCTTCCATCCTGTCAGAGCCGGAGATGACCTTCCAGCTGTCGTTTTTTTCCCAGGCAACACCCGAATTCATTCATTTGAAAGGTCCCGCTGGAGGCTTCTGGCTGTAAGCATGCCAGGTCCTCAACTCTACTGAAGTCCTTGGAGAAGGCTGAAACACTGGCTGTGATCAGGAGGCTGATTTACTTCATGTGATGCTGTGGCCATCATGGCCCTCTTACTCTTGCACTAGAGTATGGGGTCACTCTAGCACCAGTGGATGGTGATTTCTGGAGATGTGTGAATGCCCTTCCCAGGCTGCCTGCAGCCAGAGCCTACCTGACTGGGAGGGTGCTGTTACCGGTAGGGCTTTTGCATGTGAATGAGCCACATGCACACTCAGAGAAACAGCAAAAATAAAAATTATTTGGGAAAATAAGTTCAAGTGGTGCCTATAAATTTGGGATCTCTAAGGTTGGGGGTAGCAGGTGCACAGGTTAAGATCCACATTCTCAGAGACACACACAGAGAAAAACTATAGTTGTAAGTTCGGAGTCTTATTTGACAGAAAATAAAATAAAAGAATATGAATGTACGACCTTACCTATTTTCTTATAGCGTTCCTTAAAAATAGTTGCTGTTAAAACAGGATTTCTACTACGAACAAAGAATCGTATCTGTAGTCAGTCCTTTGTTAATTTAGCAGCTCTTAGTTTCATGAAATAGGGGTTATATTCCCAGGAATTCCCGTGACAAAGGAGTCCCCCAGAATCTGGAAGGTCATCCAGTTACAATTTAAGGAAACAGCAAAGACAACTGACTAAAGATAGAAGTCTCTGAGAGCATCAGGAAAAGAGAAAGAAAGAGTGTGAGAGGGTGTGTGTGAGAGAGTGAGTGCTTTGCTCTCTTGTATGAGTAAAGTAAGGGGAATTACACCTGTCCTTCATTTTTGCAGTGAATGGAGTGAAGGTCCCTGGTGTCGGGTTTGGACCTGCTTGCTTTCCTTCCTTTCTTCTTTTCCCCTTTCCTTCCATTTCTCTCTCTCTTTTGCTATGAACAGACCCCATATTTATACGAAAACCTGACATTGATTCTAATGGAGAGTGTTTAGATTTACATACGTTAACAAAAAGGGGCTCAGTGCTCTGCTGCAGAAGGAGGGAGCTGTAATAGGAGAATGAGATCTTCCTCTGCATTTTTGTGTTGACTGCCTAAACTCTCTAGAGAGTCAATTTAAGTGGACTGAGAAGTCCCCATTTGGGCCCAGACATTTAAAATTTCAATCAGGCTGTGCCTAACTTAATCATCTCATTAGCAGGATTGTATTTCATCCCATCTGTATTGTGTGTCAATAGAACAACTCTTGCAGGAAAGAAATCGGGGAGTTTTGATCAATCCATTATTTAATATTATGAAATGCAGACACCATTTCATTTAAGGGAAGGGATAGCAAATGTCTGAGTTTTTCTTGGAAGAGAGGTCAGTGAAATTTAATTATGATTAAAGTAATTATCCGGAATTCACAAAACATAAGAGCCTTAATGCAGCTGAATGGGGTCTAATCAAAGGTCCAGATAGCTCAGGTCTCTCTCTGGCAAAGGCTTGTTGCAGAAAAAACCTAAGGAACAGGATGTATGTGCAAAGTGATTCACCAGGATTTCCTAGACCATGGAGTGTAGCTGGACCATTTTATTTAATAGCCATTTGATCAACCTGTGCTCCCTGAATTTATTCAATTTTTGTAGGAGCCTGACAGCAGATAAAAGGCTTTGGAATTTTCTAAACTGCAGATATCTCTGGTTCTAAACATTGAAGAAACAAGACTTTCTGTGAGCAGGGGCATAATGTAGTCTCATTAACTATGGCTTGGGATTTCATTGTTGAATTGGTTGAGAACTTTGATTAAAGTTTTATCTGTTGTTGGGGCATTTGAAATGACTGTCCTGTGCAGATGCTATGGTGTTTAGCAAAAGCTGAGATTAGTCTTTCCCTCAGTGAGACAACTAACTGGATCTCTCGTCTCTAATCAGCCTTGTGCTTTCACAAAAGATGAATGTACTTAATAAGCTTTTGGACCTCTATCTCCCTGTCAAATTTGGCAAAACTGTGCAAAAAGTTGGTAGACCTCATACAATACGCCAAAAAAGGCTACATCCATCCACACAGAATATGATAGTATGATTGCATAAGTTTAGTTTCATTAGGAAACAAAAAATAAAAATCTCTGGAATGTGCAAAGCATGCCAATAATGTGGTCAAACACTTGATTTGGAGTGTTAAATAAATGGCATCTTATTTACTGTCTGAAATTAAAGCTGTTGTAGTAAATACTGTTGGCTTTTTTCCCCTCTTAGAAAGTAATTATTGGAGATAAAAAGGGAAAAAACCCCTCTTTCCAAAATTATCTCCCCTCAAAAGAGAAGAATAAAGGAATCAAATGAAGGATTTTATTTATCGATGATTTATACCTTGTTTATAAGGCACTGAAAACTATCAGTGCCTACATCTTTCATGCACGGCAATATTTACCTTCCCTATAGTATTTGTGGCATTCAGAACTCAGTGTGGCATACTGTAAATATCACAGTAACTGTAAGTACTGTGTGTGGTAAATGTCAAGATTTTAATTGCACCTACTAAGCCATAGGCTTCTTATTGCTTGTTTGGAAGAAGCACATAATGAGCATCTCCCCGGGAAGTTACGTGATGAAGGGATTCATCAACATAGTTTACCTGATGCTGCTCTATGAGTGAAGTTGTTAGTATGTAGCTTTAGGACATAAAAACCAGGACCTGAGAAAAGGAAAAAGAAGAGGAGAAATGTGTTTCTGTGATGCTGTCCTTCCCACATACACAGCAATTTAGTATCACCACAGTTAAATAAATTGTCAGTGCCATAATGTGCTTTTTGCCTAGATGCTGCCTAACCTTTGCAGGATATAAATAAAGAGGCCATTGTCAAAGACTGCAGCTAGAAACAAATAGTAAAGGAGTTTAACTCCCTGCACTATTCTCGGCTGGTTTAAGAGTGTTTTCTTCAACTGTGAACAGAATTTGGTTCTTACTATACTGTACAGGTCTGACTTGGTTCCTCACAGTTCTGACTTTAGTGGGCATTTTTCACAAAGATTCAGATAGCCCAAGGTCTGCCTCAGGAACAGGCCAGTTTGTACTGTGACAGGTAAAAGGTCTCGGCGATGTGCTAAGCACAAACTTCCATGTCAGTTCTGCCTCTGTTCATTGTTAATGACCAAGATGCATCCATTGTGCAGATGTGCTTGAGGTGAGGTTGCAGCAGGTTCAATGTTATCTCCTTCCTCTGGCACCACAGATTAGAAGGGAAAATACTCTTTTACCCGAGTCCTTTTTAGAGCACTACTTTCTGACCTTTCCTTAATTCTCCAGCACCAGGGAGCGTAATGTTTTTCCTCTGGACTGATCTTGTCTTACGTGAGGATTTACCGAGGGGCTAAAGAGGGTTTAACCCTCTTCTCCCTCACATTAGCCTGAGATGTGCTGTCTGGTGTTCCTGCATTAGCAGCTCATACACGTGTGTCATTCAGCTCCTCCAAAGCAAGATAGAAACTGAAGTATTGAGTTGTGGTCCATGAGTGTTTTTATGTTGTGTTTGTTCCTTGCTGTGACACAACACAGGGAGAAAGAGCTGGGTCTTCTCCCTCAAGGGTGTTTCTCTCCCTGCCTACACCTTCCAATTCTGTGGATAGAGAGCTGCAGGATAGCTCTGGATGTAAAAAAAAAAACAGACCTGAACCTTAGCACAAAGATGCCCTAGGAAGAAAATTTGCAACTCAGCTGCTGAAAAAATTTCCCTGTAAGCTCTCAACCCCAGTCAGTGGCTTTTATGTGTTCATCCCAGGGGCAAGATTGTGCTGCAGGCATTTTATGTTCTGTTGCATTATGTGAATTGCAGTAATGTTTTGCTGTTATTTCTTTGGCTTGCTGGTTTTTGGAAAGTGTTTGGAGATGGGCCTTAAACATTTGGTTGTTATTGAATGGGGGCTGTATTGGGTTTGTGTGGCAAGGTTTTGGTAGTGGGGGGGCTACAGGGGTGGATTCTGTAAGAAGCTGCTAGAAGCTTCCCCTGTGTCTGACAGAGCCAATGCGAGCCAGCTCCAAGATGGACCCACTGCTGGCCAAGGCCGAGCTGGTCAGCGACAGTGGTAGCGCCTCTGTGATAACATATTTAAGAAGAGGAAAAAAAAGTTGCTGTGGCACAGAAACTGCAGCCAGAGAGAGAGAAGTGAGAATATGCAAGAGAAACAGCCCTGTAGACCCCCAGGTCAGTGAAGAAGGAGGGGGAGGAGGTGCTCCAGGCGCCAGAGCAGAGATTCCCCTGCAGCCCCTGATGAAGACCATGGTGAGGCAGGCTGTTCCCCTGCAGCTCATGGAGGTCCACGGTGGAACAGATATCCACCTGCAGCCCGGGGAGGACCCCATGCCCAAGCGATTGGATGCCCAAAGGAGGCTGTGACCCTGTGGGAAGCCCACACTGGAGTAGGCTCTTGGCAGGACCTGTGGCTCTGTGGAGAGAGGATCCCATGCTGGAGCAGGTTTTCTGGCTGGACTTGTGACCCCGTGGGGGACCCACGCTGGAGCAGTCTGTGCCTGAAGGACTGCAGCCCGTGGAAGGGACCCATGCTGGAGCAGTTCGTGAAGAACTGCAGCCCGTGGGAAGGATCCATGTTGGAGAAGTTCATGGAGAACTGTCTCCCGTGGGAGGGACCCCACGCTGGTGGAGCAGGGGAACAGTAATGAGTCCTGCCCCTGAGGAGGAATGAACGGCAGAGAATGTGTGATGAACTGACCCCAACCCCCATTCCCTGTCCCCCTGTGCTGCTGGGGGGGTAGGAGGTAGAGAAAATTGGGAGTAAAGTTAAGCCCAGGAGGAAGGGAGGGGTGGGGGGAAGGTGTTTTAAGATTTGGTTTTATTTCTCCTTATCCTACTCTGATTTGATTGGCAATAAATTAAGTTAATTTTCCCCAAGTTGAGTCTGTTTTGCCTGTGATGGTAATTGGTTGAGTGATCTCTCCCTGCGCTTACCTTGACCCATGAGGTTTTTATTCTGTTTTCTCTCCCTTGTCCAGCTGAGGGGGGGAGTGCTAGAATGGCTTTGGTGGGCACCTGGCATCCAGCCAGGGTCAACCCACCACAAGGGCCTAAAGTGATGTTCAGTGGATGTATTGCCAGACTGTTTGCTGTCACTGGGAGTGGACTTGAGGATCAAGCTGGTTCCATCTAATCCCATGTTCCTATGCACCTGAGTGTAGTGTCCTCTGAATGACAGAAAGATATAGCAAAGCTGTTCTTTTCTAGGCAAGCAGAGATTTTCCAGCTTTCTTCCAGGATTTCTCAGAATTGTCTGTTACAGGTGGCTAGAGAAATATTGATTATGTTGGTCATATTCTCAAGTTAGCATTTTAAGAGATTTTTCATAACATTTAAATGATATTATTACTCCTTTTCCAGAGCACTTAATTGCATTATACATCATCTGACTGCATGGAAAAAACGTATGCTGAAATCTGCAAATGGATGAAATAAATGCTTGGGTTAGTCCCACAGCATAGTATTTTGTTCTAGAAAGAAAAGAACATCTTTTTTACACCATAGGAGAAGGGGAAAAACTGGATTCTATTTATATCCATTATAATTCTGCCCCAGTGACTTTCAGCACATTGCGTTGTTGTTTTAGGTGCTCATGTTCAATTATGGAAATAATGCTTTAGGAAGAAGGTCTTTTTAATAAAATGCATAGAATTTATGAAGAAAACAGGCTGATGATCACTGTAAGGTGACAGATGGAGGCAGAATAAGCAATTCAGAAGAAATATTAAGGTATTCAGTGGGTTACAATTGGATTCTGGGTCATAGACAGACTGTCTACTACACATATTTGAATAGGCATTGTAAGTACTCCTTGCTGTTGACTGCATTAGGATCTCAGGGCCTGATAGTACTGAACAAAATTAGCCAGATAGCTTGGGTATGTCTGTCTCAACTCTTCGCAGACCACCAGGTATGTTCTGCTTTTCAGTAGTTAGTAGAAACCAGAGCTGCAGTATAAATGTAGGTAGTGTGCTTTATAGTTTAATTAAAAATAGTTTTTGATGCTCAGTTGCGGCTGGGTGATTGTTTTAGACTGATTATTCTGGTTGTGGAAAGAACAAGAGACACAATATACTCTTGTGCTGCTCCAAACTAGATACAAGCACCTCTAATAGTTACTCTGTAGAAAAGCAATGTGTGTGAGGAAAAGGGCCTTCTGAGCCTTATTGACATGAAAGGAGAAAACAGGTAGTTAAAAGGCTTTCTCAGCTTATCATGATGGGTTCCAAGCATGGCATTGAGGTACCAGGCACATCCTGTAACTGCCTCTCAGAGGCAATGTGGCAAATGTTAATAATGACATCCCCTAACTCGATAACTGCAGAAAAGCAGACGTATGACATTCATTTTTCTTCCTGCTGAGGCACATGCTATAACGTGCAGAATCCCCTATTGCTTTCTTGGGGAATGTGATCTCTTGATGACGGCAAGAATGACCTAACTCAACACGAGAGTTTAGGATATCTAACATAATGAAACAGGCCATACTGGGAACATTTTCCCTCAAAGCTTGTTGAAAATAATCTGTTCCATCTGCCTGTTGAAACCCTGATGCTCTGATATTTTCAGTAAGAATAGCTCATGTGCAAGCTGCCTATCAAGAAATATACATGGAAAATAATTGGATACACCAGTTTTGAAACATGAGTCTAAGAACTGCAGACTAATTGTGTCAGTATTCAAGCATAAGAAGAGACCAAATTCGATGAATAAATGATTCATCATTAATTACTGCCATTTCATGGGCACTCAGAGTATGATAGGCACGTGCAAACCTTGCCCAAAGATCATCTAATAAAAAAGAATGTGTTCCTGATGACTGCATGAATATTAGGTGCAGTCATCATCAGCAACATAATAAAGTGTCTTTTTTGTGAGAAGTTTGTTATTACACTTTTTTCAAGCTAAATCACTCAGTTACTTTCTGAAGTCAATCATCTCTCTTGCCTCACCCAACCTGTCTCGGTTTCTTCTAATGTACCCGCCTGTTCTTCCAACTTCCATCTTGAGATGTTTCTGCAATTCTATGAGCAGTTCATGCCTTCAGAACCAACACAATGTAGCCGAATGTGCTATTTTTTTGTGGATGTGGAAGAAGAGACGGGTTTTGCAGAATTATGGGATACTAGGGTTATGCATCCAACATTACAAAATATTCATATAGTTTTGTTTTTTTAAATAACATTATTGGAACATTATTTGTGACTTTGTAGAGATTAATTTATTTACAGTTTTGTGATTGATTGAAATATTAATGCCATTAATAAAGCTTCTGCTCTTGAAGTGTCTGCATTCTTGTAAAGTGTGTTCAAGGCCCTTCCAGGATAGGGGGTGCAAAGTTACAGAACTAAATGACAAATTCTAATATTTCAACGGCTTTAATGATACTGTCATTTGAACAAAATGAACTACATGCACTACAAATTTGTAGCACTCTGTAGCATTTAATTTTATTGGTGGTGATTACAACAGTCGGTGCATGCCCTGATGCCATGTGTAGCAGCTGTCACACAATATCATTGGGAACAAATTTTCCTTTGACTGTAGAACATGAACTGCAACTAAAAAAAATGTGGAGCTGAGAATCTGGGAAAATACAAACTGTGAGGAGTTTGGACCCTTTCTGGCAGTCAAAGGAATAGTGCACCTGTTGGTATCTGGTGATAGAAATGCACAAATTTCAATTAAAACTGAAATTGTTTCCTGGATGTACTATATACAGATGATTTACAGCTTTATAATCTGTTATGGCAGTCCCTAGAACATTTCAGTAAAGAGGTAGAACTGGTTGTGTTATGGACTATGGTGAAAAAACTAATTTTTTCTACATTTCAAATCCTAATCTTTGAGCTCAATTATACAATTTAGATATAAAGAACAAATGGAGGCAGTGTATAAAATCTTTGTTGAGACAGCTAAACTGAACTGTAAAAAACACCGTGGGAGAAGGTGGCATGTTTAAAGAACCACAGGTCTTCATGGGAGTGAATTTTAAGAGATATGAAAGACTGTTGGACTGTATAAAACTGAGGTCGTATCTGCTACTGCAGAAATCAAAGTGCCCATCTGTCTGGCCCACTGGGATCACCATCCCGCACAGTAATAGCGCAAAGGCTTATCTGAGCCTCAGTTGTCACATATGTTTTGATCTTATATGTGGAGGAAAGCCTTGCTCTGGAATCTGAACGCATGGAAATTTGAGATAGTTAATATTAAGGTACTGATTTTTAAACACTGAGAATATTTAAACCATCACAGTTGCCTATGAATGTATCTGAATTCTGAAGTACCAGTAACCAGTGTGTTTAGGGAATGACACATCATAACAGTAATAGTAAGTCCTATACAGAGTGATCTTTAAGTTCTCCCTTCTAAGTTTGTTGGTCACTGAGCCAAACTCTCCATCTACTAAATTTGAAGAATGTCTTTTAACAAAGAGGAATTGGTATGTAGAGCATATTCTTGTCTTCTCCTCTCTTGAATGACTGGGAGATCCCATTCATCTATTACTTGCATAAATCAGAAGAGTTAGAAGGGTAATAATATGTAACTTTGTACCTTCTTTCTAAATTCAGAAAATCTTGTGATGATTACTGGTCTGTATGTGTGGGTATTAAATGGACACCCCCCCCCCCCTTTTTTTTTTAATTACTTCTGGATTACTGGACACATGGTTGGTCTGATAGTATTAAGACTATGAAGGCAATCAATTTGGAGTCTTCCAAGTAGGACTGGGAGAAGACGCATGACCGTCTTGACTTTGCATCTCTATCTCTTTTCTTGGCTTATAACAAAAAGAAGCTGTCAGCCCTTGGGTCTGCTGAGAATATTTATATCCCACTGGTTAGACTGGGGAATAGCAAGGCAAAAAGATGCAAACACCCATGTGTAGGAAATAGTGGGTTTTTTTCTATTTGTGGTAGTATGAGGCTTTTAGAAACTGCAACTAATCACAGATAAATCGTGTCTGTTGTATTTGCTTGATGTTTTCCCAGGATACAAAACAAAAGCAAGGGTTTCAGACCGTACTTTAAATACTGTAAAGTTTTGAGAATATTGAACAGATGCTCTTTCTTTGAGGTGTTGTCCTGGTTTCAGCTGGGATAGAGTTGACTGTCTTCCTAGTAGCTGGTACAGTGCTATGTTTTGAGTTCAGAGTGAAGAATGTTGATAACACTGATGTTTTCAGTTGTTGCTCAGTAGTGTTTAGACTAATGTCAAGGATTTTTCAGCTTCTCATGCCCAGCCAGCGAGAAAGCTGGAGGGGCACAAGAAGTTGGCACAGGACACAGCCAGGGCACCTGACCCAAACTGGCCAACGGGGTATTCCATACCATGTGACGTCCCATCCAGTATAGGAACGGGGAAGTGGGGGGCAGGGATTCGCCGCTCGGGGACTGGCTGGGTGTCGGTCGGCGGGTGGTGAGCAATTGCACTGCGCATCATTTGTACATTCCAATCCTTTCATTATTGCTGTTGTCATTTTATTAGTGTTATCATTATCATTATTAGTTTCTTCTTTTCTGTTCTATTAAACCGTTCTTATCTCAACCCACGGGTTTTGCTTCTTTTCCCGATTTTCTCCCCCATCCCACTGGGGGGGGGGGGGGGGAGTGAGTGAGCGGCTGCGTGGTGTTTAGTTGCTGGCTGGGGTTAAACCACGACAGGTATCAAAAAAGGCTATAAATCAAAACAAAGAAATCTTACATTTATTGAAGACGGGAACTTCTAAGTGGTAAAATTTAAATACTGGCGAAAGCCCCCACATTTGCAAGAAAATACCTCAAACTCTCTGAAGAACAGACTATAGGTGTGTTCTTGCACTGTATCACCTATTGGTAGGGTAACTGTTCTTTTGAAGGTGGCCTTTCCCAAACCAAATTGCTTGAAGATGTAGGCTGAAATGTCCAGAGAATTGTAGAAGTGAAGTATGTACTGAAGACTTCACTAAATACAGTATCTTCATACAGTGGTCTTCATGAAAGCCTAAAATAACTTTGGTCATTTGTTAAATTCAGTAGTCTTTTTTTATTTGCTTGATTTCTTAAAATACATTTGAGAATACAAACCCCACAATTCGCATGATATATTTTCATGATATATTTTTATTTCTTTTTATTATTGCCAAGACTATTTTAAACAAGACAGCTACTAAGGCAGGCAGCTGGACAATGAATAAAGGCTACAAAGATTGGGCCTGACAGAAAAAATATAGCCCTAAACCTAAGGGATTTGTTATTTCAGTTTTTAATACTTATTGTAGTATGTTACAAGAAGCTACAAAGATGTGAATTACTGAAGAAGATGAAAAGTTAATTGTAAATGGTTTCAACAAGTGACAAATTTGAGGCTGTCTAAGCATAAGGTTATCCGTCTAGTTCAAGTGGATGTTTTACCATTTGAGGTGCCTTCTGTTACATCTGGCTCTATGTCCTAAAAGTGTTAAGTGACACAAGAAAATTTAACAGACAGTGCTTTTAAATTCCATGAAGCAAGAAAAACTAATAATCTGTTTAAGATTATCCTTTCTTCAAAAAGGGATCTTTAAATATTTTCTGAAATATTGCAATTTATTATCTGTTTCATGATACAGCCATATGTAGGGCTGTCTCCCTTCTAGAAGGTTTTAAAACTCTTTTAAAGTAGAAGAAATTTGCCTATGAGAGAACTAATTTCTACATTGCTGGAATGCAGACACTTCAGGACTGGAACCTGCCATGTTTTTATAATTCACAACACCTAAAGCAAGGACTTAGGAGGAAAAGATGACACATTCTCTTGGGATGGAAAAGAGAATTCCTGAAGCAATGGGAGAGGAGCTCTAGCAAAATTTGACCAAATTACTTTGGCCAATTAAATAGAGCACCTAACAGCGTACCTTTATAGCATATATCAAAAGTGATGTATAAAATAAGAGCTACCCGTTGAAAGAGGTTATACAGTGATATTTCTGAGGTTTACAGAGACTTTTAATAAAAACAAAAGCATAAAATGAAACTTTGGTTGTTAAAGGTCTAAGGTAACAGAGTACCCTGACCTTTTAGGTACCTGACTACTGCAATTAATAAAATTTTCATGTCAGTGAACTGGCAGCAGAGTTACAGATCTATCAATAGCTGAGAAAGGAAAGAAAGACAAAATGTTTTTGTGATCTTTACTATTTGGATGTTTTGTTCATGGCACAGATTTTATTTTGGTTTCACTGTGTTAATAGTACTGTAAAGTTTTTTTGTTGCCAAAAAAAAGAAAAGAAACTGCAGCAGTGAAATGAGAAACATGTTGCTCTGGGTATTGGGAATATCTGTGTCAGTTAAAGGCATTTTTTCTATCACAGTAACAGGAAAACACGCCTTCGATAACATGCATAGTAAACAGCTCTGTTTCCCAAGGGACATATTTTGTCATTGGATACCTGGTTTTTTACAATGGCATATGCCATGCCCATGGTCGTCCTGACATTTAGACAGTACTTGGGAGTAGCAGGAACAGTAGACCAAGATCTGGCTGTGTTCATATTCCTTTTCTGTATCCTCACAACCACGGGGTATTAAAGGAAAGGTCTGCTGCACATCTTCCTGAAGCAGACCTGATACCTGGAAGTGCCAGAACTTTTCTTCCCCATAGCTAAAAATCCTTCTTGTGTAGTAGGGGGAAACTTACTGTCTCAGCCCAGTGAGTGCTTGGTTCACTGCTGGTAACAGGCTGCTCCGGATGCGCTGAACCATGAAAACTGCCATTTTCATTTGGCAGACTGTGTATTTATTCCCATGGGCCGTCTTGTCCTGTTATTCTCGCTGCCTGTCCCTTCCTTCCTCCCACTCTTTCCCTTCCCTCATTGTCCTCCTTCCCCACTCCTTAACTTTCTAACTTTTCTCTTTCCTCCTGACTGGCATACCGAAGGCTGTTGATGTGCCAGTAGCTCTTTTGTATGCTGTATAGGTTCTCCATGGTTTTTGTTTTGATTTTTTTTTGAATCAAGGGTTGACAGGGCAAATAGTGTGTCCAAAGTATATGGGAAAATGGTATGGCCCTGTAGATGTTGCCAAAATGTAAATAATCACTTGAATAATTATTCCTCTATTTCTTTTTGTCTAAAGGTCAGAAAGCTGTGTTTCATTGTGAATGCACAAGACATCTCTCTGGATACTGGTATTGCTAGTGTACAACATATTCTAAATGCCATAGCCGCAAATTAAATAGGACCTATAAGAAACCATAGGAAAACAGGGTGACAGTAACACAATTACTGCGGTAGTCTTTGTTGTCTCATCGATGTTCATTTCAGAAGAATGTAGGGCAAGAAATGGAGCTGTTTATATATATAGTGACGAAAACTTTATCTCAAGCATTTCCAAGTATAAGTTGATGTCTGTGGCATGTGCAGTGGAACAGGTAGGCATACAGGGTGGTATTCGCCTGCCCTGCTTTAACCTGTGATGGGTTAACCCTGGCTGGATGCCAGGTGCCCACCAGAGCCGTTCTATCACTCCCCCTCCTTCTCAGCTGGACAGGGGAGAGAAAATATAACAAAGAGCTTGTGGGTCGAGATAAGGATAGGAGAGATCACTCACCAATTACCGTCACGGGCAAAACAGACTCAGTTTGGGGAAAAATTAACTTGATTTATTACAAATCAACCGGAGTAGGGTAATGAGAAATAAAACCAAATCTCAGAACACCTCCCCTCCACCCCTCCCTTCTTCCCGGGCACAACTTCACTCCCGGATTCTCTACCACCCCCCCAGCGGCACAGGGGGACGGGGATGGGGTTTACGGTCAGTTCATCACACGTTATTTTCTGCCGCTTCATCCTCCTCAGGGGGAGGACTCATCACACTCTTCCCCTGCTCCAGCGTGGGGTCCCACCCATGGGAGACAGTCCTCCACGAACTTCTCCAACGTGGGTCCTTCCCACGGGCTGCAGTTCTTCACGAACTGCTCCAGCATGGGTCCTTTCCACGGGCTGCAGTCCTTCAGGCACAGACTGCTCCAGCGTGGGCCCCCCACGGGGTCACAAGTCCTGCCAGAAAACCTGCTCTGTGGGCTCCTCTCTCCACAGATCCGCAGGTCCTGCCAGGAGCCTGCTCCAGCGCGGGGTTCCCACGGGGTCACAGCCTCCTTCGGGAACCCACCTGCTCCGGCGTGGGGTCCTCCACGGGCTGCAGGTGGATATCTGCTCCACCGTGGACCTCCATGGACTGCAGGGGGACAGCCTGCCTCACCATGGTCTTCACCACGGGCTGCAGGGGAATCTCTGCTCCGGCGCCTGGAGCATCTCCTCCCCCTCCTTCTTCACTGACCTTGGTGTCCGCAGGGTTGTTTCTCTTACATGTTCTCACTCCTCTCTCCGGCTGCCGAATACCGCCGTCCCAACTTTTTTTCCTTCTTAAAAATGTTATCACAGAGGCGTTACCACTATCGCTGATTGGCTCGGCCTTGGCCGGCGGCGGGTCCATCTTAGAGCCGGCTGGTATGGGCTCTCTTGAACACAGGGGAAGCTTCCAGCAGCTTCTTACAGAAGCCACCCCTGTAACCCCCCCCCCGCTACCAAAACCTTGCCACACAAAACCAATACAGGTTCAAACCCTATGTATTTGTGATGGCATTAGTTATCATAAGCTGCCTCACAGACAGCCTGGAAAGATGAAGGTAGCTTCAGAAGCCAACTTTTTTGACTTACCTTAAATATTTGCAATGGGATGAGATGAGCAGCACTCTGATAGGGCTGGTTTCTCCCCAATGTTGATAAACAGAGCCTGGATGGCTACCTTGTGTTCTATTATCTAACTTTTAGACACTGACATTTAGGTGATACTGCTGTCATCTGTGATTACCTGATTTATATGCACTTTTTGGAGAACAGACAAAATATTCAGGCCTAGGGCTAGTGGAACATTTTGACAGTTTGTTTTTTCTCCCTATATGGTCTCGCTCCACACAAACTGCTTCACAGCACAATAAAAATAAGGGCAATGAGGTCTACATGGAACAATCAACTGAGTGCCTTTCGGCGCTAACAGATGTTCAGTAGTGACTCTGATTTTGATTTGCTTAGGATGCACTCCCCTTCTTGCTACAGCTGTCTGCCCAACCCCACTGCTATATAACAGAGTAGCTATAATAAGGGTAGCAGAAAGGATTGTGTTTCTGGGTCTCAGTCACATCTAGGGCACAGTCATGCCATATCAATAAACTTCTGATAAATATGCATTGTACTTATATTTTATCTCTGTAATGGTATAACCATAGCACAAACACAGGTTATTTGGCAGAGAAGCAGGGTGATCTAGTGCAGTGGTCTCCAAAGTGGGGTTTGCACACCCCAGTGGATGTGCAAGACGATCTATTGGGGTGCAGGAAGAATTTTTTTTTGGGGGTAGTGTTAATAAAATAAAAAAACAAATTTAACAGTAGTGTTTATTTCATGTTTATCTTATCCTTTGAAAATTTTTGTTTCTGGGTATGTTTATAATAATAGCAACAGTATATTATTTTTATTAATAGAGTAGTAGATGTATATAGTTTATAAACAAATACATATTGGGGTGTGTGCCTCAAAATTTTTTATTGATAGGGGTGCAAGATCAAAAATGCTTGGAGACCACTGGTGTAGTGGATATGCAAATATTTAAACTTTGACAGCAAGATTTGATAGAAGATATCTGTGGTTTTGATGGTTTCATGAAAGTAAAGCCTTTTACCCTGCTGACCTCATCTGATGCAGAAATTGGCTCCTGTTTATTCGAGGTAAATGCTACCTTGAGCAATGTATTCTCAAGGCAATAGACCTGTCACCATTTAGTGGAAAACACAATATGGCCTCTAATGGAATCTAGAGAGAGCAGAAGGTAGGCATGTTAAAGCAGAGGCTTTAAAATCTATTTAGAAAGCATGAATCATGAAGAAACAGATCTTGCTAAGGAGCCCCTGTGATGGAAGTTTTCAAAGTAACAACATAGTCATCTTATTGACTGGGTTGCCTGTGGGACAGACTGTCATGGTTTAACCCCAGCCAGCAACTAAGCACCACGCAGCTGCTCACTCACTACCCGCCCCCCCCGCAGTGGGATGGGGGAGAGAATCGGAAAAAAAGTAAAACTTGTGGGTTGATGTAAGAACAGTTTAATAGAACAGAAAGGAAGAAACTAATAATAATAGTAATAACAATACTAAAATGACAATAATAATAATAATAATAATAATAATAAAAAAGGATTGGAAAATACAAAACAAGTGATGCACAATGCAATTGCTCACCACCCACTGACTAATGCCCAGTTAGCTCCCAAGCAGCGAATCCCTCCCTGTCCAACTCCCCCCAGTTTATATACTAGACATAATGTCACATGGTATGGAATACCCCTTTGGCCAGTTTGGGTCAGCTGCCCTGGCTGTGTCCCCTCCCAACTTCTTGTGCCCCTCCAGCCTTCTTGCTGGCTGGGCACAAGAAGCTGAAAAATCCTTGACTTGGTCTAAACACTACTTTGCAACAACTGAAAACATCAGTGTGTTATCAACATTCTTCTCATACTGAACCCAAGACATAACACTATACCAGCTACTAGGAAGAAAATTAACTCTATCGCAGCTGAAACCAGGACACAGACAAAATTGATTGGGAAGCTACCTGTGCCTCCATCATTTCAGACACGCAGTCGGGCTTGGATCTAAGTGTGTGTTTTGCCAATGGATTTTATCCTCTTCTTAACAAAGCAAAATCATGTGTCTATAATGCTTTGTGGATTTCAGCTGTATAAAACCTGGTATTTCACCTTTTTTCTACCAGATTATGAGCTGTCATAAATTACTTATCTTTTGTTTCAATTTTGGGGACTAGAACTGGTCATGCTGGAATCAAAAAGTCTAGTAGAGGCCCATTGGAATTGTTGTGTGTAGTTCTGATCAAGTTTCAGAAGATGTCAAGAGAGATCAATGAAGCACTGTATTGGGTTTATGTGGCAAGGTTTTGGCAGCGGGGGTTGTTACAGGGGTGGCTTCTGTGAGAAGCTGCTAGAAGCTTCCCCTATGTCCAACAGAGCCAATGCCAGCCGGCTCTAAGATGGACCCACCACCGGCCAAGGGCGAGCCAATCAGCGATAGTAGTAGCGCCTCTGTGATAACATATTTAAGAAGGAAAAAAAGTTGCAGGACAGACAGAAATGGCAGCCAGAGAGAGGAGTGAGAACATGTGAGAGAAACAACTCTGCAGACACCCAGGTCAGTGAAGAAGGAGGGGGAGGAGGTGCTCCAGGCACCGGAGCAGAGGTTCCCCTGCAGCCCGTGGTGAAGACCATGGTGAGGCAGGCTGTCCCCCTGCAGCTCATGGAGGTCCACGGTGGAACAGATATCCACCTGCAGCCCGTGGAGGACCCCACGCTGGATCAGTGGGTGCCCGAAGGAGGCTGTGACCCTGTGGGAAGCCCATGCTGGAGCAGGCTCTTGGCAGGACCTGTGGCTCTGTGGAGAGAGGATCCCATGCTGGAGCAGGTTTTCTGGCTGGACTTGTGACCCCGTGGGGGACCCACGCTGGAGCAGTCTGTGCCTGAAGGACTGCAGCCCGTGGAAGGGACCCATGCTGGAGCAGTTCGTGAAGAACTGCAGCCCGTGGGAAGGACTCACATTGAAGAAGGTCGTAGAAGACTGTCTCCCGTGGGAGGGCCCCATGCTGGAGCAGGGAACAGTGATGAGTCCTGCCCCTGAAAAGGATGAAGTGGCAGAGAGAACATGTGATGAACTGACTGTAAACCCCCATTCCTCATCCCCCTGCGCCGCTGTGGTGGGTAGGTAGAGAATCTGGGAGTGAAGTTGTGCCCGGGAAGAAGGGAGGGGTGGAGGGAAGGTGTTTCAAGATTTGGTTTTATTTCTCATTACCCTACTCTTATTTGATTGGCAATACATTAAGTTAATTTTCCCCAAGTTGAGTCTGTTTTGCCTGTGACGGTAATTGGTTGAGTGATCTCTCCCTGTCCTTATCTCGACCCACAAGCCCTTTGTTATATTTTCTCTCCCTTGTCCAGCTGAGGGGGGGAGTGCTAGAATGGCTTTGGTGGGCACCTGGCATCCAGCCAGGGTCAACCCACCACAAGCATCTTGGAGAAAGAGTAGGAACAGCACAGTGGTGGTGTAAAGTGTGGTAAGTTGATGCTGAACTATTTGTGAGTCTGCCTGTGTAGGAGGAATTGTCCTGTTTAGCCAGCAGCAGAGCCCATCAGTCCCAGTTTCCTACTGGAGTAACTGTCAAGACCATGTTACATAAATTTCCTCTCTTCTAGTGTAGGAAGAGATTGCGCTTTTAGGAACAAGGGAAATCGTACCTTCCTACCATTTTTCCAATCTAGTCATAAAATTTTTAGACCAGTTTGGGATCTTTGAATGTGGTTTGCAGGACTGATTTTCAGTTCTTCTGAGCACCTGGATTTTCAAATTAAGTCTGTGGGAGTGGTAGAAATAAGCATGTCTGAATATCCATTCCCAGAGGTCCTTTACGTGTCAGTCATTACTTTTTTTTTCTTTGGAGTTTCTTTTTTGAAGACTAGTTATAACAAGACTGCTTTTCTGATGCAGAGCAGTGATGCTGTTTCATCAATAATTAAGTATTTAAAGCTGCATGATGTTGATGTGACCCAGTAGCCATTTTCCCAGAATGATGGACATTATTCTTGGGTTGTACTTGGAAACCAAAAAAATCTGCTAACCTTTCCTAAAGTTACTGCTGAAAATCTCCTAGCTCTGCCTTCAGATCTGTCCAGATTTCTTAACTGTGCTTTTCAAGACTTGAAAGATGATATTCCTCTGGGAGAGTTGCAAGCTCTCCAGCAAGTATCTCCGTTTTCATAATTTCATCATTTAGAAGATGTCACATTAGGTAAAGGCACATTAACAAATTATGAGGGGACATAAATTTAGCACATCATTTATAATACTACAGTAATAGCCTAGACATATGCTTCTGCCCTAAATGTGATGTAGCTTGTCTCTGGAGCATATATGTGAGTATCTGTTGCAGAGCAGTGGCAAATATTCTTTACATTAATGTACAAGCGTATCTGATTGTAATTTGTCTGTGTCCCAATTCCATAGATAACCAAATGACGTGTACAATCCAAGCCTGAACTTCTTATATGAGACTGTTTTTTCACACTGCTCTAACTCCTTTGGTTTTAGTGTCATGATGGCTTGGTTTGCATTCTAATGTTTGCCTGGTATAGTTGTCATCTTGAAGTGAGAAACAGTCATGTTCCTTCTGCTTCTATACTAGAGAGCACTGATAGCATAGGTGTGAGAATCTGTAGCATAGATAACACCAAAAAAAAAAAAGGGGGAGCACAGACTGTGAGGTAGGAGGAGTCTTAAAAATGCATAAAATACACAGTAAAACAAGGAGTAGCAAATGCTATTGCTACTTTCCTGAGTTCTGTTGGAGGGTATTTAGGAGTCACTCTTGGTTGAAGTGTTTATGGCTTTGGTTTGCAAGTGTGCTCAGGGATCTCACATTTCATGTTAACAAAGTTAATCCAGGTATGAAGTGTACTGCTTATAGAGAAGAGTGAAAACATAGGGTTAATGTCACCTGGGAAGGGAAGTGCATTGTAACTTGCCAGTTTTGTTCTCTCAGTCTGTTCTGAGCCACTTCCAAATCATCCAAACCCAAGAAAGATCTTCTTGCTTATGTTCTTAAAACCTCCATGAGCCAATCAAACTGCTTGTTTCCTTGGGTTGCTTCATAAAACTGCAATCTTGTCTTTTTCTATCTTAATTCCATGAGATAGTTTTAGGTTTTTTTCACTCTTAATAATGCCCAAACGTTTCAAATTTGGGATCTTCACATATTAATCACTGTATTGATAAACAGAGATTGTCCCTGCCCCAAGACTTCATAGTATATGGAAACAGGATGTGAATTATTATAAATGATGGCTGGACTGGAGGAAAGTAATTGATGATAATGAATGCAGAGGAATATAAATCACTCTCTGTGCATTTCAGTTCTTTCATTTTAGTTAATATATAGCTAGATAATCCTTTCTACTGAGCAGATTGGAATTGATAATCAACAGATTATTTCACAGGGATTGTAGAAAAGTGTATATTGAGAAGGCCCTCCAAAGGGAAGAGGGAGAAAGTCTGATGGATTTTTCAGAGATACGGTCTTGCCTTGTGGAGAAGGAAAAAGTGTAATAAAGGGTTGACTGAAACATTTCTTCGTAGAGGGGGCTTTTCAAAATGAGCAGCAGAGTTTGAATGTCTTGCTGGAGTTGAGACACTGCTATTAAAAAATATTCAATGCCCTTTTTTCAGAAGATACAGACCTTCACTGTCTTATTTTGACTAGAACCTGACTGGTGAAAATGGTGGCATATCCTGCACTCATTACTGAAGCCTCAGGATGGCCTGAATCACAACGTGGGCCTTGCAGTGGAGATCAGTAGAGAAACTCTAGTTCAGACAGATTTTGTGCTGCATTATAAGACAAAATTTGACATATGACATGGTTTTCTAGAGAAAAATTTTAAAACTTATATACTAAAAAATAATTTCTTGTCATCAAGCTCAGTAAGGAAATCACAAGTAAATAAAGGAGAAAGAATTATCCTGTTTGTTCAAGTTGCATTAGCAGAGAAGTTACAAAAGTAAGATTTGAAATAAAACAAAATTGTTGTGCCATAGAGCTTTGTCAAGGTATTATATTGGTTAATACTATCACCACTTCAAGAAATGGCTCTAAAAAAAAATCACTGGAAAATCTGTTTCTTAGACTATGTTGATTGTGGAGCTTTTTTCTTATTTTATAGTAATGCATGCCTCCAAAATGTGAGATTTTCATAGCCCAAAAGTAAATAAATACTCAAAAACTGTTTTGCAACAGTAAAAAGGTGACTCTGATTATACATTGCAATTACATTTGGTCTTCATGGAAATGAGTATGCAAAGGCTAAAATGTTCTGTATTTACTGATGTTAAATAGGATTCTGTGTAACTTCTGAATTTCCAAGTAGGAGGGTGCCATAGATGAAGGGACTGTTAGTCCTCAGCAACTGGTCTCCTAATTCCCTGCTGTTACTTCAGAAATCTGTGGGCCTCTGGTGTGGCTTTCTTAACTTCTTGCTAACTTAGTGCTGTGCCTGACATGACCTGGTGAGAAGGACAATGTCATATTGCATGCTCAGTGTGGGCCGAACTCCATTCACACTGAGCCTGAACTCAGTGAGTAAATTACTGGAGCAATCCCACTGGTTTTGTTGCAATTCAGAAAGGTGTCATTGGCTGCAAGTGACTTTGTAATCCTGCTCTATCCCTTTGAATAATGATCTTCTGTTCCTTACTAGAGCAAATCATCTTTATTTTTCTAGGAAAGAATAAAAAAAATGGTAATTATGCATTTATAATGTGGGCTTTTTTATGTAAAACCACTGAGATAGTGTTTCACAGAACTGTACTGGCAGCTTCCTAGAGAAGATTTAAAGAATGGGCAGGAAAGATGATTGATTATATCTGGGGAAAAATAATCCCAAACACCTTCAACAGGAAGAAGATTGATGGAAATCAGTAATGTTGAAAAACAGACCTATGGGCAATAACAGACAATTAGATATAAGTTTGTTGTGAAATATGGCAGCAAAAAGTCAAAGCAGTTTAGAACTGCAGCATATTTAGAGGCATCACAGCTAGAACAGAAGGTGATAATGCCCCTTTCTGAGAGCTGCTAACACTACAGCTAGAAAAAAATGCTACAGTGCTGGGCACTTCAGAACTAGAAAGATGCTAAAAAAAGTTCAGGAAAGTGCCATGGATAGCAACCGCTGTGGTGAAGAACCTGAAACTATTACCTTGGGAAGGAACAATAAAGACTGAAAATTATTTTTGATTATTGCAACTTGAAAAATGGGAATATGTTTTATTTGTGGTGGTGGTGGTTGTTGCTGTTTACCCCCCCTGGAAAATATAGCTTTATAGATACTGAAAAAATTGTTGATATAACAAAATTTTTATTTTTATCAAATGGAATTTTTATTTTTCTCCATTTATTGCTTCTTTATACTTTAATTTCCTTTAGAAACATATATGGTATTGTCCTGGTTTCAGCTGGGATAGAGTTGACTGTCTTCCTAGTAGCTGGTACAGTGCTATGTTTTGAGTTCAGAGTGAAGAATGTTGATAACACTGATGTTTTCAGTTGTTGCTCAGTAGTGTTTAGACTAATGTCAAGGATTTTTCAGCTTCTCATGCCCAGCCAGCGAGAAAGCTGGAGGGGCACAAGAAGTTGGCACAGGACACAGCCAGGGCACCTGACCCAAACTGGCCAACGGTGTATTCCATACCATGTGACGTCCCATCTAGTATAGGAACTGGGAGGTGGGGGCGGGGAATCGCCGCTCAGGGGACTGGCTGGGTGTCGGTCGGCGGGTGGTGAGCAATTGCACTGCGGATCATTTGTACATTCCAATCCTTTCATTATTGCTGTTGTCATTTTATTAGTGTTATCATTATCATTATTGGTTTCTTCTTTTCTGTTCTATTAAACCATTCTTATCTCAACCCACGGGTTTTGCTTCTTTTGCCGATTTTCTCCCCCATCCCACTGGGGGGGGGGGGGGAGTGAGTGAGCGGCTGCGTGGTGTTTAGTTGCTGGCTGGGGTTAAACCACGACAGGTATTATTACATTAACAGAAATTACATTGATACATGGTAATTTTATTTGTTATGTTACCATTTTATATTTTGTGCAGTGGTTTTATATTATCAGAAAAAGGGCGGAATTCAGTGGCTGAAGGAAAGGTACTTAGTGATGTTTAGGTACTTTTGGGGAGGTCATTCTGCCTCCAGCTATGGCTCCCCAAAGGTATGGCTCTCCTGTTGCTCCAGTGCCACACCTGCCAGGGCAGAGTCAGTACTGCAGGTGCTGCTGGGCCCATAGGAGAGTAGGCGCTTGCCGCACCTTCAGCAGCTCTGGATGTCCATTTTGTGTGACTGAATGCTACGTAAATGTCGTGGTTTAACCCCAGCCAGCAACTAAGCACCATGCAGCCGCTCACTCACTGCCCCCCCACCCAGTGGGATGGGGGAGAAAATCGGGAAAAGAAGTAAAACTCATGGGTTGAGATAAGAATGGTTTAATAGAACAGAAAAGAAGAAACCAATAATGATAATGATAACACTAATAAAATGACAACATTAATAATAAAAGGATTGGAATATACAAATGATGCGCAGTGCAATTGCTCACCACCCGCCAACCGACACCCAGCTAGTCCCTGAGCAGTGATCCCCCCCCCCCCCTCCCCCCAGTTTATGTACTGGGCATGACGTCACATGGTATGGAATACCCCGTTGGCCACTTTGGCTCAGGTGCCCTGGCTGTGTCCTGTGCCAACTTCTTGTGCCCCTCCAGCTTTCTCGCTGGCTGGGCCTGAGAAGCTGAAAAATCCTTGACTTTAGACTAAACACTACTTAGCAACAACTGAAAACATCAGTGTTATCCACATTCTTCTCATACTGAACTCAAAACATAGCACTGTACCAGCTACTAGGAAGATAATCAACTCTATCCCAGCTGAAACCAGGACAGTAAAGCATTTAAATAAAATAATTTCAATTTCTTCATATTGTTTTCTTTCTCAATTTCTGTTCTTAAAGAAGATGGCAAAAAAACCCTCTTGAAAGAGCAGAAATTGCCTCTATTTCTGATAGAAATCCAGCAAAATCATATAAAGATACAAGAAGTAAGAAAGGTAAAGAATGAAATATAGAATCAAAGGAGATTAGCTAGGATCTCTCAGAATCAAGGAGGATCTTGATAACCGCTAGGACAGCTTTTGAGACCGCCTGCCTTCTCAGAGTATCAACCTGTATGTTAGCTGCTCAGTTGTCATGTGGAAGAAATACTGGAATTAAATGACTGTTTCATGTTTCACTTGATACTGTTATGATAAGCTCAGAGCATGCCAGCCAAAGCAGACTTCAAAGGTGGATTTACTACTGCATTAAGGTGACCAGAGGATCCTTAATTAGACCTGAGGCAGGAATCTCCCATTGCTGGGCATGCAGAGGGATGTAATTGTAGATATGGAAGGAGTTTTGAGCTCTCTGTGCGGTTATAGGACTTGGTGTATAAATTCAGGAGAACTGGTTTTCTTGGTTGTTCCTGAGGCTATTAAGTGCCTAAAATTGCTATATTTCAAACTAAGATGATGTAAGATAGTCTGGATCCTGATCTAAGTGACAGAAAAGATGAGGCTAGCCACCTCATCTACAGTTGCCCTTGCCTTTTCACCTGTGATAAATCTGGAATATTGTTCACTGATTCTTCAACAAGTGTTTCTGGATGACTGGAAGTGGCCACACTAGCGGTATTAGTGTATCTGTAATAGCCTAATGTATTGGAGGGGAGGAGATTGTAACAGTGTTACAAGGACCTTAGTGATCAAGGTAGGAATTGAGAAAAGGATTTTATGGGCATGGAGATCAGATCACATACTTGGTTGAGACACAGCCATTCAGAGTTATTGTTATACAGCATACTTGTCATATTTAGATACTTCTTTCCTTTCCCCCTTTCCTCCTACCCCACCTACTAGGTAAGACTGTCAATTTAAGAACACCAGTTTTATGGAAATGCCCTCCAAAAAAGCTGGATAGCATCAATGAGGAAAAAAGTGTTCTGAGAAAGGAATGAATCACTGAGAAACAAACTGTTCTCTCTCTCTGTGTATGCATCTTATGTACACTTCAGTTCTCTATGTGAGCGTACCCTTGAACGTTTGGTCCTCTTTTCTTTAGAGGGAATTAAGGTTGTGTCCTAGTTTCAGCTGGGATAGAGTTAACTGTCTTCCTAGTAGCTGGTACAGTGCTGTGTTTTGAGTTCAGTATGCGAAGAATGTTGATAAGACACTGATGTTTTCAGTTGTTGCTCAGTAGTGTTTAGACTAATGTCAAGGATTTTTCAGCTTCTCATGCCCAGCCAGCGAGAAAGCTGGAGGGGCACAAGAAGTTGGCACAGGACACAGCCAGGGCACCTGAGCCAAAGTGGCCAACGGGGTATTCCATACCATGTGACGTCATGCCCAGTACATAAACTGGGGGGAGGGGGGGGGGGGGATCACTGCTCAGGGACTAGCTGGGTGTCGGTTGGCGGGTGGTGAGCAATTGCACTGCGCATCACTTGTACATTCCAATCCTTTTATCATTACTGCTGTCATTTTATTAGTGTTATCATTATCATTATTGGTTTCTTCTTTTCTGTTCTATTAAACCATTCTTATCTCAACCCACGAGTTTTACTTCTTTTCCTGATTTTCTCCCCCATCCCACTGGGTGGGGGGGGAGTGAGTGAGCAGCTGAGTGGTGCTTAGTTGCTGGCTGGGGTTAAACCACGACAGGTTGATATTGATTATTTTTTTTTAGTGCCTAAAGTAAAGATAGTAAATGAACAGTAGTAGTTTATAAACTTGTTTTCTTTCAAGTCTTGAGGCAAAATGATTATAATAGAAATTATTTGGACTAAATAGCAATCTGAACTGTGTACTTCACACCAAAGGAGTGATATCTGTTAAATATCTTTAACAGAACAGTATTCTTCCAGCCCAAGAAATCTTTCCATGGATGAGGACTGGGGAAGAGGGATAAAAGGTGATGAAAATTCAAATGTCTTTACAAATTTTGCTACATGAAATGCCATTAATGCAAGGAAGAAATATTTAAATTGATTTAACAACAACAAAAAAGCATCAAGATGTATGATAAATTGTGACAAGGTGCACAACTGAAATATAAAAATGCAAAGGGTATTGTACCAAAATGCACTGTTACTCTATTAAAAAAGTTTTCATGTACATGACAACAACTGGAAAAGCACTTGTTATGTTTTTGTGTTTTGTAATGTGCAGCATAAGCTTTTTATATAATCAGTATATATCAGACTGTACAATATCAAAGGATGAATATTATTTAGGATTATTTTTACTTACTTTCATTCACAGTCTGTTCATATTACTTTATGTAACTACACCAGACTTTAGAGATCTGCAATGCAGCATACAATTATTTAAGGTGCTGGTAGATCACTCAGCATCAACTCCCATTGACGTCTTCTCAGCTTCAAGAAGCTTCTCAGCTTCAAGAAGAACTGTAAAATGCTATATGTCCCCAGTCAGAATCACTGTGATGAGCAAGGCTAGGAAGCCGTTGAGCAGGTGTTTTTGGAAGTTTCAACCTCTCTTTCAATCCTCTTCCAAACAAACAAGCAGAAGCGTATTTGTTTAATAAATTCTCAGTTTCTATGTCTTTCATACTTTTTGTGGTTGAACAAATACTGTTGTACGGCAGGCATGTTTGTAGGACGTATACAAATACAATCGTCTCCTGCATGTGCACACTTGTGGCTCTTGAACAGCACTTGAGCAACACTTGTGGTTCTGCAGAAGGAGTAGAACAGTATTAATGAGTTAAAACAGGAATCTGGAATGGGGAGAACTTGTCAGGCAAGCTGATTATTTGATCTCTCTTCATAAATCTAACAGTTTTCACTTGATGAAATGATCAAAGCCATTTTCTGCAGCACTGACATTATTTTGATCAGGTTAATAATCTGGGATATCAAAGATTCGTAGTACATGACCTCAGACCCCCAAATGTGATTGCTTAAGCTTAATTGTCAAATTTCACAGAAATTTTACCTTTCTCTGTGTGTGTTCGTGCATATAAGCGCATACACATGATACAGGTATTTGCAGATATTGTGAGCATGTTGCTATTGAAAGACTATTCTTCAAAAATACTAACCAGGACCTGAACTTGGACTTTTCATTGATGAATTTAAAGAGTTTTTCAAGTCAGACAAAGTACTGAGAAAATATGTCTGGTTTATAAATTGTGCAAAAATGGGTAAGGGTCTGGTGAGACATTAAGCTGTGAGCCAGTTTAGGGTTCTAGTTGTTTATATACTTGCTGTTGTCTTTTGCGTCTCAATATGAGACTCTTGCAGATAAATTCTAACTGCTTTCTCAGCTAGCTCTGCAGAAACAAGAGTGAAGACTGTGCCACAGAACTGTGATATTACTCTACAGATGTTTTGTCATGTGAAAAAGACTGCACGTGGAAGTAGGATGAGGAAAAGGGAATCCTGCCGTCTAATCTTCATCACCTTACTTAGTCAAGGTGAAAGGCTAATCTGTTCAGGTGGCCTATGAAGTCTGGGAAAGATTTGGTGTCTTCTAGAAGGTGATTCAATATGGAGAGTCTAGCCTCCTTAATATAAGCCTTACACTGGTATGTAAACTCAGACATTATGGAAAATCTACAGTGTATGACTGAAAGGACTATAACCTGCTTAACTCATTCAGTGAATAAGCTGGTGAAAACTTGTTAAAATGGCTATGTGTCATTTGGCCAGAAACAGAGAAGACATGTATTTCCCCTGTACAAAAGTAAAAATTTGAGACTGGGGGGCAGGGCTTGTTGGGCGGGAAGCTGTTCAGGTTTATAGGTAATGGAAGGGATAATGAAGTAGTAAAATAAGATAAATGCTAGAATGTCCTGGACCAGTCATACCTATAAATGGTATTGGTCAAATAGAAAAGATGGATGCACTCAAGCCACATGAATTTGAAGGCATTTAAATGCAGGGCAATGCATGAAGAAAAGAGTGTCCAATAAGGTGCTTTGTCTAGGTAGGCTAAAGACATCATTGAGTATATAAATGTAGTATTAATTAAAACAGCAAAGAGATATTACCTCTGTATATGTTAGTGAGAGTAATATTGAAACAGTGTATTCCATTTTGAGTCCTGCAGTTAAATAGTTCAGAGAAAGAAAAAGTTTAAGAGCTGGAAAGTATATCTTATGATGGGAAACATAAGGAGCTCACTGAAGCTGGTTGACAGCCGGCTGAACATGAGCCAGCAGTGTGCCCAGGTGGCCAAGAAGGCCAGTCGCATCCTAGCCTGTATCAGGAACAGTGTGGCCAGCAGGAACAGGGAGGTGGTTGTTCCCCTGTACTCGGCACTGGTGAGGCCGCACCTCGAGTACTGTGTTCAGTTTTGGGCCCCTCACTGCAGGAAAGACATTGAGCTGCTAGACCGTGTCCAGAGAAGGGCAACCAAGTTGGTGAGGGGCCTGGAGCACAAGTCTTATGAGGAGCGGATGAAGGATCTGGGGCTGTTCAGTCTAGAAAAGAGGAGGCTGAGGGGAGACCTTATCGCTCTCTACAACTACCTGAAAGGGGGTTGTAGTGAGGTGGGTGTTGGTCTCTTCTGTCAGGTGTCTGGAGATAGGACAAGAGGAAATGGCCTCAAGTTGAGGCAAGGGAGATTTAGGTTAGATATTAGGAAAAATTTTTTTACTGAGAGGGTTGTCAAACATTGGAATGGGCTGCCCAGGGAAGTGGTTGAGTCACCATCCCTGGAGGTATTCAAAAAGCGAGTGGACAGGGTACTCCAGGGCATGGTTTAGGGGGCATGGTTAATGGTTGGACTCGATGATCTTGAAGGTCTTTTCCAACCGAAATGATTCTATGATTCTATGATTCTATGAAGAGAAGCTCAAGAGGTGATTTGAACTAGTCTGTGTGTCTCTTCTCAGGAAGAGAAGATATCCTTTGTAGAACAAAAGATATTACAATACTCAATAGCTAAAACTGGTTCTGGACAAATTCAGGGAGAAAAATTTTGTTTACCATTAGTATTATCTAAGGTATGAAAAGTTCAGCAAATAATGTAGATAGTTCCACTGCTGAATACTGTCAGCCAAGTCTGGAGATTTTTCTAGCTGAATGCTTTAGAGCACTAGTCATGTGGTAGCTGTTGAACAAAAAGATGATCTCTGCACCTGGGAATTCAGAAACTAAGCAGAAAACAAAAGAAAATAGAATTCACCAGTTCAACCTAAAGGTATGGGTTTGAATTAGAAACTTCTGGGTGATGTAAGGTATACTGTACAGGAGATAATACCAGGTGTTAGTAATAAGTTCTAGATTTTCTTTAAAATCAATAGATTACAGCTCAGAACAGGAACTGAATGAAAAAAGTTATATAAACCTTTTCATTTTACAAAATATCCGACACTGGCTGGTGAAAGAGGAGCATGATCAGACATGAAGGAAAAATGTTCTGATTGTGTAGGCTCTCTAAATAAAGCACACACTGGTAGGGTTCCTTTACTGAATCCTCCTTCACTGAATACAAGCAGAGCTCTGTTGTAACAAGTGGATCATCACTTCCAGAGCTCTTCCATAATCTCTTAAACTGGGCTCACTATACACCTAGCAAAAGAAAAGTGTGTCTGGCTTCATTCTGCAGCTTCAAAAAATCTAAAAAAAAGAGTCCCTTTTCACTACTGAGGTTTTTGTTTTTCTTGACAAGTGGTGAAGCAGCAGTTTTTGAAAACTTCTGTTGGGGCTCATTTCTTTTTAAGTTCTCATTACTGATTTTTTTTTTTAGTCTTTTCAGCAAGAACAGAGTAGAATTGCTGCTCTTAAGATGTTAGCAGGACTGGGCACTCTCCACTTCACAGGCTGGTGGTTGGGAAGCTGTCCTTGGTCTGCCTGACAGGAGATGACGGTTGAAGTAGCCATGGAATATCAGTATCTCACTTGTTGCATACTTTATAGAAAAAGTGGTAGGCTATTCACTGAACCATGTCACCTTTGAAAGTGACAGCTGCAGCTGTGTTTTGTGGAAAGCCCTGTTCTGTTGGACTGGAAATGCTCTTACAGTTCAAACCCCTTGATGGACTTTAATGGGAATCAGAACTCAGGTGTGATTTTAATAGAGGTTTAGTTTGACAAAGATGCTGAGCTGTTTAAGCCTGTCAAGGATGAGACAGTCCTAGGCAAAAGCAGAAATGGGGCTCTAGGCAGCGGGGAACTGTAATACTGCTGCAGAGGTAAGAAGGAAATACATGTTTTCTTCATGCTTTCTGGTTTAGGCTTAAAAATAAATTCCACTTGAGACACCAAAAAGCAGATTAGATCCTGCCATTTTGGTTAAGGTAGGTAAAACAATAGGAGGTATGTCATAAAGAACACACAGTGGGAATAAGATGCATCAGGTGATCAAAGAGTTTTTTTTTCTTTTTCTCTCTGGATGTATAAAATTTAATAGGAATTAGGAAATCCATGGAAGAATCTACAAGAAGTCCTCAGAAAAGGCATATTTTAACTGATACGGTGCACAGCTAAGTGTAAGGAGTATGTATTTGACTTTTTCAGTGTGATAGAATTACATATGACTAGTCATTCACAAAACCAGTGCCTAAGTCATGTGGAAACATCATGGAGGTGAAAATATTATGATTCTAAAACTCCACTGCTTCTCTTGTAGTTTCATCCAGCTTGACACTGAACATTATCAAAAGCATCCAATCTTATTAATTCTGTTACTTGTGTGGGCTTTATTGATCAAATGTCTATGGAATTAAACACAGTCAGTTAGGGAGGACAATGAATTAGTTACTTGATATCCCAAGATGCTGATTTCTTCCTGGAATATGCTGATTAACTGCCACCCACTCCCCAGTTACCAGCAAGAGCTCAGAAGGCTGTTTCCATCCAGAACATCCTCAGTACCCTGCTGGATAGGGCCATAACGTGGATAGGGCTATAACATGGGGAACCGCTGTACAAAATATTAATGTGACTTGACAAGAAATTAGTAATGTAATTGCTTTCTAGTGATCTAGTTTCTATTCAGGAAAATTGGAACCATGAAGTGCTGCTTTAATATGCTGCCAGGTATTAACTGTCCAGTCATGAAAGTATAGCATTTGGTCACAAATTGTGTCATCATAATCTATCCTGGCCATACTAAAATGCAAGGAAAAAACCCCAGAAGCTGGAAAAGGAAACAATTGAGCACTAGATCAGTGAGGAGAATTAACATACTTTGAAAATGCTGCCAAGCCAGGTTCTCATTGCACTTAGTATCTGTGCTCATGGGCAGAAGTCGTTGTTTTCTGTGACATTACTTCCTATATGAATGTTAGTGAAGGGAGAATCAGATTAATTGTATATAGCCCATGGAGTTCCTGTCCTAGCTCCTCAAATGGAGATCTGCAGTGACAAGCAGGCCATGTTTACATGTAGAGGTTTGGACAGTTGTGCTCCTGTTCCATCTGTGCTCTCAGACAGCTGGGTGCAGGCCAGCAGCACGTGTTATCATAGTGCTAATCCTAAAATAATAAACCAGGTAACATGGTTCTGTAGTTTTTGGACTGGAGCTGGCTTATATCCAGCCAGCTCAGACCTCAAGTGAACAAGTAATGGCATCTGCTTATGTGGATATGCTTGTACAATCACACAGGATTTTGTGCAGCTTCTCATTCCCAGGATGTACATACTTGATATTACCTTTGCTTTCTTTCCATCTGTTGTAGAATTTAGGGGGCAAAGGTAGGGTTGCAAAAAAAAAAAAAAAAAGTCATTCACTGATATTGTGCTGACAGAAACTGAGCTAATCCTAAACTTTTTATTTTTATGCATTGTACTTGATGTTATGTATGGTGCATTTTATCTCAATACCAGCTCTTTATCATTCTTTCTTTCTCTTAGTGGAGGAGAAGGAGGAGGAGAGAGATCAATAAGCCCTTGGTTATCTTGGATTGTCAACGAGCAGCATATTTCTAGCTCAAATTATTTCGATAGATGTTCTTCTGGGAGATGGCACTTGAATATGTGCACATAAAGACTGCAGATTTTGTTTCTTTTTTTCTTTTTAAAAATTGCCTGTTGGTAAGGTTTCTTCAACTGAGGCTGATAGAATTGGTGATGACTAAAGAGGCAGTTTAATCAAGGCACATAACACAGCTGCTTGCTTTCTTCTTCTCTAACGTGTGGATACAAAGTAGTTTTTCTCAACCAGCATTAAACTCTGACCTCCTGTGAGAAATTGTGGCTTTCGGCCTTGGGTCTCTTCTGATCAGCAAGAGCTGTCACGACTGGGCCTTGTTGATGACCGTAAAGTGATGACCTCAACATGGAAAAAGAGTTTTTTTAAAAGGAGTAAAAGAACAAAAATAAGCAGGCAACCAAATAACAGTACAATATGTGAGCTGGCTTACAATCTACTCTACATACCCACCATGAAGGTAAACAGAGTCATCTCAGGAGCAGCAAGGTAGAAGAAAGCTTTCTGGGTGTTTATTGCTTGACGTCCTGTCCCAAACAGAAGGAGGGAGTGGGCTAGAGCAGTGGGATGATGCAGTGCCATGTTGCAGGGGGGTCGTGACACTTGTCTGGGGGCTGAACCAGGGCTGAGGAGGAAGCAAGTTGCACCAGATGTTGGGCTGCTGCAGATTCCCCAGCGTCAGCTCGAGGAGCCAGTGGCACTGAGGCTCAATGCATGAGCTGCAGTCTGATACATAACACTGGGACAGAGCTAGCAGGATGGAGCTCAAGTACAGTGGGAACAGTTTGGAACGTATGGGTTTACTTAGCACTTGCCAAGGGAAGAATCTGTGGGGCACAGTAAGTAGCTTAAGGAGTTTAATCCAGAGTTAGCTAAAGGTGGTTGGTAAGCTTGAAATGCTTGATAGTACAGCAGCCAGCAAATAGCATTTGCTAAATTAGGTATTTATGTTTTGGTGAATGTCATATTTCTTAAGCAAATTATTTGACATGCTTTTCTCAAGACTTGCTTTCAGTACAGTATTTGTGCAGAATATGTTGTTTATTTGTCCAGATGCAGCCTATACTGGTGAACATCAACCTGTGCCTGATGTATAGCAAAGCATGCTACCTGCTGCCCGTGGGGTTTTCTGGTAGAACCGGAACATTTTGAAAATACAGAGCTTGCGGGCAGCAAGACAAGGAGCAAATGATGAGGCTATTGGGTAGCTGACCAGCTAATTCTTGATAGCTATTTCAGAACCAGAACAAGTTCCCTCAACACTAAACTGAACAAAAATTGAGCTTATGCCTTACAGTAAGCAAGAGCTAAGCAAAATTATTTCAAAATAGATGGTAATGAACTTGAGATGACCAGAGAAGGGTGAATAGGATGGTGAAAAGTTAGGCCATGTTTATAAATGAAGACAGATTAAAGGGATTTAGATAATTTAATTTAGAGAGAACAGTAAAGGGTGAGATCATAAAATTAGTTAAAAACCATGATGGGTTCAGCTGAGACTGGAAAACTCTTCTCCTTGGTCTAAGCTTATAATAAAAGAAGTAGTGGACATTCAGTGAAACTGTTTTGTAGTAAATTTAGCATAAATACTTTTGAAGAAGATTTGTCTTTGAATGAAATATCTAATGAGTATAATTCATTTCAATGAGAAAATTTAGTCAAATAATATTAATAGGATTTCAAGGGAAAGGCAATGGATCTGTGAAGAACTACAGCAAAGGCAGTTAAACCAAGATTAGTTCTAGAATAGTTAAGCAAAACTGGGTGGCAGGGCAAAGCCTTCTGAATTATGATGGTTATGCACAAGTAAAAGAAATCTCTAATAAAATCAGATGATTGGTCGTGCTCAGTATTTTCCTTTCTTTTAAAATGGAATGCATATTCCCAGGTGTTGGCAGAATAGTTAATGAGACCATGCTTTTTTTCTCTCTTTCTCTCTATGTAGTTAAATGCAAATACACACACTATGGTCTTGGAATTTCATAATTTTCCACTGTGAACTGGACTAAAAATTTCATTCCAGAGGCAAGAAGGGTCAATAAAACTACAGAGGGACTTGGAAGACCCCTGCTGCATATGATCACAGGTAGTGAGTGCCCTGATAGCCAGAGACCTGCTGCATTGGATTGCCAGCATTAAATACATACTTTATTTATTTTTTGTGAAATAAACCAATGCAAGATCAAGACTGGTTTTGTTGAGATATAAAGTTGTTGACAGTGCACAGTTTAAACTGACAAAAATGGTTTTAGGCAAGTGATTATACCAAAATACCATCAGAACTGGGATCCTTCTAGAAATCCAAAGAACGTGTATTTCTGGGTGTTGAAAGGTTTTGAGTAATGATGGAGCTATGAACAGCAGACACAAAACTTGAAAGAAAGGTCACTACTAATTTCAAATTAGTATTTCAAACTTCACAAGAAAATTGTCTCTAAGTAAGGAAAGTAAAAGTGCTCTGAGTTCATATTTTCTGGTTTGAATTACGCTGCATTTGAGACAGAGCTAATAAAGTAAATTGACAAATGACAGTCTTTTAGCCTCACCTTTGCAATAGTGATCAACTAACTCTGCTGTTATAGGATTTATAAATAATATATAAGAAATAATCAATCTAGTCAAAAGCAAAGATGCGAACTATCTGCAGCAAATCTTTATAGGTAAGGAAGCAATCCTATTCAAATGATCTCGTTATTTTACAATAATGTTCCCCAAATTGCAAATCCTTTAAGAAATACAGATTAAAGGATATAATTGACATTTATGATGCATGACTTGTACTATAAAAGAAGTATCCTTTTTACAAAGATGGGCCAGATTTCTAGGGTGTTTAACAATTTCTTAGTACCTTTATATTCTTTGGTAGGTGGGAGTGATCAATAACGTGTAGGATAGGGCCCCTGTTGGGGTTGTAATTCTAATATCAGTTTGTACTGTGGACCCCCAATTAACCCAATTTTCAGATGCAGAAACCCTATGAGCTGAACTACTGTTCACATTGGTCTTTTTGTAACACTCTGTACATTGGTATTACTGGACAAAAAATTCAGCCAGGCACAAGCAGTTTATTGAAGTGTCAGGTCCAATATGCCTATTAATGTTTAGTTTGTATGCAGACATTGACCGTGTCTCTACTGGGACTTTAAAAGAGTGTTGAAGAACTAAGCATCTGCTTGCCATTTGTGCCCTGCAAGTGATATGTGCATCATATGGCTGTTTTTACTAGATATGTTTTTTTCCCTTCTGCACCTGAGCAATTTGGATAATCTTTTTCCTACACTTTTTTCTCTCCTGTAGAAACATATTCATAGAGGATGTTTCATGGATTTTATTTATTTGTGTGGTTTCATACTTATACCTCTTGTTAAGATAACCATGTTGTTGGTTCCACAAGCCTGTAGTGGATACCTCGAATTACAGTACAAATGAAACAACACGGGTTTTTTTGACAGAAGCCTTCACAATGCAAGTAGGGAGATTTTCTTCCCTCGCAGAAAATTAATTCTGAGGTCTATATGAAAGCTTTTTCATGAAGTTGAGTTATTAATTTTAAATGTGATTTTTCCCTGATGTTATTCTTTGGAATTTATAACATTCACTGAAAATTCATTTTTTAACTTGGCTTGAAGGGGGTTTAAACCCACACTCCTTAACACTGTTATTTCTGACATTATTGCACAGTTGGATCTAAGAGGAGGCAGTAGATACATATTTCATGTGTTTTCTATTCTAGCTTGAGAAAATCTGAAAGCTGTTGTCAGAGAAGACAGAAGTACTACAAGACTCAGGTTAACATACTTACTTACCCTAAGGCATCCCAATTAAGGAAAGTTACTGTCCCCATTATGAAAGTCATTGCCAATGAGTGCTGCTGGACTTAAATGTGTTCACTGGGAGACATCCTGATTAAGCAGATCTCCTGAGTGTGTATCCTAATTAAATAGTGCATCTAATAATAGATGTTGCAACAGGTCACTGGCTGGGTGACAGGATATTCCTGCTAAGTAGGAACCTTGGAATTTTGTTTATTCATTTATTAGGAATTACTGAGCACAGGGAAAAAGAAAATCACCCTATATAAAGAATTCTGAATTTCTCAGAAAATATTCCAATTACTTTACTGGGTTTAATGCATTCACAGAACTTTTAAAAGAAATTAGAAAGAAGCTTCCAAATTTGTGATTAATTATGTCATAGACTAGTAATAACAATTTTAGCCAAGCAAATTGACACAAATTGGTGAATCAACAGTAATAGACATGGTTGTCAATAGATGGGTAGAAATGATTGCTTTTACTGATACTACATGTTGGGAAATGATGAATAAGTGATATGTCTCAGGTAGTAAAATCTTGCTTTCATATATTGATAGAATTGCAAAGTAAAATTTCATGAAAGAAAAAGTATTGGACATTTAGAGCAAGATATAAAGAAATCTCTGTGTTCTGCAACTTTCACTGGATGTCACAACTGTCTGTTACTGCCAGCTCCTGAGCAGCAAGGGAGAGTACAATCTAGATGCTACCAGGAGGCTGAGAGCAGCCAGGAGCAACACCAGCCCTGGTGGGCTGGGGAGAGGTTTCTGAGGGGCCGATGGGGATCGTGCAGGGTTCCCTGTCCCTTCCTATGCTGCTGAGTAGGCTGAAGTCAAACCTGACATCAAAGACCTGTTTGTAGGGGTGAGTTGTTTAAAAACTCTCTTTCTATACTGCTTTACCTGATCACTTTGAGTTTTCTCTGTATAAAAGGCTAATCATGTGTCATGGTTTAACCCCAGCCAGCAACTAAGCACCACGCAGCTGCTCACTCACTTCCCCCCCCACCCAGTGGGATGGGGGAGAGAATCGGGGAAAGAAAAAAAGTAAAACTCATGGGTTGAGATAAGAACAGTTTAATTAGACAAAAAGGAAGAAAATAATAATGATAATAATAAAATGACAATAATAATAATAATAATAATAATAATAATAATAATAAAAGAATTAGAATGTACAAAACAAGTGATGCACAATGCAGTTGCTTACCACTCGCTGACTGATGCCCAGTCTGTTCCTGAGCAGCGATCCCCCCAGCCCTGCTCCCCCCCAGTTTATATACTGGGCATGATGTCACATGGTATGGAATACCCCTTTGGCCAGTTTAGGTCAGCTGCCCTGGCTGTGTCCCCTCCCAACTTATGCCCCTCCAGCCTTCTTGCTGGCTGGCATGAGAAGCTGAAAAATCCTTGACTTGGTCTAAACACTACTTTGCAACAACTGAAAACATCAGTGTGTTATCAACATTCTTCTCATACCGAACTCAAAAACATAACACTATACCAGCTATTAGGAAGAAAATTAACTCCATCCCAGCTGAAACCAGGACATTATCAAAGGTTCATTTCTAATGATCTTGGCCTTTTTGAGTCTGAAACTTACAGTCTTTTTGTATAACCCTGTTATATGGAGAAATTTTTGATAGATCTACTCAAGGCTCTGCCTCATGAGGCAGGAAGGGGGGATGTCTCTTCACATTCCCAGAGCTCACACTTAGAACAGTTGTCTGGAAAACAAGCAAGTGGAAACAGGAGAGAAGAGGGAAGATAGAAGTTGTAAAAGCATTTCAAAGACAGAATGTAATGGAAAAATTTAAAAAAAAATTAAATATTGAAATGTAGAAGTGTTTTGAAGTAAAAAAAACCCCCAAAGTGCAACAAAAGTGAATGATGAGCAATAGATGAAAAAAAAAAAGTCCCAACATCAAGCATATATCTTGTGAGCATTAGAAATTACTAAAAATGAAGGACTCCTAACTGTAAAGTGCATGTTTGCAAATGAAACCACCTACCTTCTGCTAGAGCTGCTTGCCATTGTTTGCAGAAGTTGGAGAAACAGCACAGTTTCCTCGCTCAGCCTGGCTACATCTTTTCTTAGAATCCCACAGGCCTCTATTCTTCTCCATGCTGCTTGTGCTTCTGATATCCTCTGCTTGTTCAGAAAACTATAAAATTATTCTACTTTGAATACATTTTTCCTCAGTACTATTTTTCAGGTTTTAAGGAGTGTACCTAGATATCTCAAATCTTCTTTCTGTTGTAAAGAAGTCTTTTTAATGGGTTCAGAAACAAGGTTTCAGAGTGTTACTTAGGATATGTAATAAAAAGGAAGTTTCCAAATCGTCACATATTTAATAACCAGTTGTGAAAGGAAGACTGAGATGTAATGATCAAGAGGGGAAGAGCATTTCATGCATAGTATGCAATGTCAACAGCTATGTAGTAACACTTTTAATTTTTACCGTTTTGTCATCCTACATGTGCTTTCCTTCTCAAGATCACTCTTAATCTCTTTTATGTGGATTTATGGGTCTGTTTCAAGAATTGTCCCTTGCAATATTGATATCAAATATTCATGAACTGAAGAAGCATCCTTAACTTCTAGGATTCTCACCTTGCTGATAAAAAAAAAAACCCAGAAATGAAGAGTTTTAAAAATCATCCATATTATCAGACATTGTGTATTGTCATTTCTCCCCTCCTCGTATTCAGGTGGTAAGGGAGATTAAGAAGCAGCAGTATTCTAAGCATGAGAATTGTCAAAGTTGGCCCTCATACCCGCATGTGCAGCTTTAAATATAAACATGCTGCGTTTTTCACCTTTCTTGTCACATATACATGAGAGCAAATAATTGTATGTACATAACTATAGCTGAGGAAAAACTGGTCTTATAGAGGTATTATGTATATTTGTCTACCATACAAGGTGCCTTTGTGTGTCTAACATTAGGTCACTATGTCTTGCTGCTTCTATGATTATTCTTATGAAACTATTTCACACTTTATTACATGCTTTTCATGCAATCTTTCCTGAAATTCAACTTACTCCGTTACTGCTAGAATTATGTGTTGGACCATTCAGCACAATGCCTACAGTTCCTCCCTCTGTAATTCCAGACTGCTGAAATAACCACACCTGTTGTCACCATCAGTAGGATCGCTGGAGAATTTATAGTGATTTACCTTAACCTTAATGTTTGGAAAATACATTTTTTTTTCTTTAAAGAAAATCACTCAGAACCCAAATTGAGAATTTAGAGTCAATTGAGGATTAGATACGATGCTGATTTAAAGACTGATTCAGATGCAGAATCCAGTCTAAGATTCAGATTCAAGTTTTTGTTTTGGGTTGGGTTCAGGTTCTGGTATCTTTCAGTGCTCAAATTCACTGTTATGTAGCTGGTAAGTATAAGCATTTAATCCATATTGACTACAGTTGCAGCTAAGGCCCAGATTCTTCCCACCTCATTTTAGGTATCCTTACCTGTCTACATGTGAGAGAGAGAGGGAGAGAATTGTTGAGATTTTGGGTGGCTTGAGATGCCTGTGGACAAAGTCTCTCATTTTTATATGGGCAATGATGAGACAAGAATGATTAAGGTCTTGGTGTAGGCATCTACTTCGTTACATAAAGGTAGACTGGATGCTCTTTGGGACTGTGGAAACAAAGGAGCATTTAGTCTGCATCATTTCAAAGGAGTAAAAGAGAAGTGAAGAAGTGAAGACAGAAGTAGAAGGGTATCTGATGGGCAGATGTACATGTTTTATTGGCTTGAGAACATGAGTAAACAAATTGCCCAACATTTGGTGAAATATGCCATAGATGCAATGCAAAATCATTTTTCCGAGTTATGTTAGTTATGCAGTTGAGCTAAGAATGTCTATGTGGTATTTGAAATGCGGGTAGATAGACTAATTGCTCATTCTGTTCTCTTATTCTCGAGTTTCCTTCCTACCAATTAGTTGAGCTATACACACTTAGCTCTTTTATGAACTAAAATTTTCATGCTGTTGATATCTTTCTGCTTTCATAGGTGTCTTGAATGTGGCCTATTGTACTGTTGTTTTACTAAAACAAGGCAGGAAGGCTATTGTGTTTTAGTTATTTCTTTTAGTTTATTCTTTTACAGGCTAAGATAAAGAAAACTGATTATGATGTCCAAGGAGTTCCCTTTTTAGCTGACATAAAAAGGGAATTTCCTTGTTGTCCTGGTAGGTCTATGCATCATATACTACATGTGGTGGGAAACAGGGTGAAGTGTGCATTGTTGATACAGGTTTGATCCTCTGCTGAGAACTACATTCTACATGAAAATGAATAAAAAATGCAGTTGAAAAGGTATGGATTAAAGTCTATTAAAATATTATTTTCTAGAAATGTGAGTCTGTGGGTGTAGTGAGCAATTAGGCTGAGAAAATTCAAAGGATAGGTTACAGTGTAAATTTTATTACCCTTTTAGCCTGCAGAGATAAGCAGAAAATCTTCTCATGTGCTTTTCTTTTTTTCCCCTAAAAGGACAGAATTTTGTGCTCAGTACAGAAGAACATCCTGTAGTTCACAATGTGATGAGGCATTCCCTGAAATGCTCTTAATTTAAGTGCTACTGGTTTGAGAATCAACAGAACATCTTTATTAGAGTATCTAAAGTAGCCAAATTAAATTTAAATCTTTGATCAACCCATCTTTAATCTGATCATTTCTCTAATAGAAAATCTAACATTTAATCATAGAGGCTTACATTAAAGTATTAAATACCAGAGCATTCTACTGATCTTTTCTATGCGGCTTTGAAGAATGGTAATCTTGCTTCTTTTGTAACTGTCATCAGAGAACTTTTGTTAGCTTCCTTGTCTCCATAAAGCAGGCAATTTGTCCATGAATCTTTGTGCACAAAAATTAGCTGCCTTTTCTGAACTTTTTAATCTTATGGACTACTTTGTAGCCCAAAAATAGAGCTAGAATTTAATAATGACAATTTTTTAAATGGCAGACGTTAGGAGTGACTAGAAGAAATTATTCTTTACCAATGAATTCTTGGTAAAGTATTCTAAAGTAATAAAAGAATAAAGGAAAAGGGCTGTGGGAGAGGATTACAATTTCTTTGTGGATGGATGTTTATTATCTGCGCAGAGAAAAATGTTGCAAGGCAGGGGTGCTGTTAAACACAGAAGTGTCACACCAAGTTGCATTCCACTAGCAGGAAGAAAGGGCACAATCACCTTTCCCTGCTCCTTGGAGACCTGAACACACGTCCTCTTTCAGCTGTTGCTGGGCCAGCTAGGAGGGTTATAAGCCCAGCTACCTGGGTCAGTCTTCCCCTTCATCCTCTCATGTAACAAACTCAGCTGCTCATGGTATTGTGTCTGGATCGTAGTAAACTCAGATTGAGCTGGGCTAGTGCAAGTAATGTAAATAGTAGTTTACTATTACCTGAGTTACGACTACAGAAGCTTTTGTAGCTTGGATCGTGCTTTTGGATTGGGTTATTATTATGGTGCCACTGCAGAAACAGCGGCACTGGCAGATTGGAAAAGGCAGTGTACATGCAAGGGGTGCCCGTGGGGGTGACTGCAGGTGGTGATCCCCTCCGCTGGAGTGGAGCAGGCTGTGTGGTCGCTGCTATGGTGCCATGGTACTTCTGGGTCCCCGGAACATAGATTCAGATTTCTTTGGGTTACCCGCCTCCTCCTGGATATGTACGTGCTTTCAAGGTTCTTCTTGTCTTACTGCATTTCAAATGTTTCTGACATCAAAATGTGTAGCTAATGGTATGAAGATAATCACTGGAGAATTTGAAGCCGTGGGTAGAAGAGGTATGTCTAAGTCACTTTGGTATAAGTCAGTGTCATTTTCAGTAATATTTTAATGAGACCTTGCTATTATGAATGACAATAATATTAAGGAATGTTGTGTTATGTAGCATTTCTGGTGGGACTTTCTTTATACTTAAGTCTTTCTATCTGAACCATGTCACTTTTATAAGTTTCTAAATCCCAACCAGGAAAGAAGAGTAGAAGGTGAATTTCTTATCAGTTGTAGTGCTGGTTATATCTAATGTTTTTTCTCTCCTCTTCCTTCTCCCACTCTCTGCTTTAGAAGTATCAGTTCCCCAGGGGTGTGCTTTCTGTTAATAGTGTTGAAAGAATGAAGTAGGCTCTAGAGATGAGTTCAGATACTAATTTAGAGGGTAGCATAAACTGTTTCTAGTCCAATTTTTGAACTTTGTATTTTCCGTGTCTCCTACACATTCTAGAATGATTGGGATAGAAAGAACTACAGGAAGTTATTTAGTCCATCTCACCCACAGCAAGATTGACAAGACCTGTAATACTTCAAGGTAGATTTTTGTTTCTGCTCTTAGATACCTCCAGTGACAGGTGTGACACAGCACCCCCAAGCACTCTGCTTGAGTGTTTTAGCTGCCCTGGTTCTATGGATGCTTTTCCTGTTTGTAACCTGAATCTTTCTTGCTGCAATTTAATCTCATTACTTTGTGCCCTTTATCCCATGTGTGTAGAGAACATATTCATGTCTTTTGTCTAAGATATTTCATATAACATTGCATTTCCTCTGTTACTTATTATTGTGAATTAGCAGATAGGTGAAAGCTTTTTAAGTGTGACTAATTTGACTGGAGGATTATTGACTTAAATGTGAGAAGAAAAGAACAGTGGGCAAGATATATGCTAAAGCCAGGAGACTTATATGTCCATTTAATGATAAGAAATGCCAGTGGAAACATAAGATACTGCTGTCTGCCAGAAGCCTGCATGATAACAAATGCTATTAAGAGTGTCTTGCACTTGACCCAAGTAATTTGCTGGGAACAAGGGCGAAGCAGTACAAATGTGTAGTCATCAAGGTGTCCTGGTTTCAGCTGGGATAGAGTTAATTGTCTTCCTAGTAGCTGGTACAGTGCTATGTTTTGAGTTTAGTATGTGAAGAATGTTGATAACACTGATGTTTTCAGTTGTTGCTCAGTAGTGTTTAGACTAATGTCAAGGATTTTTCAGCTTCTCATGCCCAGCCAGCGAGAAAGCTGGAGGGGCACAAGAAGTTGGCACAGGACACAGCCAGGGCACCTGACCCAAACTGGCCAACGGGGTATTCCATACCATGTGACGTCCCATCTAGTATAGGAACAGGGAAGTGGGGGCGGGGATTCGCCGCTGGGGGACTGGCTGGGTGTTGGTTGGTGGGTGGTGAGCAATTGCACTGCGGATCATTTGTACATTCCAATCCTTTCATTATTGCTGTTGTCATTTTATTAGTGTTATCATTATCATTATTAGTTTCTTCTTTTCTGTTCTATTAAACCATTCTTATCTCAACCCACGGGTTTTGCTTCTTTTCCCGATTTTCTCCCCCATCCCACTGGGGGGGGGGGGGGGAGTGAGTGAGCGGCTGCGTGGTGTTTAGTTGCTGGCTGGGGTTAAACCACGACACAAGGGAAAGAGAGTTTTTGGTTTTGTGGTTATTACAACAGCTAAATATGTGGATCAAATAAGTAGCTGATGTTAAGAAAACAAAACAGTTGTGATCTCCACATTTGTTAATAAATGAATATATCTGTACTTGGTTATTGTGAGATGTTGTTCAAATGATAAAGTGTTCTACTACCACCCCCACCAGGAGAAGAGTTCTCCTTCATTATATATTCCCAACGGCAAAAGTATTTTTACCAAAATCGACATGAAACATTTGTCATTTCTGAAGTGAGCATAGTTGAGATTTTTGGCACTGGTGATGTACAAACTACTTTGTAGTGATTTGAAAAGTACCAGTAATAGGATTTCTCTGCACTGCTCCTTGGTTGTTCATAGGCTGTAGAACATGTTGGAGGCAGCCATTTAATCCTGCCAGTGTCTGGAAGAGGCTTTAAAGCAGCAGTAATTGGTAGCACAGAGTAGATTAAATGTGGATTCCAAGAGTTGCCTTCACTTGCAGTCATGGTGTTGAAACATACTTGGTAACGCTTCTCATCACAACTTGGCATGCACAGTGGAGCTTCTGTTACCTGTAAGGAATAAAAGTAACTAGGTTATTTTCAAATCTGGGGAAGGGATGGTTCCTGCCACTTTTGCTCTGGATGTAAGATTTTCAGGTAGCACCATGAATCTCACGGATGTGTTTGAAGAAAAAAGATCAATGATGGAGTCGTATCATTAGCAAAACTCCTTTTTTTCGATAGGGAATTCTACAGCCCTTCTTCTGTTCTGCAGAGCTGTTGTGAAGCTGAAAGGCTGTTCATTAAGGAACATCAGTCCATTTCTATATCATGGATTAGTAAGCCTGAAAACTGCTGTAATGATTTAGCTCTACCATGCAGCTTCACAGTACTTTTCCTGGGAAAGGCTGAAAATAGTTTTTGGAAATATTTCTTGTGCTATTTCTGGGTTTTCTGCCGATGTGACATACTGCTTTGATGTCCCTTGCTACATAACAACATAATGTCATCTGGAATGACTTCACAGTGCAGAGAAAATATGTAAGTTTGCAATTGTTTACCTGCTGTGCATATTTGATGAAAAGTTTGCATGCGGGTAACTCATTCTGTTTGTCATGGCTCCCATTAATCTGAGATGCACTCTGCAGCTGTGCTGGCAACACTTCAAACAAGGGAGATTCAGATCTGTGTAGTTTCAAATGAAATAATGAATTTCTGCTAATAATATAATACTAAAAAGTTGTGTAACCTTCATTAGCACATTTTGTGGAGACAAAAAAATAAATAAAATATCCTGAACCAATTTGCAAAAACGTCACTGATTATGATACCTGTGTGGGTGCTCTCACCTTGGGAAAGGTGATAAAGCCAGTATCTATTAGCAATGTGGGAAACTTTCTGCTATGCAGCTCTGTTTTAATACAGTGCTGACAAATGTATTCAACATATTTTCATGCTGTCCTATATTTAGTTATTCTCTGTAGTATTTGCAGCCAGTAGCTCTGTGCCTTTAGATATGCTATGCAGAAAAGAAAGGAAAATATGAAAGTAAGGAAGAAAACATTCTTTTAAAATAGAATTTGTTAATGGAACCAGAACAATCCTGTGCTGGTAAGTAGAGCAAATAAAAGTGATGTGATACAGAAAGATTGTTTTCTTCTCTCTTGTGCATTTGCCTTTTTAATTAAAATAAGTTAACAACTAAGTACTATTTAAAGCTTTTCTCCACATGCCACAGGGCTTTCAGTGTCCTGTCATGATGAATCATCATGTATTGAAAGATTGCTATGTCAGGCAGGTTTTGCTGTTTTGCGATAGTGTTGATTCAGCAAATGTGAGATAGGAAGCCAAGCAGTAGGGTACCATTAAAATATAAACCAAGTAGTTTCAGAGGCACAATGTTACCTTAATGACTTGAGCAGCTGGCAGAATAGTTTTACATTCAAAATATGAGGGGAAATAGTCACTCAGTCCTCCTGTCAATCCTGCCGTGCACCTTCATAGGCCTCATGGCATTCAACTGTTTGTGAAGAGTGCATCCTCAAAAGACGGAGTAAAACTCTAATTATTTCAAGAATCGGTATCTTGTGTTGGTGGATTAGGAATAGAGAGAGATGTGATGACTCTTAAGCAATAGCAAACATGGTGTTGACATTGCCTACATATTTTTTTATCTATAACTCAATGGTGTTAAAAGAACAAATGAGTAAAAACTTGAGATATGTATAGACACTTTTCTAGCGGTCTTAATTAATGTTATCCCACAGCAAAGAATCTGCTTGTAGATCAGTAGATAAACTGTGGCCTTATGACTCAGAAATGTAAGACTATGTGCGTATGTTGAAATAAAATAATCTCTGTGCCCAATGTTGGGCACTTTAATTGATATCCCCATTATATGACACATGTACAGCAGGACCTGGGTTTATCTGTCTTTGGCAGCACTCCCATAGAATGATTTAGTTTAATTACCATCATCTGTGTAATCAGTGGGAGTTTTATGTGAATAAGAGAGAGGGTGAGATGGACACGTAGCAGAGTGAGAAAAAATGTAGGTTTTTTTAATGAATGACAGGATTAAGCTTGAATTGCTATGTTTGCAGTCCTTCTGCATTTGCTTTCAGAAGTGCTACATTGGATGGCATAAGTATCCGTACAGGGACTTCAAGCCAATCACCAGAATTAACATTGTGATCAAAGTAGAGTTGTGTGTTGGGTATGATAGCCTATAATGAGGCCAATAAATTACATGACAGAATACCCTGAAAACAAAACCAGAGATGACTTTATATCTTCCTTGCCTGAGTAGTGTCATGGCCTCCTATTTTCTCTGACTTTGACTTAGCTGGTTAAGCAAGGCAGAAACTTTGCTGTTTTCCATTATACAGCACAGCTGTTCAAAGGACCACATGGTTGCCTGTTAAAAATCACACGTGCTTCCAGAACTCTTAAAAAATTAAATAAAGCTGATAAATAAACATGGCCACTCCCAATCACCCACTTTCAAATCAGACATGCATAGAAAGAAGCAGATGTATACAGCTGCTGCATTTACCAAGTCTGATTAAAAATGCAGCAAGAGGCAGTCCTTCCTGGAACTTTTCTAAGAACAGTTGCATCACAAAATGCCTGTTTGTTTAGCTCAAATGTTTCACTTAGAACAATTTGGGCTTAAAAACTTTTTAGTGAATTTTATTGGTTTGTGCCTAGCCTCTTGTTGGACTTCACCATTATAAAATTTCAGGCCTTATAATCTGTGATTTTGGGGAGGGTTCAGTAACTGGACTATCTCCCCATTAGGAATGACTGCTTCCTGAAAAATTGGGCCGCATGAAAATGTTATTTCACCACTGCTATTAGCAGTGCAGTAGATGAGAACAAAAGTTTCACTGATCAGATGCACTATCTGCTCACAGTAGGCAAGTATCAGCTTCAACCCCAAATTTAGATAAGAAATCTAAATTTCTTGATAACCAGACATATTGTGTTTATCTGTCTAGTCCCAGCTCGTGTCATTACTGTAAGTATTTCAGATAAAAAGAAGCATGTGCTTTCCATGTAAATAAGAGATTAATGGCAGGTTTTCAGTATTGAAGATCTTCTTCAGTTTGTAATAGCAGTCAAAGGGCTCCTGCAATTTGACTTCTTAATATAGCTTTTCCTCTCCCTCTTGTTCTTCCATTTCCTTCCTTTACAAATTGAGTATAAATGTCTATGACTTGTACCCAGCTAAGTGCTCTTCTCCAGATACACTTGTATTGAATGCAGTTTTTCTAGAAAAGATTAGTCTCAGCATATGGCTGGAATGTAAGAGTTCCTTCCTATCATATTTAGCAATCTTGTTATTTTTTTGGCATTAAATGTAAGTGTTGTTTTCTTGTAAGGAACATTTTCTTTTTTTCCTTGCTCTGTCTCCATCACACTTTTATACAATCATGCATTTTACTTTATTCTTGAATTACAAGATAATGTGGATTGTGCAGAGGTTGGATACTAAATATAAAAGTTTTTCATTCATAAATGCTCAATTCTTAGGAAGTCCAGATGAATAACCAAATCCTAATATTAACGAGCTATTCCATTGTTAGCACTTGCCGTTAGTCCTATTAGTGTTGATTTTGTATTTGGAGTAATAAAGTCAGTAATTTTGTTCCCAAATTAAGGCATATTGGCAGATCTGCCTGGTGGAAGTTGCAGTTTTGCTGAATTGCTTATGATACTTTGAATTCTTCTTTTGCATGAGGTCTAGTCTGCAACGCAATCTGTTCTCAGAGATACATACATTAAAAACTGCCTATCTTTTCTCAAATGGGAAGACATTAACAGGTATAGAAGGCTGTATGCTGTATTGCCAGTTCACATGGCAACCAGTTAAAACAAAAAAACCCCAAACACAAACATAATATAAACTGAAGGAATGAAAAAGCAAGGAGTTTACTGCCCATCTTTAAGGATACTGCATCCTCCTCTGCCACTTTATTCTGCTACTGTGTAGTAAATCCAATAGCATGCAAATATTTCTGAATGTGAAAATATTTTTGAATTGACAAGAGCAGTGGTAAATATAATTTATCCTTGTAGTAACTAGGGAAATACTCAGTTTTGGGAAATTAGGAAAATAATAAAGCTTAAACTAATCTTGCCAGGCTGCTTCGTATTTCTCAATGGGATTATTAATAGTGAAAGGGAATAGTCTATACTGCAGTCACAGCAGAGAGATGCCTCATCATTTAAAGGACAGGGGCAGAACAATCAGAAGAAATGTAGAAAATTGGCTAAGCTGTAATTGAACATATTTGAAATTCTAAATATATGCTGAACAAATTAACAGGAAAATCCTTTGGGTTTTATTCATGTGTGAGCATGGTTGGTGGTACAGTAAGTACAAATAAATTGTTTAGAAAAATTTCAAACTTTATGTTTTAGCTGCAAACATTTTCCCCTGCTGGCAGGAGCTAAAATTAGAGTAGATACTTTTATATTGTTATATAAATGCACATTTCGCAATAACTGCAGATGCTGCCTGTCCTTGAAGTAGCTCAAAGAGACATCAGTAGGTACATGTGATGATTAGGGGAACTTGCATATGATACATGTATTCCAATCAATGTTACAGAATTATTCTGTAGTTATGAAAATTGCTGTGTTGTGAATACTTCTTGGTAAATGTTTATCTATATTTACTGACAAGGTTTCCAACACATACCCTGCAGCCTCGGGACAATACTTAAAATTTAATGACTGTGCTTTGACCAAAAATGAATATACTTTGTCCATCTGTAGGAAGAGGGTGGAAAATGACTAAATACAGAATAAAGAGGCCAAACTTTTTATATATAGACAGACTCCCAGCATCACCTGAAAAGCGTGGCACAAAACACAGCAGGTGAAAAGAGAGGAACTGATGGGCAGAACTTTGCCACTAACCATGTGTGTACATGGCTTAGCTGTTGGTCTTGCTAAGGTGAGCTGGGCTGAAAAGACTCCAAGGTTCAGAAGTAACTCTCAAGAAGCACCGAAATGTCATGAAGACACTTAAGGTACGGCTTAAAAGGATGCCAAAGTCTGCATGTTTGCAAGACTGACCTATGTCTAGAACTGTGTATTTTTCATGCTTTAGTAGTGAACAATTTTGCTTTGATCTCTAGGTATTGAATACTTGCAGTGTGACATGGTTAGGTTGAGGAATAGCTCTCCTGCCTCTTTGGCGTGCAGGCTGGGGAGAGGACTGGCTGGTGGAGTCAGGACAATCTGTAAGATTAGCACAGGGACACAAGCAGGGAGATGAGGGGATCTAGTTCTCGGGCAAGTGCTGCTAGGTGGGCCCTAGAAATACTCCAGGAGGGAGCAGTCTGGTGGAAGTCTTATGAAGCAGAGCTCGATCAGACCTGTGACAGAGCTGGTCAGTGGAACTACAACCGCTGCATGCTTGAATGGCTCTGAAAAGTAGAGCTTTATGGGCTCCTCATGATTTTTGCTATTATTTGTGAGAGTGAGGAAGACACTCAAAATAATGCCACGCTAAGGCATCTTGCGAAAGACAAGGTGGCATCCAATGATTTTATGATTTGTTGGACAGCTGAAAATAACGCTACTGCTAAATCAATCTTTCATTTAATTATAGCAATATGACAACATTTTGCAACTGCAAATCCTACTGCAGTTAGTAGACAGCCATATTTTTGATGACTGCTTTTAGTATTTTAGTTTATAGATACACGAGCAGCCAAGTGGGTCAGAAAGATTCAGTAACTTGTATTTCTCTGTGAACATTTGCGTTATCTCTACATCTCAACATCCTGCTTTCTGCAGAGAGCAGATGGACATTTACAGTACTTTCCAGCGGCATTTTCCAAAGTACTCACTGATAGCTTTAGCCTGCTTGAGTAGTATTTTCTGATAGGATGAACATCCTGTACCTCCTCATGGATAACTAAGCTCAGTGGGGTGGGAGAGTGACTCTGTAGCTCTGCAGTTCACCTGGGAGAGAACAGGCTTTCATCTCGGCTTTTTCTCTGCATACCTCGATACATAGAAATGTATACGCATCTGAGCAAAAATGCATAAGCCCTGTTTGAATGAGCACTGAGGAATACAGGGGCCTAAAGCAGGTTGGTGTTATTATATTATACTGTTATGGTGTTTGCACACAAGAACTGGCCAAGAAAAGCGTTCTGAGAACAGTAAGTACAACCTCTGTACACATCGGTTGGCTTTGCTAACTGCAGCAATGGGGATGTCAAATTGCTCCCATTCTGCTTTGAGTTCGACTCATCCCTGAAACAATGAATTCTCATCTGAATTACCTTGATCTAGATGTGAGAGAGGCTGACGTCTTGAGTCTCACAGTCTCACTGGACTCTCCTTTACTGTGTTTGAAATCCCAACAGTCCTCTTTGAGACTTGCAGCTCACTTATTCCAGATACAGCAAAACATGTTCTGAGTAAAAAGTGGTTGGTTGTTTTGTTTTTAGTTGTGGTTGTTTGGGGTTTTTTGGGGGGGTTGGAGGGGTGGGGAAGGAAGGAGGTAAGGTTTGGTTTGGTTTAGTTCTCGTTTTTACTATTTTTGGTTTGGTCTTTATAGGAGAAATACCCTAAGCATTAATGTTGAGTTTCAAAATTGGCTTTGATACTGCTTTTAGAGTTGACATATTATCAGTAGAGGTAGGTTTCATCTTTTATTTTGTGTGATTTCCTGACCAGTAGTCAAACACTATTCACTCACAGTTACAGACTTGAGAGTGATTTGCACACAACCCTAACACCCTTAAGGATGCTCTGTGCTTGCTTGCTGCTCTGTTTAAATGGAAAGCATGGCCTTTTACAAGGTCACAAACATTTTTTCACCTTTCTTATATAAACTTTAATATGCAGAGAAGGTCACTCTTCCCAGTACCATCCTAATTCAACAGAACTAAATCTTAAGTGAACGCTCACTTAGCCTAGTGCCTGAAGCTGAGGCAATACAGAAGTACGTGAAAAAACCCACCCGATTCATATCTCTGAAGACCAAGAAAATAGACCACAAAACTTTTCTTTAAAAGTTATACTGTATATCTGATGTTACTGTGACTTATTTAAATAGTGTTTCTTTTTTTAATAGAACTGTCTAACAGTAATACAAAGGAAGGCTTTAGGTATTTGGATTTAGAAGGTTTGCTTGGAGTTCTGTGCTATACAACAAAGACTATTTATTTGAATAATGAACTGAGTTAACTTCTGCACAGTATCTGCAAGTGCTTACAGAAATTAGTTATTCCTATTGGCCCACATTTTAAAATTTATTTCATAGATGTATGGAATCATTTTTCTAAAACAGTTGGGCATTATATATTACTAATTTTTGGTATGCTAGGTAAGCACTGGAACTTTAAGGTTGATTGTTGGCTGCCTCACACATTGTAATCCTTAGATAATGCTGTGTTTGTGTGGCTGACTGACTTTATGTTGTTTAATAATGACTAAGATTGCATTTACTCTGTCGTGGTTTAACCCCAGCTGGCAACTAAGCACCACACAGCCACTCTCCCACTCCCCATGCTAGCAGGATGGGGGGAAGAGAATTGGAAAGGTAAAAGTGAGAAAAATCGTGTGTTGAGATAAAAACAGTTTAATAATTGAAATAAAATATAATAATAATAATAATAATAATAATGTAATGAAAAGGATAATAACAAAAAGAGAGAGAAATAAAACCCAAGAAAGACAAGTAATACAAATGAAAACAATTGCTCACCAGAAACCAACTGATACCCAGCCAGTCCCTGAGCAGTGGCCCCCCAGCCAACCTCCCCCTAGTTTTATTGCTGAGCATGATGTCCTATGGTCTGGGATATCCCTTGGGTCAGTTGGGGTCAGCTGTCCCGGCTGTGTCCTATCCCAACTCCTTGTGCCCCCCAGCCTCCTTGCTGGTGGGGTGGGGGGAGAAGCAGAAAAGGCCTTGGCTCTGGGTAAACGCTGCTCAGCAGTAACAAAAATATCCCTGTGTTATCAACACTGTTTCCAGCACAAATCTAAACCATAGCCCCATACTAGCTACTAGGAAGAAAATTAACCCTACCCCAGTCAAAACCAGCACACTCGAATGTGTTTTAATTATGATTCCCTATAGGCCAAACTACAGTATCAAAGTATACGTCTTTTACGTTCTTTTGTATAATGAGCAAAGGCAAAGTCTTTAGCATAAATGGATTACAATTCCCAATACTACATGAGAATGCTTTAGAACTGCAGCATGCTTTTCTTTTGTTTGACATCTCCTTGTCCTCAATGTTTTTCTAATCCTATTATTTCCTTTCTTCAGAAGTACAGAATACAGTAGCTGCATCCCTGAGAGGAAAGGACAAACTGACAAGATCACTTGCTGCATTATGCTGTGTTGATAGATTGTTTAAATCCTGCATTTGTAATGCAGGTGGAAATAAACAGTTTCTGAGCAAAAGCTGATTAAAGAAATTAGTCAGAATTTTGTATCACAAAGAAATTGCTTACTTAAGCAAAATAAAAACATTGATGGGGCCCAAGTGATTAAGCAAAAAACGCCACCAAACCCCTCAAAACCCCAAAGCAAAACAGTAGAAATCAAAAAAGCCTCACCAGATACAAGCCCCCAAAATGACGAGTTATGCACTATGATGAATTCACTCAACTCTATTAATTCAACATGAGGATAAAGAATTCTAAAATAGTCACGCCATGGGATCACATTTAACAGAGTTGAACTTCAGTTCTATAAAAGTGAGGAGGCCCTATGGTGAGAATTACTTTAACAAGCTCTAAAGCAGGATGTGTTTCAAGGAAAACAATCCAGTGAGTCAGCATGCAAAAAATTTGCTTCCTTCATTTTCTGTCGTTATGCACATGCAGAAGCTGTGGATGTAAATGAGATACTCAACTCCTAATTAGAGCTGAGCTATTCCACTCTCTTGACCTTTTGGCAGGTTTGGGCTTAGAGTCCAAATCCTATATTGATTTTTTGATTATTTGAGTTAGCCCTGGTTTCCATATAGGGATATTAGAATTCCAGCCAGATATGCATGTGAACTGTTATTAGCCCAGATAGTGATCTGTTTTCTAAGCTGTTGTTTCTGCAGTGCTGTCTACTCTCCACTAACCCATCAGTAAAGCATATTTATTGAATTTACTCTATTTTCTTGAAATTTCTGTGGCCTTCCTTTCTTGCCAGTTACTGTGAATTTCTAAGCTTTCATAACAAAGATCTGGTCTTTAATATACTGCCTTTGGCTTATTTAGAGTCATCCTCTGAAATGCCCCACAGGGAGCCATATTTTTACTTCACTTTCTATAAACAGAAATCTGAGTGTACTGTTAAAAAGGGAAGTCTAACACTGGAGGCAATCTGTGAATTTTAGGCTAACAAGCTGGATGTATGACTTTAGCTACAAGATATGTATAAAAAAATCCTAATTGAATAAGAAAATCAGTATTCATAGGAGAAACACAGAGGAGTATGGACTCCTTTAGGTAGCAAGAGAGATACAGTTTTATACATAGCTTTTTGATATTTTGACTGACTGTTAAATACAGATAAGCTGCATATTAATCCCAGCGCTTTCTTGTGGGGATGCAGTCATCACAAAGCATCCACCAGGCAGTACCAAACCAACAGATACGCAGTAAACTGCCAGAGTGTCAGCCTCTGAACTAAAAAGCAGCTGCAATAGTGACAGCGGCAGAGTCATCCTTTGATGTAGCAGCCGGCACCAGCTCAGTGCCTCCCAGCAGAGCAGGTGAAACTGAATTTTGTTCCATCAGAGATGACAGACGGAGCTGGGCCAAAGCCCTGCTGCTCCTGGCATGGGCAGGCGCAGAGGAGGATGGAGGTGAACCAGGAGGCTGAGGGGAAAGACCCAGAGAGGCAGCCGTGTTTCTCATGCTGGGGGCTGTGGGAGGCAGGGGGCAGCAATCCCTTATGCTCAGAGGGGTCCAAATCTGCCCCCCCAGCCTGACCCCCTCCCCTAACACACAGACAGACACAGACACACTCCCTTTCCCCTCGGTGCAGCAGCCGCAGTGCAGTCCAGGGCTCCAGCCTGGTCTCAGTAGGCAGCAGGACCACGGGCACTGCGTCATCCCTGGCTGCCGCCTGCTCTCTGCGAACCACCTTGCTTGCCGGTCTGTGCCCTCTTAGCAGTGCTTGTCACCTGGCCTGAAACGCAAATGCCAGCTAGGTGTACTAACAAAGCTGAGGCCCCCGTGCCCATAAAAATTGAGATTTTTGGATTAAAAGCGCCCTGTAAAGGTAGTTATATGATCTTTGTTACCTTGGTAGCTAAGATCCATACGATATTGATCCTTGTACCTACCTCTGATGGTGTTAAGTATTTCCTTCCGTGGCAGATGAAAAGCTTCTGGGACGGTGATGTGCCTGAGGAAACATGAGAGATGAATAGCAGAGCAGCGAACTGAATCCAGGTCACAGCCCAGCCTCCTAGCCAGGAGCATGGCCTTCATTTGCTTGCAGCATCACACGTCCTCCTGGGTCTGCAATGAAGTACTGTGGTTCTCTCTTACTGCTTATAATTCTGACTTGAGCTCTGGGAATGTCTCTCAACTCCTTAAGTGTATATGATTGAAAAAATACCGGACACTGATTAGGGTGATCAGGATGTATGATCCCATTCATAGACTGACTTAGGGCTTTCTTAAAACCTCTGGGCTTTACTGCTTGCTCTACACCTACTGAAATAATATTCTCTATTTCACAGCTTATTAAGAAGCTTCTAATTTCCAGCCTAAACATGTTCATAATCTGTGTCTATCCATTTCTTCTTTGTGTTAACATTCTGGTTTGTTTAAACAGTCCTTTTGTCTTACAATATTTTTTCTGTCATTGCTGAGAGAACCAGATGACCATAGTACAACTGAATTTGGGGGGTTTAATTCAGTGTAGAACTTTATCCTGCATGTTATGTTATGCAGAAATTAGGTAGACAGAGATATCTGAGGTACTTCAAAAACATTAATTTAGAGATACTCACAACTCCAGTCTTTTGTAGGTGGGTATTTTACCATTTCATAGAGTGCAGCCAATTGCAGCATTGGTGCATCTCACCCTTGAGAGACCTTCTTTATTTGACTTTAATGTGTTGGCTTTTTTTTAATATGTAACCTAAAAGCATAACAAGGTACAAAATTTGAATGTAGTTTAGTACCTGGTTTTATGTTCCAAGGTCACTGATTGAGAGTTTGAGTAACAGTCTTTAGCTGCCTACACTTTCAACAACCAGAAAGATGTCTTAAAATAACAAGAACCTGATATTAGTGAACACTTTAAAAGCTTTGCTCTGTACAAACCATTGCAAGGCTATGGCACAGTTCCATAAATAGTAGAACTTATGAAGATTGTTTTCCTGTGAATTTGCATCTTTATATTAATTGACTTTGGTGTCACTGAAGGCACAGTATCTTATCAAAGGTCTTCTGGCAGATCTTTTATAAGGATTTTTGTTTCTCCTTATCATCACATTTGAAGTGCCTGGAGTTATTTCCAGGTGAACTATGGGTCTGGCTTGTCTTCCCACCTCCTAATTTAAAAACATCTTGTTAAATATTACTAAATTTTTTTCAGTCTGTTAGCCAGTTATGAGATGGCATACAATAAGATTGCATTGTTCTTATTTCCATCAGTGAGCAGACTAAAAATGTGATATTCGCAATTGTATTATCAAACATAGCTGTATTGATGATCAAGGAACTATGTTGATTGACACCATCCAGGGTGTATTCCCATACTGTGTAAACAATGCCAGTGCAGGACTTTTTGCCTGAAACTTAAACAACTTCTGCCCTACTTAGGGCGTGATTGATGCAGTACAGCCCCCAGTATGTGTGGCTGACGTGCCGTAATCACGAGCTTTGAGGAGTTAGTAGGGCACCGTGAACATCTTGCATCTGTGTCATTTGGCTGTTATGACAATGTCAGAATGCTAGAATTTTTTAGACTTCTTTTTAATGACTAGAATGACTATAGACTATAGGCTGTATTCTGTGCCTAGATAGTTAATCACCATAAAACACAAGTGTGGTAGTGTGAAGGGAGTATAATACACTGAACACATAAAACCTCTAATATACTTTTGGCTATTGTTGGTGGTGTTGAGGTCTTACAACTTTCATCTTCTGATACCAGCAGGACTTATTTTAAATTTAAGAAGTATTTCTGGCAAAAAGTTGATGAAACAATCCTTATGGCAGCAGAGATAGTATTATTGTAGTAAGTATTTTTAATATAAACTATAAATGTGCAATACAAAACTGTATAGTCAGTGTCATTTATAAGGTATTTCAGAAGAAAAATGTTTTCTTGATTCTGAATTATTACTTTAACCCTCCGGATGTTGGTATTAAAATGCTTCATTCAAGAAATAATAATATAATGTAAGCACGCTTGGATCCTGGTTTGGATTCCACATATGCCTTGAGGTGCAGAAGAATTTCAAACAATTGAAATGAAGAGGCAGTGTAATGAGGAGGCTCTCTTAAATTATGCAGTGCTAGTATTCTCGCTCCCAAGATTTTGTGTGTGTTACAAGAAGCTTGCCAACTGTGCTAAAGCAAAATGGGATGATTGAGGAAGATGTGGGTGGGGGTAAAACTTTCCCAGAAGAAAGCCAGAAAAAAGGGAGGGGTGGACACTGGAGGGGAGGGAAAAGAAAATAAAGTGAAACATGAAAGTTCTGGTTGTGCAGATTAAACTGTCCCAGGGGCTGTTTTTCATGGTATATGATGATCACTTGTCTAAATCCTGATGCAAACTCATCTGAAATGTGTGAGAGTTTTGCATGCGTAAGAGAGGCAGGATTTAGCCCCATATGGCTTATCACTTTGATCTTCAGAGGTCAATTTTGTATTGCTAAGCCAGTTCTGAATAAGTCCCCAATTAATTAGGAAGAGAAAACACTTCTGTTCAGAAAAAAGGTGCATCTGCTCAGTGTTACTTTTTTTGCAACGCAGAAATTAATAACTGCAAACAACACAATATTTCCCGTTGCATTCCCTCTGCCCTTAGAGAACAGCAATAATGCAGAATACACCCTCACTTGCTGTTCTGACTTTTTCAACATCTAGACTCCCTGAATGACTACAATAATAGATATAACTCTTGCCTGCAGAAAACTCTGTATTCTTTGGTAGAAAGAAATTAGATTATCTTTAGCTTTTTGTATAGCATCTTTCATGTAAACTACATTCCAAAACACAGTATAGAGTAAGAGCAGCAACAACAAAGAAAGTAAAAAGTAAAATAGAGAATACTAACTATAGACAAGAAAGAAAAGGAAATCTGAAAAGAAATAATATGTTAATGAGGTAGGGTATCAATTTCACATGACTGAAAAGGCATTCACACCTAGAAGTAATAACACTGAATGAAGAAGCAGAAAGGCCCATGTTAGATGAACTGAGGAAAAAAAGAACTACTAATACCTTTAGCTGAATTTACTGTATGAATAAGTAAGCAAAAATCCTTTGAAATCTGGAGACCCAACTCACCAGTATCTTCTCACTACTTTGCAATGCTTAGGTGGTTTCTGTGGTGGGATGCAATAAGCCTGGGAAAAGTTTTTGGTTTTTGGGATTTTTTTTTTCTTAGTTCAGATAAGGAAGCCATTTTACCAATTTTTAAATTGTGAATGCTCCTTTTTTTTTTTTTTTAATTTCACTCCTGTTGCATCCAAAATCAACAAAACCTTAGCCTGCTTGGTCTACGTGTGAAATAAGAAATAGCACTTTTTACAGACAGAGGAAGAAGAGGTTATGATTCTTCAGAGTTGCTTATGGCTCAGCTAGAAACACATCCTCAATCTTTTGACTGGAATGAGACTACAAAACCATTTCTTCCCCCACAGATCACTCTCCCAGTTGGCTTTGCATGTCAAGTGAATGAAATAAAGTGTTGTTAGCAGACGTATTTTGCATGTAACAAGCTGAGAAGTTGCCTTTTGTTTATGTCAGACTGCAGAATTTGGACTTTAATAAAGCCTCTGCAGGAATCCTCTTGCACTGCAAGTCAACTTGAAGCAGTGGCCTGAACAGTAAATGCTGCAGATTTAAGACCCATTCAGCAGGGGACATATGTGCACATTACTTCAGATGTATTCAGAATCCCGCAGATGCTTCCAGCGCCTGCATGTTCACATGCTGGGAAAAGATCAAATAAGGAAGTCAGTTTGAGATTTATAATACCACTACTGTAGACTTCTGAAGGAATGGTGCAATGTGTCCCTAATTTTATGCTTGAATGCTCTAGAAGAAAATACTGTGGGGCATTCTGTGTAATCAAGACCTTTGGTTTTCCTTGCCCACAAAATGTGTGGGGAGGAGTAGAGACATCCAAGTGGATTAAAAAAGAACATTCACAGTTGAACTGAGCTCAGCTGGTTGCTGTAGAGGATATGATTTACTCTAACCACAGGTATTTCAAAGAAAGGGATTCTAAGTGCTTTGAGTAGGCATTTACCAAAAAGATTTGGCTGCAATAGGAACTTGCTAAATACTATTATACAAATCATTGTTACAATATTAATTAAAAAAAATTATTGTGGAGCAAATGCAATGTAAATTGGATCTTGAATAAGTGGACTTCTTGGGTTCTGGTCTTTTCTTTTGTATACTGTATACTTGCCAGGAATGCAGGGGTAAAAAATGAGTTCCTAAATGCAAATCCTTTTGTATGATGTGAATGTTACAATGATGAATCAAAGATAATTTGATTCGTATGGCATTTTTCCACACACCTACTCATCTCGAGGAAGAAGGAGAGACTTATCTGCCTTTCCACCTACATAACAACACAAGGCGCCTGATCTTAGATAAAATAAGCTCCTAGTGTTGATATAGTTGCTTGGATAGATATATTTATTGTGCTCTAAGTAAATGTGAAAGAAACACTGAAGAAAATGTGTGGTGTCCCAACGATGGGTTCAGAAATACAAAATGTCTAAAGCTGTCCTTATGCTTCCTTTGCACCTAGCATCAGTGGGCCAATATTGGATTTTTAGCAAAAAAGTATCCAAATAACTTCTCTTTTGTTTATAACTTGTCATTATACTGGGAACTCCTTTTTCCTATTAAACCATGGTGAACCTAAAGAAGGACCTTAGTTAAAGTAAGAAGAGGGTGTTACTTTGAACCTCTTTTCTTTAAAATATAGCTCTGTGACAAATGTTTTGTGTTATTATTTAACAGACTCTTCTATTGAAGTTCAGATGGTAGCATTTGGCCCTAACTTTAAAGAGCTATAGTTGCACATTGTATACCATGAGGCAGTGAGTAGTTGCTTATAAAATAAGTGGGTATCTCAAACACAAGGGTATTTCAGAAATCAGATCGTGTTGCTTCATTCTGAAAGCACAGTCCTCTTAAATGCCATGCAAGAATCACAATTAATTAAATATACATTTCTGTGTCTGTGCAGCATTTATTTAATTATTTTCTCTTAGCAGGCAGGCAAAGCTTAATGAACCGCCACAGAAGATCTTCCTATTTTAAGTTATCGAGCAGTTTATGCTGTGGGACTTGTTAAAACAAACTCTTCTTACCCCTTCTCTCAGAGGAATCTCATCTTTGGTGAAAGGGGCAGCAGAGGGAAACAGGAGGCTGCAGACACAGTCTCTAACCTTGACCCACCTGGACAAGGTGGGTTTTCTGGCTCTGGGCAGATTTGGGATGTTTGCAAGGCAGGTTCCCTGCTGCTCTGGTATGTGCCTCCTGCCTCACTGGAGGCAGGGAGGAGGCTCGTGCATGGCTGTCGCTCCTGAAACCTCAGGCTGCCCCTGTGCCGTATCTCACTGGGAGTTAACTTTGTGCTCGTCTCTTCAGGGGGAGCTGACACCAGTTCCTTTTGGTGCCGGTACAATGTGCAGTGGCACCTGCCTCCAGCCCGCTCACCTGTAAAAGCCAGTTGCAGTGGTCACTGCATGGTTATTGGATGGAAGGGAGCAATGAGAACAAATTCCCTGCCTTAATTTTTACATTTAAAATTGACAGACTTACTCATTTTAAGGTTTCTTCTCTAAGAAATGAGGAGAAACAACAGGAATGGATATTTTTACTTCTAATGGCTAAGTCTTCACAGTTCACTGTGATGCACTCCAGGTCTGGGTTGCTGTTTTGCTTTCTGTTGAGTGAAAGGCCCTTATCTGACTGTGTACAGTCACTTTGGATTCTCATGAAAACTTTAAATCACTTTCTGCTTTCCTTTATTTTAATTCCTTTCCTAGGATGATTTATCTGAGCACTTGTTTGAGGTTGAGCCTATTTACCAGAAGTAAGATACAACCCAAAGAGGAATGAAATTGTAGACAAGGAATTTTGTAAGACACATTCACTGATAAATTGGTGCGAAGATGTCATGATGTTAAATGATAAGGTACATGTATGGCAAATTGTGCTGAAGCAAATGAGAAGCACCTTTGAATTAAAAGGACAATCAAACTAATGATCATACTTGTAACAGTTAATCCTGGTGCTTCGTAAAGACCCTTTGATCAGTGGCTGCAGTGGATGAAGGGTTTTGCTTCTTCCAATATGTTTTCTGAAGTGTATTAAGAACAAGATAGACAATTGTACATGTTTTATGTGTTTAACATTTCTATATTTAAAAAGGATTTTCTTTATCTTCATTTAATGCCAGCCTTGGATAAATTTGATCAATACAGATTTAGATATTACACATATCTGTGCTTTGGATACAGGATTACGACTGAAAGAGTCCTTGTGCAAATGAGGGAAGAAGATAATTTATGCTTTCAAATGTAGGTGTATTTACAGGGTGGTATGTACGGTATGCAAGGAATATACAGAGAATTTGCCCCACTCACTTGAAAAAATGGTCATTTCATATCTTAAAGAATAAAGGGTGTAGGAAATAAAGGAAAATGAAGAAGTAAAATGGCTAGAAAAAGCTTTTTAAATCCTAAAGAATATCATCAGCTGATCCGATTGATGTCTGAATATGTGAACAATACTGAGAGCAGTCTGGACTGAGAAAGAGAGCTGTAGAAGTCACTCTAGCAAGCGTGGCAGGCAGGGAGTTGGTTTCATAAAGATCCAGGCAAAGAAATTATGATACCGTATTTTGTCCAGTTTCCAGCTGAAGGGATGCTTTGAAGGAAGGTACTTAACACTTAGTTGTGTTCTCTTTGAAATAACTTGTCTGTGAGCAAAGCTTCTGTCTAATGGTGTAAATTACTGGTTGGGTTATGCCCTGGAGTATGAGAGTTTACTGCCCTATGAAATTGTTTTTGTTCTATCTACTGTAGCATAGTTCGTTCTCATTTTTCATATAAATATCTAATGAACATTCCAAACTATGAAAAATGAAACCCTTTCAGTGACTTCAGTGGGAGCTGTGCAGTATGAAATAGGACTTCTAGAAGCAAACTTAATGAAATTGGTAAACTCAAGTCAGTAACCAATTTTGTCTTGTTCAATTTATTGCTATAAATACAATTATTCTAGATGTATGGGAAAACTTTTCTTCCGCATCTCATATGATAACTCTACCTTAAAACAGTGCAGTTACTGGATACTTACAAACAGAAATAGATGTAGGAAATCACCATATTTGAATATATAACATGAAGCGGTTCAGTATATAAGTACAAGATCAACTGTCAGGCCATTGTTAATAAGCCGCAGAGAAAGTATATCTGGGATTATTCTGTAATTAACATTTTGAATCATTCATAAAAAAATACAGTTCTCTTGATTCCAGAACACCAAATTGCTTGTCAAATATATCTGATACTTGATTTAAGTTGTCCTAGAAACTAAAGAACCTGTTACTTCAGAAATACTTTCATGCAGCCTTTAGAGATGTATGTATATGCCTGCACATTCAGATTCTTGCATATGCTGTTTTTCTTGGCCAGTTTTCCAGGGCCTATGAAAAAAATCTACAGACACACATATGGGGATATAAAAATATGCCTACAGTTTTAGATACTTGAATATTCTAAGAAGCTCCATAGAAATGTATCTAAATATACTTTGCAGGTCTGTTCATAAAAGAAGGAAAGTCCCTTTCTCCTGGGGCAGGGACAGGCAGCAGAGCTGCCTGCAAAAGCCGTGCCCAGGTGGAGGCCCTCTGGCAGCAGGTGGCTGAGCTGCAGGAGGCGGTGAGAAGGCTGCTTAGCATCAGGGGAGCTGAGAAGGAGTCAGATGGTTCCGAGCGCGGTCTGCGGTGGACCCACATCCCACGGCCAAACAGCCAAAAACTGGGAGGGGGGGGCAATAATGCAGAAGAATGGAAGCTTGCAATGGCAAGGACCAACGGGAGGAGGAGATTTCCCCCGAAGCCTGAGGTGCCCTTGCAGAACCGCTTCGCCGCTCTGCGGAGTGAAGAGGAAAGACCCGTCACATCAGGAGAGACGTTGGAGCTGAGTAAGGCAGCCCCATCCGCTCCCCGTGTAACAACCGGCACGACTAAGAAAAGGCGACGGGTGATAGCAGTAGGCGACTGTCTTCCGAGAGGTGCGGAGGCACCCATCTGCCGACCTGACACACTCTGGAGGGAGCTGTGCTGCTTCCTGGGGGCTCCTATCAGGGATGTCACCGAGAGACCACCAAGCCTCGTACAGTCCGCCGACTCTTATCTGCTGCTGCTGTTCCACGTGGGCATGGGTGGTACAGCCAGGAGCAGTCTGATGAGTATCCAGGATTACAGAGCCCTGGGAGTGGCGGTACAGGACTCTGGAGCACAGGTGGTTTTTTCATCAATCCTCCTGGTCAAAGGGAAGGAGTTTGAAGGGGCCAGTCGAATCTGGCGAATCAACAAATGGTGCCAAAGCCAGGCTTTTGGCTACTTAGACCATGGGACTTGCTTTGAGAAACCTGGTCTACTGGGGGCTGATGGAGTCCATCTGTCAGAGAAGCAGAAGAGCATCTTCAGTCATAGGCTTGCCCAGCTGGTCAACAGGGCTTTAAACTAAAGTTTCTGGGGGAGGGGAACCTCAATCCATCCCACTGCTTCCAGTTTGATGCCAGTGCCAGCAATAGATGCCCAGAGGCTGGAGAGGGATCACAGGTCAGCAGGAGAGCACCTGAAGAGCAGCACAAAGGAATTCCAGCCAGTAAGTCAGCTTCATCAGGGGCCCAACTTAAATGCCTCTATGCAAATGCAAGTAGCATGGGGAATCAACAAGAGGAGTTAGAGACATGCACATGCCTGCAGGGCTATGATCTTATTGGCATCTTGGAGACATGGTGGGATGGCTCCTATGACTAGAGTGTTGGAATGGAAGGATACAGGCTCTTTAGCAAGGACAGGCAGGGGAGACAAGGAGGGCATGTCACCTTCTATGTCAATGACCAGCTGGAGTGCATGGAGCTCCACCTGGGGATGGATGAGGAGCTGACCAAGAGCTTATGGGTCAGGATTAAAGGGAGAGCAGCGTCAGGTGACATTATAGCGGGGGTCTGCTACAGGCCACCCGGCCAGGAAGACTGAGCAGATGAGGCCCTCTATAGACAGATAGGATCAGCCGCACATTCACAAGCCCTGGTCCTGATGGGGGTCTTCAACCACCCTGATATCTGTTGGAAGGACAGTATGGCAGGGCATAAGCAATCCAGGAGGTTCCTGGAATGTGTTGATGACAACTTCCTTCTTCAAGTAATAGAGGAGCCAATGAGGAATGCTGCTATGCTAGACCTTTTTCTCACCAACAAGGAGGGGCTGGTGGGTAATGTGAAGCTCAAGGGCAGCATTGGCTGCAGTGACCATGAAATGGTGGAGTTCAAGATCCTTAGGGCAGCAAGGAGAGCGCACAGCAAGCTCACTAACCTGGACTTCAGGAGAACAGACTTTGGCCTCTTCAGGGATCTTCTTGGTAGAGTACCGTGGGATAAAGCTGTGGAGGGAAGAGGGGCCCAAGAAAGCTGGTTAATATTCAAGGATCACCTCCTCCAAGCTCAGGAGCGATGCATCCCAACAAAGAGGAAGTCAGGCAAAAATGCCAGGAAGCCTGTGTGGATGAACAAGGAGCTCCTGGACAACCTCAAACACAAAAAGGAAGCCTACAAGTTGCCGAAGGCAAAGGCAGGGACTGGGAGAATGAAGAACTGCCCACCATAGGAGAAGATCATGTTTGCGACCATCTAAGGTACCTGAGGGTGCACAAGTCCATGGGACCTGACAAGATGCACCCATGGGTCCCAAGGGAACCGGTGGATGAAGTGGCTAAGCCGCTATCCATCATATTTGAGAAGTCATGGCAGTCCGGGGAAGTTCCCACTGACTGGAAAAGGGGAAACATAACCTCCATTTTTAGAAAGGGAAAAAAGGAAGACCTGGAGAACTACAGGCCAGTCAGTCTCACGTCTGTGCCCGGCAAGATCACAGACCAGATCCTTCTGGAAACGATGCTAAGGCACATGGAAAATAAGGAGGTGATTGGTGACAGCCAACATGGCTTCACTAAGAGCAGATCTTGCCTGACAAATTTGGTGGCCTTCTATGACCGGGTTACAGTGTTGGTGGATAAGGGAAGCGCAACTGATGTCATCTACCTGAACTTGTGCAAAGCATTTGACACTGTCCTGCATTATATCCTTGTCTCTAAATTGGAGAGACATGTATTTGATGGATGGACCACTCAGTGGATAAGAAATTGGTTGGATGCCCGCACTCAAAGAGTTGCGGTCAGTGGCTTGATATCTCAGTGGAGACCAGTGATGAGTGGTGTTCCTCAGGGGTCGTTATTGGGACCGGTGCTGTTTAACATCTTTGTTGGTGACACGGACAATGGGATCAAGTGCACCCTTAGCAAGTTTGCCAATGACACCAAGCTGTGTGGTGCAGTCGACACACTGGAGGGAAGGGATGCCATCCAGAGGGACCTTGACAGGCTTGAGAGGTGGGACCATGTGAACCTCATGAAGTTCAACAAGGCCAAGTGCAAGGTCCTGCACATGAGTCGGGACAATCCCAAGCACAAATACAGGCTGGGTGATGAGTGGATTGAAAGCAGCCCTGAGGTGAAGGACTTGGGGGTGTTGGTTGATAAGAAGCTCAACATGACCTGGCAATGTGTACTTGCAGCCAGAAAACCAACCATATCCTGGGCTGAGTCAAAAGAAGCGTGGCCAGCAGGTCGAGGTGATTCTCCCCTTCTACTCTGCTTTTGTGAGACCCCACCTGGAGTACTGCATTCCGCTCCAGGGCCCCCAACATAAGAAAGACATGGACCTGTTGGAGCAAGTCCAGAGGAGGGCCACAAAGATGATCAGGAGCCTGGAGAACCTCTCCTATGAAGACAGGCTGAGAGAGTTGGGGTTGTTCAGCCAGGAGAAGAGAAGGCTCCAGGGATACCTTATAGCAGCCTTCCAGAACCTAAAGGGGGCCTACAAGAAAGCCAGAGAGGGACTTTCGTAGTGATAGGATGAGGGGTAATGGCTTTAAGCTGAAAGAGGGTAGATTTATATTGGATATAAGGAAGAAATTTGTTATGATGAGGGTGGTGAGGCACTGGAACAGGTTGCCCAGAGAGGTTGTGGATGTCTCCCCATCCCTGGAAGTATTCAAGGCCAGGTTGGATGGGGCTTTGAGCAACCTGGTCTAGTGGAAGGTGTCCCTGCCCATGGCAGGGGGGGTTGGAACTAGATGATCTTTAAGGTCCCTTCCAACCCAAACCATTCTATGATTCTCTGAAGTGGAAAAAAGCGATGTGTATGTATGCTCCATGGGACCACCACCTTAACTAGAAGACAAATCTGAAAAGTACATGTAACATTGAAAGACTTTGTCATGGTATTAGGATCAAACTATGATTTTTGGAGCTTAAGGCTGTAATCATGGAGAAAGGAAAAGGACAATTATCTTTATGTATTGTGAAGTTTAGACTTAGTGATGTTGAGGGAAGCCCTGGAACATCTAATGTAGCTTTTGCCTGTGTTCAAGTAGACTAGATGTATTAATAGAGAAAAATTCTATCAAGAGCTTTTAATGACCATAAAGACACCTTCTCTCAAAAAGCCCTTGAGCTGGAGATTATTGAAGGCTGGGACAACGTGCCAACACATATGTTTACTCTGTCATTCCCCTCTTCCATTACGAGTCATAGCCAGAAAAGGGACTATCAGGCTGGATAAACCTTTGGTCAGACCCATCATGGCTGTTCTTCTGTAGAGATTCCTTTGCAAGTGGAAATCCAGTAGGCTCTGTTAGCAAGATTTAATTAAATTGACAGCTGGCAGGGAGCTTTCAGCCGCACATGTGGGGGAAAAAAAAAGAAAAAGAAAAAGAAAAGACTATTCCAAATAAAAATATGGAACTAAGTCCTTCTGAGGAGATGCAAAAAGGATCCTTTCCTGTCATACGTATGATTTTATTAGAAGGGAAGCATTTTATCCATTTTGGCCTTCAATCAGAATACTAATATGCCTTTTTCCTAGTCCCTTCAGTGACAAACAAAATGCAACAAATAATTTATTCTTTGAACTTACTTCGTTTTTCTTCATTAATTATCAACAAACAGGTGTTTGCTGCTCATACGTGGTCTGAGAAGTGCTGGTGAGAGTTTTCATATCTCTGTGAAGTCACTGTGAAATAATCCAGGGGATGAATTTATGTTCAAACTCCACTGTAACTGTTCACTGTAACCGTCCAGGTACATGCTGTTTTCCTGTAATGAACAGGTTTCCTTTCTGACAGAGTAGAGTTATCCATCTCTTAGTAGGGTGGAAATCTGCGTACCCAACCATACATTAGAGTACCTTTTTTTCAGTTATATCCTCTCTGGGAAAACTAATTTTGAGTGAGTCATTTAAGTCCCATTGTACTGGTTCACTCTTGGAAAGGATGATCCTGGCTTTGTAGACAGAAGTACCTGAGGAGACTTGGAGAGAGATTTTGACAGATGTTCTGGAAATGGTGAGAATGTGCTCAATGGGAAAATACCAGGAGACTGTGGTATAAGTAAAATATTTTCTTATCTTCTCCCTTGCTAGTCACTAGTCACTAGATTTAGCATTTTAGAAAAGCTGGGCTTCTTTCTAGCTAGCTGTGAGAATGAAATCTAAGTTATCTGTTAAGACATGGTCTTGATTGTTTCTCAGAATTTACAACTCTGGCAGCTAACTCTACATACATGCCCTTGTGCTGTCCTTGTTTTGGATAGATCCTTGCCTGTTTCATTTCACTGCCTCTGTTTGAGGGACCTAGGCTGACTGTATATTCTCCAATGCCAGAAGCACCATGTCCCTATGCCTTGTTAAAAAATGGACAGACTCTGTTGGCTTTGATTTTAAATCATGCACTCACTGTGCCCACGTTGAGCTTGGCTTGCAATGCCAGTCTGAGACATGTAACTTGGAGGAAAGCACAGCAACGCTGTGAGAGCAGGAATTCAATTTAGGAAGTCCCATGTGGGATTGCCCCTGGACTTTTATCATTGGCAGCATTGCCCTTCAGCTTCTAAAGGAGTGACCTGAATGTAGCAGCCACACAGATGGTTAAAGGTGATTTCTAGGACATTAGTATATTATTTTCCAATAAATAATCAGACAGCCTCAGAGAAGCCAACCAGTGGCTAATTCTATTGTACATAGTTTTGCAGTCTTAATGTCTTTTTCCATATAGGATTTTACTCCAGACATCTCTGTAGCTTTGCAGCTGTTGGGAGTCTCTTTAAGTGCATGGCAGACATATTTCCTTCATTAAATATTTTGGGCCTGACTACAGCTGCGGTGATGGTGAGGAGACTAAGCATTCCTGTTCTGTGTCACATAAGACAGTGTAGGATAGTGTCCTTCTCATGGGACACGGGAGAGGTATGGTATGGGACAAAGACATAGGTTCTATGCAGCACTGTATAGAACCTCTCCTATGTATATTTTTTGTGGGTTTTCTCATCTGGAAGGAGTTTCCAGAGAATTATGCTATATTGGGAACATATACATTGGCCTGGAGATAGGAGGCTAACAGAGAAGCTGAAGACCCCTAGTGTCCCTTTTCTGCTCCTCTGCTCCCTACCAACTGCAATCTCATGCTTCATGGCTTTTTTCTATGCAAGAGATGAATCTTAAAGCAAGTGAGTAGAAGTTTCACAGGGGAGAAAAAGATTGTGAAATTGAGTGGAGAATGGCTGGACTTTGGTCACTAGGATTGCTATGAACACAGTTTACTTCGTATGGAAAACCTGCCAATAATTAGTTTATTTATCAAGAAGTAAAGTTGTCTTTGTGAATAGTGCTAACCCAGGCTACTAGTCAATTTATGGTTTTACAAAAACTTGGATGAGTTGTACTGGGACACTGACACCCTTAGGTATTGACCCAGGGAGCCCAGATCTGAAGCCTGAATTTGGAGCGTGTCTCACAGTCTGTACACAAATGTCTGGTACGGGATGTAGCAACCTCATGTGCACATGCCACAGTGTGGAAATGCATGAGCATAGCAAACTCCCTGTGCCTGACTTGTCCTCTCTTCTTGTAGAGAGGTATTGTACACAGGGACTCGGGTGTCTTAAACTGTTGTTGTGTATATATATGTGTTATGTTGCTTTCTTTCATTGGAATTAAATTTATCCTCAGACAAGCTATCACTAGTGCCATTCTGCAGTTCATCTCTCTTTTTTTTTTCTCCCGTATTCCTTTTATTTTCATTTTATTTGGCTAGTCTGTGTTCTGAAATAAGTCAGTCCATGTGTACAGAAAACAAACACAAGAAAAGAGAGGGCAGAAGTTGTTTGTGCTCTTCAGGGCTGTTGCTTGTTTTTTACTATTGAAAATTATTTCCTTCTGCTTTTCTATCTTTTCATCACTGGAAACTTTCTAAATGGTGGCAAAGGCATTCCTAATGAAACTGCCTTTTCAAATACTAAATTCAGTGGAACTTGGTACATCTTTGGCTGATTGTGATCTTTCTCATATGCAGAAAAATAGTCTTGAAGTTGTGGTATTTTGGCTGCTATCAGAATTCAAAATTTGAAAAAGTTAAAATTTCAATATTCAAATTTCTAGTAACTTTTATTGAGCTCTTCTGGGATTTGAAAACATGTTTGAGTTGAATATTTCAATGCAAACTTTGGAAGATCTGTAATTGTTCCTCTACTCTTTCTCTTGGAAGAAGTATATGTATTTCACTGATGAAACTTAAATAAGCAGAGCAAGAAAGTTCTTTGGAAGTCTGGAGAATAAAGAATTCATTCCTACTGCATATTTTTTCCACTTTGAAATTTGACAGTGATTAATCATAAAGCATTGCAAACAAAGGTATATTATTATTTTAGCACTAGGCATTTGCAGATTTTGTTTTAGGATCAGCACTATTATTTGTGCATTACACTGAACAATGAGTGATTGTAGCACAGCTCTCCAGTCCTTACTTGCTTTGTTACCTTCCCTTTGTCTTCTATGTTATCTTCATTTTATATCCTCACTTGCTACTTTCATCAAATAATACAGGGTGGATTTTTTGTTACTGCAAGGTGGAGTTTCTTTCTCATGAGTCCATGGGGCTAATCATATGTCTTTATTAAAGATTTAACTCAGAGTAAATTGAAGTACCTTCATCTTCCCTCTGTTACATCTTCTGACAGATTTGATGGGCAATACATTTCAGAATTAATTAATTTTGAAAACATGTATTTCTGCATTTTTCTTTTAGAGTGAATGAGATATAAGTTCTCTATGGATAACAGATTTTTGTCTGGTATAATTTTTGATAGCTTTTGGAAAAAGAAAAACAGAATGAAGGATGCTTAAAAATGTTATATGTGATAGAAGAATTGCATGAAATTATTGAAACCATATGATCAGATGAGTAGCATGGACACAGAAAAATCCTTCAGGTCCTTGATGAGATAGTTTGTTGATCAAAGTTCTATGTAGAGACTAAATGCACATTAAAATAGGCTTTTGTTTAAGCTTGTATTAACAGCACAATGGTGTCCACTACTGTGCAATGTTCAGTAAAAGTAATTTTGTACTTAGTGGTTATAGTCTTTTTTGTGTAATTGTTTTTTTTTTTTTTTGCTTCATTGTTTACAAAATACGGTGGATCTATCTAACATTTTATTAGAAGGGAGTGAGCTGCAGACATCTTTGGCAGTTACTAGGCACCTTCAATACATAATCTATCACAAAGCAACCACTTCCTTCTATTTCTTTTACAGCTAATGGTGATTTCCTGTAGCACAGCTGTTATTTTAATGGAAGGAGCTGGGTCTAGATTCTTCTAATTTTAAAATGTTAAAATCTAGGCAGAAACAAAGCCTGAAGAGCACATGCAGGATTTCATTTCTGGTAGGACAAAGAAGGGTACAGCTCTGTGGCAAGGATTGAACGGTGGTCCAACCACCTTCGAGCGTTTGATTTGTTACCTATGTTCTAAGCCTTCCTTCACTTACAGACATTGCTTTTCATCCATTTGATAGCCACATTATTAAAAGTATCCAGATTTCCCTTTTACTGTAGTGTACTGTTAGCATATTTAATTCTGAACACAGTTGTATTTGTTCATCAGATGCCACTGAGCAGCTTGGTTGAGGTTGACTGAGATCTTTATATTCTGGTTGAGCCTTTCCAAGTTTGGCCAAGGAGAGCAAAAGCTCTTTCTATTAGCTGCCATTCTTTACAGGGGATTTTATATTAGCTGTGCACTTTGATGAAAAGAGCAGGTTATTCTGTTTCTTCCTGCATGGATAACAGCTTTCTCCCGTGTTTTTCCTTCTTTGATGTTAGGTAGAACCTTTATTCCTTTCAGAATGTTAGTGAGAATGAAGCCATGTTTCTAGCATCTGAAAAAAAGATAGGCAGAGTTAAATCCTGTCCGAATACGGCTATTGACAGACTATGTAACAGCAGACTTTGATCCTACTTGCTGGTCATTTCCCAGCAAGGCAAGGCAGTGCATTCCCACCATTTTAGAAATAGTGAGAATAGGCCTGAACCTGACCACTTATTGGAACTCCTATCCAGAATCCTTAGTCTGAATCTAAGAATTTGTCAGTGATTCAACTTACAGAGTTGCTACTGTATTCTTACTGAATAAGGACTTTATTCTTTCATGAATAAGGACTGAGAATACATAGTAGACGTATATGCTTGCGTATGATTTACAAGATAGCGTTAATTCAGAAGATTAATCTGATATTTGTGTCCTCAAACAAAAGACAGATATGAGTAATTAGACATTTAGTAAAATTAAACATTGCTGTATTTCTGCAATCTATTTTATATGTACATAGATGGTACCTTTCCTCCAAGAACATGTTAGTACCTTTTCAGCATTTATTATACTCCAGAATTAAAACCATTTCAGTGTTTTTACTCTTGTCCCATCATTTCTGTATTGTTGTTACATGCCTTAAAGCAGACTAAAACATGTTCAGTTTGCAAGCTCTCTTCCATTGCATGCATAGGTCTTCTGAACACTGTCCTGCTTCTTCCTTCAGCTCTAAGATCTCGGGCCCATTGCAGGACCTTAAACACGTCTCCTGGTTAGTCACTTTTGACCTGATGCCTTTTTTTCTCTAGGGCTTTATGAATTAAGCTAATCCTTCATCCCAACAAGAAAAGACTAATCAGCAGATCCACTCACTCTTAGACTTCTCAAGAGATATTTTACCACTTGGTATTAAACACATAGAGACACGAGGCTCCTCTCTTCGACTTTGTTCTCTGATTCAAATCTCACAACACAGTGCCACAGACTTTCTTAAAGCTACAGTAGCTGTGTAGCCAACTTTAATTCAGTTACATTTTTAGAATTAAGGTAGGCTTCTGTAGGTTTATTTATGTGGAAGGCTATGGAGTGCCTCTTGTTCACTCACTAACTCATTCCTTTATTTTACTGCTGCATTATAAAAGAAGTATTGCTGATTCTTAATATCACTATATCTTCAACTGGTGTAAAGAAACATAAAGACCTGAAGCAATATACAAGACTTAGCTTTATTCTTTTCATATTTTATAACCCTCAATGGTAAGAAGTCAGCAGATAAAGTTCATTAGTATTTTTAGATCCTAATGGTGTTCTTACCGAAGTGTCCAGCTCTGAAAGTACTTTAAAGTCAGATAAATATAGTTAGGTACTAACATCAAAATATATCTATGAATTTTGCAAATGTAACTTGCAGTCTAGATACCTAATTAAATAAACTCAGCCTTCTTAATTTGTGTAAGAGAAGGTTACTTAACTTATAGCTTAATCACATAACTTAATAGTGTACAAGTTGTTGTGTTTGGAAGAATGAGGGAGACGGATGTCTGTTTTTGATCAAAAAGGTGTAACCAGACCCAGTTTTTGTAAACTGAAGTTAGAAACATTAAACTGATGAAAAGGAACATTTTTTTTTCCAGTAATGAGGATTATAAATCATTGGACACCCTTCATACCTTGAAACTTTTTTTTTTTTTAGCTATATACACTTTAGCCCAGATGGAAATCTGCTGGTCTCAGACATTATACGTTAACATTCTTTGACTCACTATGCACTCAGAAATGATATTTCCATTTCACTGGAAATTCTGATATACTGAATTCTGAAATACTGAATTTTTCCATAGTGAAAATAAAATATTTACTTCTCATGTGTTTAACTTTTTTGTCTCAATAATGTTTATGTGTCATCTTGTACTGACTGAATAAAAAATCAAAAAACCCCTCAAAATGATACATTTGAAATAAAAGATTCAAATTTCTCTTAGTGTTTTAATATTGCTAAGATAAAAGGAAAAAAAAAAATCAACCAGTATGTCTTTTCACCCTTCAAAATTTTGTCAAACAAGTGCAAAATATTTCAATTTTAATGAAACTGCCTTTCCAAAAGCTAACTTAGGCCTTTGAAAAAGATTCTGATCAACCTTAAGTGTGGAAGTGGCCAAGGTAGCTGATGACAATTGTCTCTTTGGGCCTGAAGATCTTTTTTTCTTTTAGTCTAATCCATGAACAGAGCTCCTCATGTATGATGTCATCTCTGTAAGAAAATCATGACTTAGAAGAGAATTTCAGCTTATTCCTGCATGGCTGAAGTCAGTGTGGCTCCTGACGACAATTTCCATGAAAGCAGACTAGGGTCTTTGAGCACAAGGTTGCAAGTGAGCACTCAAGCAATGTTAGCATGGGCTTAATTTTAGTTTAGGCATGCTATGTGGAGAATTTATGCAGTAAAACCCATTACCTCCACGTGCGAGATTTTGTTGTTGGAGGCTGTGAATCTATATTATATTTGCTTTCTGGGGATTAGGTTTACCTACAAGATTCCCTGTCAGAAGTGATTCCTTTTTGATTTTCATTACAAATTTGGGCTTATAATTTCATGTAGAGAAAACCACAGAATTCTCTTTTCCCAGTTTCAGACAAAACTTAGCTGACAGTTATTTTGTTTCACTTCAAATTTGAGACTATTTTTTGAAAGTCACATTCAAGCTCAAACATCAGAAATCAAACTCAGACTTATCTTCATTAAAATTAGTAAGTCTTTACATGCAAACTATTTTGATAGTTCAATTCTGAGAAAATAAATATTTGACAACTAGAGATAACCTAAGCTAAATAACATATGCCTAATTTTAAGAATAATCCCCTGATACTAGACTTTGGTTAAAGGAATACATAAAGATGGAAGTAATTGCTTTTGCCATCCACATTCTGGAAGATAGCAAAAAGCAGAAGGGATTTTTTTTTTTTTCTAATTCCAGTGAATACACGAAAGCTGTGGCTATTTTATGACTACAAAGAAGCAGCATGTCTTCACTTATAAAAGCAGACCAAAAAGTTTCAGAATAAGAAAATTAATCACTGCTGCTATTTTTCTTAGGAGGCATGATTAAAAGTCAGGTTCCACTGCCTGTGTACAGTATTTAAGTGCAAAGGAGGTGACTGAAGGCAATCTCTGAACACCACGATAGCAGCAAGAAACATGCAAGGGAAAAATAGGACACCAGCCTACCATTAAAAGCAGGCAATCCAGGACAACCTAACTGAAAACAGTCTTTTACATCACTGATAAAATATTTAAAATAAACAGGGTGGGGAGTGGAATAAAAAAATGTTAAACTGAAGATCCCAGTGGGGAACAAATTATCCTGAAAGAGGAAAGGTTATATTTATTTAGAAATAAATGTTTTTACAAAGTCCAACACTTCTTGTGCTGGGGTTTCATTTCCTGGCTAAACATAGTTACAAGGAATGCTATAACCTCCTGTGTCATCTTCATGATGCTGAATACACCCATCGGGGATTGTGACTTGGGACCATTCATTGACTGTACTTGGAGCTGAACTGGTGATGTTTATGCCTGACTCACCTCTAGAATTTTTTGAAGCAGCCATTTGCATCTAAACTCCCTAAAACATCAAATCCAAATCTTTTCTGCTACTCAGGCCCATTAGTATTGAGAATTTTAGAGAAATGGAGGAAAGAATAAGGGCCATATTCAAGTAGATTTACTTTCAGAGAAAAATATGTTAGGTAACCACAGGCCAGGGTTTGAGTTCACACTGTTAGTTTGTTATAAATCAGAACTGATGTTACTTTGAAAAAAACAATTTGAAAATCTTCTAGAATTTAGTCATTTATGAAATTTATTTTCATAACCTAAGTTTTCCTGATCTTTATAAACCAGACAAAAATAAAGAGGGTCTCCTTTCCTCATTAAGGATGTACCTGGCATGTAGCTGGAAAACAGAAAATAGCAGTATATTTCTTTTTTCATATTATGCCTCCGCAAGTTCTAAATCTGCAAGTAGGAAGAACCATGTTTTTCCAGAGGAAGAAATTCATACCCACTGTGATGATAAAAAAAGACATAGCTGTGAAAGCATTGCAACAGCTGACCAGTAAATGTAAGTGGAGACCAATTTCAATTGCATTCCTTTGGCCACAGATTGTTTTGAAGTTTGACTGGGCATCCCATATCCTTTATGAACTAGTTATAGAGTGATTTGCTGTGGGGAGGAAAATTCCTCTCTCACAACCTTCCAGAATTCATTTTTTTCAGGATTTTTTTTTGCTGGATACGTGATTTTTACCCATTCATAAACGTCTCTACTACAGATGAATTTTTCTTTTAGCCTCTCACTTTCAAGACTGTGAAAGTTGGCTTTCATTTACACAAATAGCTCTAAAAAGTCAAAGGATGAAAAATGTGTTGTTTGTGCTTTTATTTTTAAACGTGCAAAAAAATCCCCCAAAACCCAGTAGGTTTGGTGACGGTGAGAATATCCCTTGCGGTTATTTTCTGTCAGGTGCTGGTGTTAATGGAAGCTGTATTGGTACATTCAGAACTGTTTCTTCCAGGGGAAAAAAGATAATACTGTTCAGAATGTAAGTATAAAATAACAGATCTCTCTTGCTTCATGTCACCTTAGAGACAGACTCTGATGACTGAAGCCAATAGCCAGTGGTCTCATATGGAGCCAGAGCTGGTTTTTTTTCTTTCTTCCTTTTCTATTTTAGAATTAACATCTGCTTTGCCCATGATTTAAGTATCTGTGTGAGCGCATGTGTTTGTGAAATATGCATGGCTCTATGCCTGTGAATACATATAGAAATGCAAAAAAGACAGGTTTAAAAGGAAGGGGTGAATTGTATTTATCAGAACATTTTGTGTTCTTTCATGGTTTCACTGAGTGTCTTCTAATTATTATTTTTTTTCCTAAAGGAATGAATAAAAGGAAAACCCAACAAAAACATTGCTAAAAGACCTTTCTAAAACACTAAAATAAATGAGAGACTTTGATCTCTTAAAGGCTGTTAGTTTTGAGAGGAAAAGCTCATGACTGTAGCTGACATGTTAATGAAAAAGCATCATCAACCTGCTTGTGCAATAAAAACATATTTGTTGTAAATATTAAGGGATTTTGAGAAAATGCATTTTTACTTAAATAAAGGAAAAAAGACACCAATGTATGGGCTCAAAATGCAGAATGTTTTTGTCTGTTAAAAGATTATAACAAAATCTGTCATCCTCCATTATGCTTTAGTGTATTGGATACTTAAGTGCCACTTTTGTCCATTCAGAGTGAAGTATTATTTAAACTATTTAATTTTAAAAATTATTTTCTTTCTATTACCTTACATGAAAAAGTATTGCCACTATTGACTGAAGAATTACCTGTCTTTGCAAGAGTAAGTGAACTGTTTGCTGAGGTATTTGGTGAGCTTCTGAGGAAATGAATGGGTATTTCCATACTGCAGTTAGTTGGTGACTGCAACTAAGGAGGTGTACTGGAATGAGATTTTATTTAACTAGATTTGGACATGAATAGCAGTAAAGATGCCATGTCATGGATGTCAGCGGGAGCACAGAGCCTGCAGAAGGCTCAGGTTCTTATTCACAAAGCTAAGCTACCCTAAAGTCCATGTAGCTGCATTGGTGATCATATGGTTTCTTGGGGTAGTTAAGTGAAGGTAGGTCTGGAAAGAATGCAGGGCTGCATTCAGATCTCCCAGCTACAGTACTTTGGCATTAAGGAGACATTTACATTTTGAAGAATTGTGTCTCGAGAAATTTGATCTTCAATGTGTAATTATATCTTCCTAGGTGTCACTCCCTGTTGACTCATAATCTAGAAAATTATTGTTAAGGGCATCTAGGGATACACAAGAAGATGGCAGCAAGTTGGTTGTAGTTTAAATAATAATTCCCAAGAATTCCTGATTATCAGCATCAGTGAAAGCCCCACACAGAACAGTCACTTACCTTATTTTTCTCTAACATTCAAATTTCTTAGCATCCAAATTTATCAAATAATGAACTGTCTGCTTAAAAAGAATGTCTTGAGGGATTCACTGTCACAAGGCTACCCTGATTTTTGTCAACAGAACTTGAGTGTGGAGCGTCTTGTTTTTAATATCTCTAACAATCTTCATGCTGAATTAGGTTCCTGGAACAGGCTTTCCATATAACCGTGTGTAGATTTTCTAGACTTTCAGTATAACCAGGGGAAGGACTGGAAGAGGAGGAGAAAAGCAATTGTCTGGTTTTCCTCATTTTCTCTTGCATCATGTGATACTGTCAGAAGCGTGCAGTCTCCTGTCAGACTGAGCTGAGGCTGTGTCTGCCTGCGACAGCACCCTGTGTGCCTCGCAGGAGAGTTTCTTACTGAGGCTTCTTCTGAGTCTCTGACATCTGTTCCCCTACTTGGAATAAGAACTCTGCCTTCACATATTTCTGTAATGTCTTTTGGCAACTTTCCACAGGCCTGCGTTAGAAAGTTCTTGGCCTAGTGACCGGTCGCATACAATTTATCTTAAAAAAAGTAAATGTATACTTGAAGGCAGCTGAGAAAGTCCTGCCAGGTAGGACTGGGTCCCAGATGTGCTCTGGCTATTTGTCTTGAGCTTTTTCAGGAACAATGTGATTTGTGATGAAGCTGCTGTGAAATAACTGACTTGCAACGATATATACTGAGTCAGGTGAGGTATGCCTCCTTATGCTAAGAAATAGATAGCTTGCCAAAGCAAGCGCATACCTTGATCCCTTCCCCTTTTACAATCATAAGTCTTATATACATAAGTTATATACATGGGGAGATAAAATACTTCAGAGGGTAAACTGGTTCTGAGTAGTATGGTTGTGGTCCCAACACTAAACACACTTGAACTGGAAACTGTCTTCAGCTTTTCAGATACAAAGACAGTCCCGTTTCTTGTGTATCCTACTCAGTTGGTCCATAATGTAGTGCTGGATCCTGGCTCGGGTAGGAGAGAATATGGCCTTTGTATTTACATTTATCTTAATTTTTCAGTCTTTGCTTCAGGAAATTAATTTGTTAGTGCAAGTTTACTACCAAGTCTGCTTGATATTTTCCAAATACACATTTGACATCACTTCTGACACCCACCTCCGCATACCTGAGTATTTAATGGTGTACAATTAGCATGCCATCTTGTGATTTCAGAATCTGTGAGAGCTAAAATGAATATTCATCATTATAAAACTACCATAAGTTTAACGACCAAAATGATGCAGGTGCTACATTCCCTTTTGTTTTATTTTTTCATTGGTAGAATCGCTGTTGTAAGAACACAAAAAGAGAGAAAAAAGCTCATTGATCCAGCGTACTGACAATATCTTCAAAATCTACCAGTTTTTTGTTTGGTGCTAACCTATTTCCCACAAGCTGTGTTACACAGAGCACCTGTAAGCAAGACAAGCTTAACACAGAACAGTTTGTTTAAGATGTGATTTTTATCACAATGGAGAAAACAACTCAAAAACATATTGTAGATCAGGTCTGGTTATGTCCCCATTTTAAAAGCACATGAGTTACCAGCTGCTAACCATGGCGCAGAGTGGCTGGACTGAGCCCCTGATCGTGAGTGGGGCAGCTCCTGCCGTGAGCCTGATTTCCAGCTCCCACCTCTGCTCTCCTTCTCTTTATTGTCCCCTGGCCCCAGGTGCTGGATGTCACACTTGATAGCTGTTAGACAGAAGACAAATGGATTCTTATCATCGCTGACACAATGCAGTTCATATTAACTGTTTTATTCCTCAAATCAAGCTCGGGGATGACTGAGTACAACCTTAGTTTTACAGATCCGAGAGCAGACAAAAGAGGCTTAGCACAGTTTGGTGCTAAGGGGTTGGTTTTTTTTTCCCAGAGTAGTTGAAGAACTACTTTCCATCAGTGCTATTGTAACGTCTTTAACATTTGTGACAGATACAAACCCTTAATTTCATCTCCTGTGTCATACATGAGTTAGGGAATAGGTACAATAGGAGCGGGTACAGTTACTTAACAGTATCTGTTCCTAGTTGAGCTACCTGAAATAAGTCTGTCTGTCTGACTCCTTTCTTGGTCTCAATAACACCTTTTAGTGCAGCCTTCTCTGAAGCCTGTTCATAAGTCCTTTTAATTGACTAAGTTTGAACACAACATTTCCTTTTCAGTAAGAACGTAGCTCTCATTTCCTCATACAAATGTTAGATTAATCATAATTTTAGCCAAGGGAAATTCAGACCAATGTATTTTTTTAGGTACATCCCCAGACAATGAAGGATAACAAACATTTTGGAAACCAGCAACAGGGACAAGCAGTCATCATGCCAAATCAGTCAGAAATGCTGACAGGGCGAAACATGTAGACACTATTTGTTCTTAAGATTCACAGCCATAAATCCTTGAGGGGCATTAGGTGCTTGAACCATCTGCCCTTTGGCACCTCTGCAGCAAATGGTAAATCCACTGGTATCTCATACGAGATATCTGTTCTCAAACCCTATTTCTTCTTGTTTTGGGGAAGTCTCTTTTGTTCACACTTCATAAGATTATCCTAACTATTGGCCTTAAAACCTGTCCTTTTAGTACCTCTGCTAGCTATTTTGGAGGAATAATTATTCCTTATTCAGTTTGCTGGCTCCTGGGAATCCTTTTCTTAGAGACTCATCCCTCTCAGTGTCTGGGCACTCAGCCCAGGCTGTAGATTTCAAAGGCAGCAGGGTGCTGAGAGGTTAGACACCGTAATGTTGTAAGTACCTTTGTGGATCTAGCATTTCATCATTAGCTGAAAATTGATACTCTGTTATTTGTTTGAGCAACAGCTGTATATGCAATATATAGATAAGGGTGTACAAGAAGTGTTTTGTGCGTTGGAGATACCTTACACAATTCATTATAAATGTAGCAACAAGGCTGAAGTGCATTTTATTTTGTTCCTATTAGTGCTTAACACATTCTTCAATGTAGAGATGCTAAGATGCACAGTACAGTCATGATTGAACTTGCTGCTGCAATGATGGAATGGTGTTTCTTCTACACCATTTTGACTGAAAATAGCTTTTTTAGATACTGCAGTTTTTCACTGCTTGATATCCATTCCACACAGATTGTAGATGGCTGTACATAATGTATTATATATATGCATTTTGTAATATTTGCATTTGAGTTTTATGTGGAAAGAATGTTTTTTTCCTAAGGCCATTGCATGAATAGAAATGGTTGAAAAATGCACTCTCAAAATTTATGAGGTAACAAATTATTCCTTTATGTCATTTTTTAGGATCTGTTTTACTTTTTGTGCCTGAATGACTTTGGGGACAGTTGAAGAGCTTGGCATTGTTTTTCAGCTGGTTTTTTTTTAACAGTGAATTGCTGATTGTTAAATTTACAGGATGTCTGCTAAATATTTCTCTTACTTTTCAGCCCTGTTACCTGAGAAAGAGGTTGTAGTAAAGGACTTTTTGAGTGTCTATCACAATAGCTTAATACCAGTTTAGAGAATTGGCTAAAGCTTCTCATAGTACAGTGTCCATCTTTTCATTACTGGATTGTCAAAGATACCTGGTGAATGTGAGGGTCACCTGCTATATGGGGTCATCTGTTGTTATTGGCAAATTAGCTGTCTGTCATGGGGAGCCAGGCTGTTCATAAAAACTGAAGAAATGTGTTGGCAGAAAAAGGCACTATATTTCATTTTAAAGCAGATAAGAGTAAATTATTTATATCTTTATACTATTTATAGATTGTAAAGAAATATGTACAAACAATTTTTGTTAGAAATGGCAAATGTTCTCATTTGCAAATATTATTTCTTTCATGTAAAGCAGACAATTCAGGATAAATCTGTACTGTAGTACGCATCTTTCTATCTAATAAGATAATAATATAACATCCCAAGAAATTGATGCATAGCTGAAAAAGGTGATATGTTTGCCTGTCACAAACTGGCTGATTTAATTTGAAAGTTGTTATTTTTATGCTGGCAGTTGATAATTCCATGCTTCATTTATGCCATGTCTAAACTTGATTCAAACTTAGGATCTGCCTGTGCAGAGAACTATGGAGGTCGATGAGATTCTGCAAAGGCAGAACAAAATCTGATAATGAATCCCCAGCATTTTCTAAATATTACAGAGAAGAGAAGAGAAGAGAAGAGAAGAGAAGAGAAGAGAAGAGAAGAGAAGAGAAGAGAAGAGAAGAGAAGAGAAGAGGATAGAATGACTATTTCAGTTTGAAGGGACCTACAATGATCATCTAGTCCAGCTGCCTGATCAACTCAGGGCTGACCAAGAGTTAAAGCATGTTATTAAGGGCATTGTCTAAATGCCTCTTAAACACTGATAGGCATGGGGCAGCTTTGAACAATTCCCATTCATTCTTTCAGTAAAATAAATAAAAAAGGCTTTATAAATGCCTTCGTTTTGTTCGTTTGTTTTGCTTAAAGATTAAATACATTCAGCTTAAGAAAGCTAACATGAGAGACCTCTGTAACATCTTCATGTAGCTCTACATCCCAGCCTGTGCCTGGCTGGACCCTTGTTTTTAATCAAATCCTATCACTGACAGTGTGTATCAACCTAATTCGTGAAGTACTTTGGAAAAACAGAAGGCTGACATTTTAATAGGGAGGACAAGACTGTTGAGAAAGTTGGAAAGCCTCCCCATATACAACATAGCCATCTAACTGTGGCTTTCATTGTCTGATTACCTTTAATACATAGACATGTATATGCCCCAAATGATCTTATACATCAGAAAAAAAAATACCAGTATTCATTAAAATAGAACAGCTCTTTTAAAACACATTCTTATTCTTACTCACACTGAAGGCACTCTTCAGTGTAGAAGTATTTAGATGCAGAGATGCAAAAATTATCATTTGCTTTGCCTTTCTTTAGTAACATGTCACTTTTTGTTAGAAATAAACATTTTCTCATTTTCTTAATTTTCTGGGTTTATTAATGATTAGATTATCCACGAAAGGCTCTTATTTTGGGAATAACAACGGGCAAGAGCAAATACTGGTGGCAGTTAGATGTATCGATGCGAATCAGGCAATAGTTCTTAAAGAAAACATAATTAAAACAAAAAAATCAGCAAAGAGTCACAGAAAGATCATCCATGGTATAGGAAGTTGGTGCCAATCTGGACTCAGTGCTTCATGAAACAGGCTCAAGGAATTTCTCTCTTCGTGTGCTCAAACATAGATAACAGTGTCATAACTGGGAAGTAGATAACCCTGCACTGGTGTATGAAAGCCATTAGAAATCACTGAGTTTCTGTAGTCATTTGTCCCTTTTTGCAGGACAGTTAAAATGTAGAGATTTCAATTAGCACTTTCCTCCTCCTGTCAGAAAGAGATATATATCATCTCTGAATTTGTGTTCATTTGCTGATTAGTAATTTAGAATTTTCAATGACAACCCAAAGCCTCTTAAATAATTAAGACAACTTAATTAAGAATGTCATAATAACAATTAGAAGTGATCTGTATGTATTTGTTCATAAGAGAACATTTCAAGTTCTCTACTTGATTCTATAACCACAGCATTTATTGTTAACCTTATACTCTCTGTTGAAAAAGCAGAGGTATATGATAGTACCTGATACTGAAGAACCACATTATGAATATAACTGTCAAATTGTGGGTCCATGGTTAAATGCAATCCTGTGGCAAGGCTGGGTTCTCACCTGCCACAATTTGGGGTAGGTCTGTGGAACTGAGTCCAGCTGAGCCAGAGTACGGTGCTTGAGGGTCTGGCTCAGGATGTTGTTTTAAATTTTATATAAAAAATAAAGTAAGAGGTAACTGAGCTGAACTCTTTAATGCAGCATTAAATGTGTAAGTTTGTACAGTGCATATTTCAAAATACATAGAAAAAGTAAATTTTGGCTGCGTTGCCTTATATCAGATTAGCATCTTGTTTTCTTTGCCTACCTGGTTAAATATGGGTTATCTGAAATGTGGATATTTAATGTGTTAAAATTATTATTTTTTTCTTTTAATTTTTCACAGGAGGTGTTTGCATTGCTCAGTCACTCAAAATCCCTCGGGAGCCAAGACCAGGAGAATTTGAAAAGATCATCAAGCGCTTGTTGGAAACTCCAAATGCTCGAGCAGTGATCATGTTTGCAAATGAAGATGACATTAGGTGCCTGTTTCCTAATTTTGTGTGTTAAAGATGTTCTCTCTTCACAGAGATGCTCAACTGGCTGGTGCAGAATAGAGTAACGCAGGAGGTTTCACATTCAATCCCATGTAAAAATTCTTGGAAATCTGGTGATAAGAAATTGAGTTGCAATTATACAGTATGCTGGTCCTTTATTCTGAGGAGATCTAACCTGTTCCTAGTTCGTAATAGTGCAGCTCCAATAGATAGATATTTGGTGACTGAAAAGGAAGAAACCAATAAGAATGCTAGAAAAGTATGGCTAAAGATGAAACAAATTAACTTGTACGGTACTGTATCTTGATTTCATTGCAGTTGTTGTTGAATATGCTTTAGACTGTGAAAACTATTGACTGATTGGTTAGTATGAGCTTACTTATGCATAGCCAGAATGAATGCTGGGTATTCTCAAGTTCTTTGTAAATGCAGTTTGTTTAATTAGTAATTTGTTGCTTATTTGCAGGCGAATACTGGAAGCGGCCAAAAAAGCTAATCAATCTGGACATTTCCTCTGGATTGGCTCAGATAGTTGGGGGTCAAAAATTTCACCAGTTCAGCAGCAGGAGGAGATTGCGGAAGGAGCAGTAACCATTCTGCCCAAAAGAACATCAATAGATGGTAGGAATGCACATGGCACAAACCCCTCATTTTCTGACAATGTTCAAGCACCCTAGCTCTCTTGAAAAAAAAAAAAATTAAAAAATCATGTAGTCCTTGATTACAGCAAAATCAGGGAAACCTTTCCAACTAAGTAACCTGAGTTGGCCTGATCCAATATTCATTTAATAGCTCTGTTGAGATTAGGAGATGGTGAATCTGCAATTAGGCAATCTTACAATTGTCTAATAACAGGAGCACGTGTGATGGAGAGCTTCTTACCCATAACCTGGTGGTTCATTGGGACAAAAAAGGAGAGCATTGGGTGGATGATAATGAGTCAACTCATTCTCCTGGGAGTAGATCAATTTAGGCTTTGCTTTCCTCTCCTAAACTTACTTTAAGAAGCCACTATATTATCAAAGTTTCTGACTTGGTGGATGAGGTGGAAGTTGTTGGTTTGAATCACCTTATTCCCAGGAGGGTACTGGGCATAGTAACATCTCTTACTGTCTGGGTAAGTGCTCTAAACTGGTAAACAATTAGAAAAACTGAGCACTATTGATGCTACTTGGAGAATTTAGCCACATGGAAACATTTGTAAAGAGCTTAATCCAGATGGTATGTGTTAGTCGTGATTTCATTATGGCTGCTGGGTTGTAGGGGTAAGGCTGGTGCAGAATCTGATCAGGCTTAAGCAGGAATCTTTAGTTTCTCAGCTGGGGTCATTAGAAGAAGAATTTAGGTGTCCTGGAAGCCCTCTGGTTCAACAGAGAGGTACCTGGTGATTTTAGGTGGCCTTGAAATGAAATTTATTTGGCTTACAGTCTTTGACTAAGTAGTGATTATAGTTTGTCTAATTTCTTGTAGGTATCCAATTCTTTATTTGTTCATCTGTGTATTAAAAATTAAGCTATTTCCCTAACTATCTGCATTGCTTTTTTTTAAATTATAGAGTTCTGCTGGAGCTTTAGAGGCTCTTTAACTGCTGTAGGTATTTAAAAAAATCTTGTTCTACAGCGAATATGGGATAATAATAAATACACTATTTTTTTAATCCTTAGGTACTATTATGCTCATAAAATATCTTATTATAGTAGTTGTAGCTAAAGCTTTTTCTTGTTCTGATATTTATACAAAACCTGTTAAAGGTCTTTAAATGACTATTTTTAGGCTGTATCATGTTTTAATGCTTCTTTCACTTCTTTTAAATGTAGGATTTGATAGATATTTTCGGAGCCGAACACTGGCTAACAATCGAAGAAATGTCTGGTTTGCAGAATTTTGGGAGGAGAACTTTGGATGCAAGTTAGGATCACATGGAAAAAGAAATAGCAATACCAAAAAATGCACAGGTAACTGTGAAAGCAAAACATTATCTGTAAGTTGTTCATTGGAGTTCAGGAAAGGAACTGCTTTCTTTTCATCACTGTTTTGGCTCCCTTCAATTCTTTAATCCATATTATTATGCTGTAAGAAATGTGACTTTTTTTTTCTCAAACCTGAAGAAAAAATTCATGGACAATGTTTGAGAAAGTTGGTAGTTAATTTGCACAAATCCAATGATGGTACAGATTTTGTTAAAGACCTGTGACTGTGGTTCAATTCCATTCATGTTTTCCATGACCTCCTCTCTCACCTCATCTATAGTTGTCAATATGATTTTTTTTTTTTTTTGTTCAGTGAACAGGCACATCACAGTAATTCTCATATTGTTATCCCTCAAGTATATACAGAGAAAATTAAATTTCTGTTTAAACTATTGAGGTCCTGATGATAGGTCAAGTCATGAACTCCTTATTTAGTTTACAAACTGTGTTTGAGGATGGAGTAAAAATCAAATCAATATGTTCTTATTACTTGTCCTCATGTGAAAAGAACAGGATTCTATATTGTATTATAAAGCTGAAAGTCTCTGTGAAGTTTGAGCAAAAACTCCGTGTAACTGGTACTGGTGTTCTCAAACCTGCTTGCTCAGGCATCATACCCAGACACAATTGTCACAACAGCTAATATAGCAGTTGCATCAGTAGCTCTGAGTTTCATCTCCCCTATGAGATGTTGGCCTTTTGCTGTCCCTTGCAAAGTTTATTACAAGAGTGTTACCTTTAGTCTTCTGTGACTAAACCAGACTGTTTATGTTACTTTTTGTGTAGATAGTTTATGCCTAATGTCAGGGTTCCCAGTGTCATTTCCTTAATTACCACCCCCCCACCCCCCCCCCCAGCATTACTGGTAGTGACCACCGTCTCTGTGACTAGTGGCAGCAGCAATACCCAATTTTCTGCACTACATGCATAAGTTGTCGATGTGCCTTGATTTTCCTGGGAGTGTTTTCATTCACCAAATAATATTTTCTACATGGAACACGAACATTTTTGTTCACTTGCTGTTCCAAGATTTCTGGCTACCTGGTGACACTGTCATGCAGCCTTTGTTACGGGGGTGCGCTTCCAAACTTTCTGCAAACAAAAGCTGCGTGCCAGCACCCCAGTTCTCCTGGGTTTGTCAGACAGACATACCCTGCAGTCTCCAAGCACGTGCACCTTTAGTCCTGCACTTCCTGAACCATCAGATTTATTGTATGTGTACTGTGCCATTGATTCAAAGACTTGCTGCACTGGGCTTCGCAATGCACAGACTTATCTCACAGAGAAATATGAGTGCCATGCATGCACTCTCTCATTTCAACAACGATGCCTTGTCTTCTGCCTTTTACCACATGCTCCACAAAAAAAAAGGATGATATTCAGTTCCTCACTGAGCTAAATGATAGCTCATTACTCTAATCCTTTACTCCTTGGCCTTGATTCATATAGCAGTAAGTCATGGATGGGTAGTTACCTATGTCTGGGAAGGGATTATTTTGTTTTTACTATTTTAAGTGGAAAATAGATGCTTTTTTGAAGTTCTTCAGGTGGAATGAGTGCTGTATGTGCTGTAGTTTGGGAAGCTCTAAATGTTACCACAGATGGTTGTATGACTTGTCTCAGCCTCATCACATCTGTCAAACTGAATTACCAAGTGAAAAGTAGTGTATAAAATGCATAGGCCGTATCTTGATAGATTCAAAGTAATTCGCCATTTGAAACAGATATCCGTATATTTTATGAAACAAAATTATGGTATGCTCTCTGTGCCTGAAAACAGAAAGAAAACATATTTTCTGCACCCAGAAAGTTAACATAGTATCAAGGGATGGGATTAAGACGGGGGGAAGTCTCCCATGAAGGTTGCACGTGCATTTTCACCTGCAGGGGAAAAAGCTATGAATTATTCTGCAAGCAGGAGTACCTACAAGTGACAGGACCCTTGACTAAAACCACTTAAAGGTGGCTTACTACAATAGGAGAGACACTTGGACAGCAGCAGACCTGAAACAAGCTGATGACTCATCATGATCCCTATGCTTATCTAACTGAAATTTAAAGTGTTGGATAACAAAAACAATGAAAACATATCCCTTTTAAACAAACTGAATCAAGCGATGAGGGTGGAAGTTCAAAATAAACCCCTGTTATTTAAGGAGAAATGCTAAGCGGAGAATGGGGGAATGACAGCCTCCCAGTCTAGACCTAGAGAATCACAAACGGCATCTTGACCCACCCCAGTTCATTTGTCATGGCCTCCTGTGCACAAAAGAGAGGCAGTAATGAAATTCTGGCTGGTTCTTCATGCCACAGCCCTCAAAGCAGATGAGTCAGTCTACTATGATCTTCTGTGTCTGCTGAAAGAGGAGAATATCCCACCCATTAATTTATCTTTCCCTTGAAAGGCCAAAGACTTTACTTCATGGCCAAGTCTGCTCTGAAATAATGGCAGTAAATGAAAGAAATTAATAAACCCCTAAATTTCAATAAGGATATAGGAGCTGTTACATTTAATTGTTTATAACTTTATATTGAAGACTTTGATCCTTGCCTATCCCAGCTGCCAGTTGTCCTTTCAGTGGGTTTTCTCTGAAACTTTATGTCTACTTTCTCAGTCCTAAATTTCAGCTCAATTCTTAAAAGGAATGTATTCCCGTCTCTAGTTCAGGACTTGAAGACTGAGCTTAAATACACCTTTTATCCTAATTTTCCCATGTTTTATCTGGGCACTGCAGATAATAAGATCCTCTTTGTCTTTTGCCCACCAGCCCAATTTGTATATCATGTCAACAGCCAGTGATACACTGAAAGAAATCCAAAAGCTCGAGATACAGCCATAATCTGAAAATCTCCCTCTCCAAAGATATTGAAAGGCAAATTGATAGGTATAAAGTTTTCTCAGGCTTGAGATGTGTTTTATTAGGCATTCCTGTTTATCTTAGCTAGGAGGTACTTCAATCTCTTTCTCATATGACATTTGTAATTCCCAACAACAACAAAACTGATATCCCTGTTCTCTATTTAGTTGAGTTATCTGATCATAGGTTTAAATTTTTACTACCTGCAGCCAGGATGCTGCCAAACTAATCCAATTTCAAGCATTTTTTTTCATAGGAAGATACTAGAAAATGCTCCATAGCAAAAGATACTTTTCTCTTTTCTTTTCCATGTAAAATCAACAGTCTTTTTCACACTGGAAATCCTGAAAGAGGTTTCCTCTCCTTGTTCGACGTTAAGAATTACAAAAGGGCGTATGCCTTCTTACCTCCTTCTATTCTTATACATTACTGATTATTATAGTCTAGTGTTGTAATGGCTTAAACAGTTTATTTAAAGAAAACTGCTATTTTAAAACTGTTTAAAAATACTGTTTATTTGTGGTTGCTGTTGCTTCTTATTCCTAAAAGAATTTGTGCTTAGGAGGTAAATAAAATAAGAAGTTTATTTTAAGTTTGCCCGACTGTTTGCTTTCTGATTTTTGCCAGTTTACAGAAAGCAATTATTCATCTAAACTTTGAAAAAGTAATTGCTTTGCCACTATTGATTTGCAACTAGCTCTATGTGTTTCTGAATATGAGTGTACATTGATCAAATCATCAAGATTAGACTAATTCATTGAAAAATATTAGAGATCTTTTGTTCCAGCCTTTCTGGAATAAAAAAAAAAATAAATAATCAGGCCATTAACTTAGTAAACATGAAACAATAATTCAATGACTACCCTTAAACTTTTTTAATTGGGGAAGGGGAAAGGCATTTGAAAAGAAAACTCATTTGCCTTACTACAATAAAATGGAAAAGAATGGAGCACTACAAGGATTGAACTGTGTGTAGAGGTTACAAGAAGCCTCACTTTACATATTTATTCAAGGTGCAGGTTTTCTGTATTCAATAAAAAGATCTTTAGTGAGACATGAATCTTTCAGGACTCTTGAACAGCCTTTCTTTAGCACTGGAATCTCTTTGTGGGAATGAGAAGTGAGGAGATGAGAAGCTTTTCACTCATCCCTGTGCCCCAGCAGAAAACTGTAGAGAGAGACAGCATTCATCCTTCGATTATCTGCATTCTTCAAGAGGAAGGGCTTGCACCATGGTTGCGGGAGATTGCAGAGACAGTATGCCTCTCCCTCTACTCTAAATTTAACATCCTGGAGAATTTTCCCATACATTCAGCTTCCCACTTGACTCAATTGGTGGGCCAAGTTTTTGGTAGCTGAAGATTTAACATTACTTAGAAACATTGTGGACTGACCAGATTTATTCCTGGTGTTGCGTTGTTAATTCCAGCTCTTGGTTGTTAATTGTCAGTCCTACCTTAAGGTAGGTTTCTAGACCTTGTGTTTCCTAAGAAATGTACAAAAGTATGAATACAAAGTTTTGAAAATGAAACAAAGATATCCCAGAGTACTCTTTGCATTGAATTGTGGGACTGACAATATGCACCATCACTCTTTCAGAAGACCAAAATAGAGTGATCAAAAAAGAAAGCAGCGTTAATGATGAAGAGTTGAGGGAGAAGGGTAAGAATTAAACAAAGTGTACTCAGATTTGCTTCCATTAACCTCTCAGAATGTTAATATTTGATTTCATTCTTACAAAAAATTCTGAAGAAGTCCTCTTTACATATATATGTGCGTACACATGTAGATATTTGTGTTTGCATGCATAAGCAGATAGGAATCTAACATGAAGTAAAGTTGCTTACTGTATCATGTTTTAATGTGTACAGTGGTAGCCTCAAATTCAAATCTGATGTAAGAAAATAAAGTTCCATTGAGATTTGTTCTGGATTTTCCTCATAGCATCCCTTCAAGGCATGCATTTGTCATAGTATTTAAAGTCTTTGAACAGCAAAATGTGGCCCTTTAATAAAACCTCAACAAAAACGTTAATTAAAAAAGCTCTTTCATGCACATCCCTACAGAAGTAGTCTCTCCCCCTGTTTTGTATGGTTAGCATTTTAACTACTTTGCAAACCTCATCAGCCTTTAACTGCCTATGATGACTGACTGTACTGCTAAAAGTAAAGATGGAAGAGTTCCAAAAGCATATACAGACCTGTGTAAATTAGTCTAATTTCAATTTGCTCTATCAAACTGAACCATTTGTTTTACTGAAAAAAAATCACAATGCAGTATAATAGACATTGTGCATGCCTGGGAACTTTACAGATACATTATTTAATTGTTTTCTCTTAACTAACATCTTTGAAAATACAATTGCACCTACAAATATTAATAGAAAGAAGTAGGTCTACTCATATGTGTATGCAGCCACATTCTGAAAAAATTATAGAACAAATTGAAAAGTTCAGTTGCAGAGGTACAGCGCATTGCTATTTAGTTTGATTAATGGTTCCATTACCATAAAATCACTCCTAAAGTAGTTTTTTTTCTTGATGAGACCTGCGCAAAGTTAAAAACAATCAGCATAGATGCAGTTGAGACACATGGTGAGTTGTACCACAATTCCCAAAAGGCACTAAGGCTCAGGAGAGACTGTTTTCGAGCACACAGAAAGAGCTGCATGGTCTCCCTCTTTGTGCGACTTGTGTGTTGTGACCAGTATGTTTAGGCATAAGAGGTGGAAAGGGCAATTCTTAGTCTTTCTCTTCTTTTGCTGTTCTTTGCCATTTTCTTGGTTCCCATTTGCAAAGTAGCTTATAAACACATTGCAGAAGAATTTTTGACTTTTTCTTTATATTTATAAACTGTCTATTGCTGTTTTGTGTAAGTACAGTAATTCTACGTAAAAAGCACAGTAGTCAGATTTGTAGCATGATAAGCAGGAGCCAAGCTGACTGTTGAATCTTTGCTACCCATCACATCAATTGGACACAAAAGACTTTGAGGAGTATTTGTCATAGTCTGAGCTGTTTCTTACTCTGCGTTGGACATTATCTCACAACTATGAAAATTATGCGTTACAGGTAGCTGCACTGCAGTGGTCTCATGCTGCCTCTAATGTAGCATTAAATAAAACTGCATCATGTGTCATTAAATAATATATGGAGCCAGAGAGTATTTACTTTTGGTTTTAGGACAATAGATCATGTCCCAAGTGGCACCAAGACCTCTTCCAATAACCTAAATGAAGTTTGATCTCCCTATTATGGTATACCATAGGCCATAAATTCACCATTTTTGTCGATTTTTTTCTGGTTCCCAATTTCAGAAGCCTGGGTAGTCAGTTCCAAAGAAAAAGTTCATGTTTGAGAAAAGTGAGTGACATTCTGCCAAAATTAACAAGACTGAAATATGGACTTTCTTGTGCTATACATCAGGTCAGAATGTTTAGACCAAATTCTCTCCTCGTGGTGGAGAACTGGCAGGCATAAACCTTGCCATCTCTCTGCTGTCTGTGTCTGATAGACTGATAAGTGATAGAAGACCATAGCCTAAGGTGTATTTGATCCAAATATACACATACAGTTGTCTTACAGAGGGCCAGTTCTGGATTTTATTCCAGAAACTACAGAATTTCAGAATATTCAAGTCGAATAGTATTTCATTCCAGCAACTGCTAATGTGCGTATTACTCAATGTGTCTGAGAGCTGTCAAATCAGTGGACCTAACATATGCTGCCCATTCACCGATTTGACTTCTTCCTTTCACTTGCTGTCATCCATTTTGTTGTTTCACCAGTTGTTAGTATTTTTAGATCTCTTTATAATATATCCATTGGAATAGCACTTCTCAATCTTGTTGTCAACGCTTAGATTCACCTACAAAACATATCATTTAAAAAAGCTGTTTCTTCTAATATGAAGAAGAAGCTGTTGATATGCTCCATAGAGGTCTTTGTTTCTCTATAATTTTATTCATAAACAGGAATTCAAGTCTTGTATTCTGTCAGGAAATGTATCAATTTTAGATTTATAATGTTTTACAAAGTTATGATTCATATTCTACTGCACAATCATTTAAACAGAGTATCTTGCCATTTTAGATTTGATACACTTGCTGCCAAGTTGGAATACTTTTAATATGCATATGTATGTGCACATGTGTGGATGTGTTTGCTAGTAACTTATGAATCCAGAAATTCTATTCCAGCTCAGAGCCTCTGCAAGAATGCCATATCCTAGTGAACGAATTGTTGGTACAATGTTGTATAAACTCTGGAACTGCACCTTCTCAAATGTAGCCTCAGAAAACTTGTAACCAATATTACTTATGATGTAACTTAGATGTCACACACGTAAGACCATCATCTGTACATAATCCGTGTTCCTGGGAGACAATAGTAAGTTACTCTGTCATTTCCAGTACCAGCCCAACCAATCTGGACAGATGTTGGTAGAATGGGAAGTTGATAGTCGGAGTGTTGCATGCTGTTCTTCATCTAGTTTTCTCTCCTGGTCTGCCACAAACAGACCCTTGCTGTGAACCGGAAGATGTGTTCTATATAAGCCTGAGTCCCAGATATCCTTCTTCAGGTAGAAAAGATATTTGTTTTTTTCCCTTCTGACCAAGTTATTGTAATCCTGCCTAGTGAGAGGGCTGGAAGAACTGTTTTAATTTTGTATATACTTCATCTGTGCCATTATTCAAGCATTTCAGGTTACAGTGCCGTACAGTCTGTATGGCAAGGGAAATCAGCTGCTCATGACGCTGATCCCTCTGAGTAAGTCAGAAGGATATAGAGCCCTCTCTGTGCTCAGTTCCTGAGCACAAGCAGGATGTGACTGCTCTTGGCCCTTATTTGCAGAAGACCACTAACTACAAACTAACATTGCATTATTCCATTGATTAGCTGTTCTGAGGGGGAAAGAGTCTTGTTTAATACACAGCTCAATATTTATAAGCTATTTTTAATATTCTTGGATTATGCAATGATTCAAGATGTGTATTTAAATTTACCAGTATGTAGTTTCTCAGTAGGTCAAAAAAAAGTAGCTTGTTTGTCCTGTTTTGTAACTGCAGAAAAATGTCATCTCACACATATACTGGAATACAGAGTGACTTACATCATAAACTCTTGATGCAGAACTTCCCACAAAACAGCCTTTTCTCTATTAGTTAATACTTGATTTACAGGATATCAACAAGTTAAAACAAATATGAGCACAAGGGAAAAGAAAATGGTAAAACAAAGGAAATTATTTAATCTTTCTGCTGGTTAATTATGTTCGATATTAAAAAAAGTTGCAACTTACTCAGATACCACCAATACCCCAAGTAAATCTGTATTTTTAGTAATTATATTAATTTTATAATATAATTAGCATAGGTAAGTGGTTTCATAATTTCATGAAGCAGCAATGAAAATACTTAGTGTGGACTGCTTTTAGATCATGAACATTTTCAATACATTGAATAATTATTCATCTGTGAAATGCCCCTGATTTATAAGTAATTGCTCACCTTTCGTGGAAGGGAGTTCAGATTGGTCATCTGTAAACAGATGCAGATGCTTTTAATCTACCAAGCAGAATTTTATTGCAGAAATAGACCCAGCAAAATCAATGGGGCGTACATAATGGCTGTAGTATAATTCAGTGTAGAAAAGGAGGTTAGAATTTTGCTTTTAATGGATAAGTGTATCCATGAAATGTACCAATTATAGTTCAATATTTCCAGAATATTATTTGTATCCAGTATTTGAGATAGGTGTTTTTGTATAGAGGGTTCTTACGAAAGGTCAGGTAGAAGCACAAGTGTCCCCAGTTTGTGTTAAAATCGGTGTACAGGGGAGGAGAGGTATATTTGTCACACTGAACTTACACTGGTTTAACTGCATCGTTGGGCGTAATGATTTAGACCCAAATTCTAGCTCTGGACTAGTGCATGTTCACGTCTTGCAGGATTGCCCTTGGGTGGCGCTCATGAGACAGGATTTACTTAATTTTTTAACTTCTGGCAGGCCACCTCTAGATGTTTTATTAAGCTGCTTAGACTGGTATGACTTAGCCTGTGAGGATGCCCATCTCTTTATGGACTGCAAATAGACCTAGATGACTAAGTTGGACGAGGTGCCCTACTTTTAGATTGCTCAAGTCAAGTGAAATGAATCCCATTCCATGGTTGCATTGATCACCACCTTCTCAACAAAGCAATCTGCCTTCCCAGTTCATGCAAGATCCTGGTGATAACTCTAATATTTGTTTATATTAATTATGACTATATTACTTAAATGTTTAGAGGTGATTAGCATCCTTACAGCTACTTTCAAAGATAGAAACAAAAGGGAAGGTAATACATGGCAGTCCTCTGTACATAGATTATCAGCAAATCTTCCTCAGATCTGAATATGTGACTATTTGCCTATTAATAATACCGTAGATTTTCAGGATGCAATATCCTGTTGAATTTTGCAAAATATTTTAAAGGGGCTTGTTGACAAAGGTTTATATTTCAGGTTTATGTTTAGGCTTTGTTTAAAAAGAAATATTTAATTATTCTGGCCAAGATCCTTTTATTCTGTGATGAGATAATCCCAGGAGACAGACAAATTAAGGCTTTAAAATCTTCGATGAAGCTACATAATGTACATGATCTGTTACTGAGACAAAAGCAGCTGGTGTTGTGATCTCACATGCTACACACCCTGTGGAAAATAAGTTACTTTCAGTTTATTAAAGTGATACTATGGGATAAGGTGTGCTTCCATTAGTGGTATCTTCAGCTGCATCAGTAAAAAATGGGTGATTAATGCTGTGGGGTTTTTCTACTGTACCTTCAGCGTTTACTGAAGTTTTGGCAGCCAAGGATGGTCTTCATTGATTTGTTACTGTCTTAGTTAAAATTCAAGATAGTGAAAGGGAAAGTCTATGCACTACATACATTCCACCTGACCCCACGAAATAATAAGACCCAAATGCCTTCAAAAGTTCTGTGGTGATGGGGCAGGTGGTGTGCTGAGGCCATGGTCTACCGTGCTGTTCAGGTTTCCCTTGCTTCCCATCTGTTCCCTACTTCTCCATGTGCTCAAGTATAAACTCTTTGGGCCAGAGATTGCATTTTTCAGATTTTTTTTTTTTTTGAGCAGTGTTTTCCTGTTCTATTCTTTCAAGCAAAGAAGAAGAAAAATGAGTTGGCATTTGAACGTGTCATAAACCTGTTTGGAGGAGTCCAGTGGAATTTAAGTGCCACATAAGCATTGTTTGGCTTAGAAAATAAGGGTGCTTTTTCACTCTCAATGTTGAGTTCTGACTATTGGTAGACTTTTTCCTGAGCCATACCCTTGAAAGAATAGTTCTTCAGAGACTCTCAGATAGATTAACAATTATTCTCTCATCTCGAAATGAACAAATCATTTCCAGCACCAGAAGCGCTTCAAGGTAACATTTTAAATTGTCTCTTCCTGTAACTTTTGAAACTACAGCAAACAAGAAACAAATTCATTTTATTCCTTTTAAATTTTGAAAAAGAGCCTGAGACGCTAAAAGTGAGAGTTTTAGGAACATTGTAAGTGTTGGCCTGGAGAGTGATAGAATAAGCTCTGCAATTCACTGAACCTTCTTGCAAGATATATTACATATAAAATCTGAAACTATAACAAACAGTCCATGTCTACAGATTGCTGGAATAATTGATTTTTCTTTTTAACTTGGACAGAAATGTTAACATCTTCCAAAAGGCTACAGTAGAGTAAAGCAATTTGCAAAATTGAATAGTATGACTGTGAGACAAAAAAGCTGTCATGTGTTCTGCATCCTACTTAAAAGTATGTAACATTCCTCAAATTCTAGATAAAAACTATCCAGAAAGAAGAATGTACAGACCACAAATTAGCCATTGACTTTGTAATTAGTAATTCCAAATAAATAATAAAAGGAAGATTACAAATGGTTTCACAGAATTTGGGAAGAGAAAAGGAGGCTAAGTTTGCTGTATAAGTTGCTAATTATTTACTGATAGATAAAGCAAACACATTCAGGGATTTAATTCCTGCAACTTACTGCTTTTATTTTTTAATTATACCAGATATATGTCATTCTAACTTTTCTGCAAAACTAGAGTAGAAATTTAATAGGAAAAAACTTGCTCATGAACTTTCGATACCTCCTCACTGGATTTTAGGTGAAATCTGTAGTTGCAGCAGTGTTTTAAAATGGAGAGAGGAAAAAATAATGAAAGGAAGAATTAATCTGCTGTATTAGATTGTACAAGTCTTCATGTCAGCTAACAGAACTGAAAGTGAGTATGCAAAGGTCTTTTACATTTGCAACTTCTGTGTGCAGTGGGATAGTGTGGAATGTAAAGATTGGTACCTGACAGCCTGCAGGAAAAAGGGCAAGTAATCCTACATATTATACTGTAGCTTCTGCACTTTTTTCAGCAGAACTACCTATGGCCTGCATATCAGCCTTCATGGTAAAACTTTCCTGGAGCTCTGTGTTAAACACTGTTCCTTTACACAGGCTCCGATTGACCCATACCTTTGCAAGCTGCATTAAGAGACTTTCAGGTCTGCATAAGATTTGGGTTGAATTTTGGATGAGTATTAAGGTCACTTTCCATTTCATCTGAACTGTTTTCACTAATTCCTCTGTGAAATTCTTTCATGTAATTTATGATTATAATAAATGAAACAGGGTTTGGAACATGAGACCAAAGATTCTGCAACCGAGTTGCACAGAGATAAAGTAAAAAGGATGTATAATGGCCAAATCTTCAGTGCTGTACAAGCGTGTTGCTTTATTGACATGAAGAGGTACGAGATTTGAGAGGATATGGCCCCCCAAATGAGAGTAGTAACTTGATTTTTTTGTGGAAATCACAGAGAGGTCAGTAATCAAAGGCTGAGTAGGGTAAGAAAAGCTTTAAAGGAATCATCAGAAGGGAAGCTACATTGCTTTTCACTTCAGAAGACAAGAGTTTTAGATCTTAAAAGTAGGATCAAAATAAGCAGAGCTTTATAGACAGGTTGCACAGAACCTTGAAATAGAGACGAGAAGTCTGAACGACCTATGAAAAGGGTAACCAGCCGAGAATTTGGCCTTAGTGTTACTAAATTCTAAAATTCTCTAGTACTGATGAAAGGAAAATTGTATGTGGGAGGGAACAGCAGTGCATATTACTCCTTGAAATCTCTTTTGATCTGCTGTTACGTGGTTCTATTTTCCACAGTTTATCCTTTCTGTTTTTCTCATTTTAGCATGAATTACTCTTCCAAAAAAAGAATTAAAATTTCTTGCAGCCTCCTTCACTGTGATATTGAATCATGTTGACTTTTGCTTTTATAGCCTTTTTGATCAGGGCTATATGTTTACTTTCAGTTATACGTGTGACATTAAAAAAAGAAAGTGTGCTTTTAGAATTTGGATAGTGTTTTTACCACCTTCTTTGCCTTTTTATAGTGCTCCTTTAAAAAAAAAATCAACGCTGCCATATTAATTTTTTGTTGGTTTATTTATTTATTTTTCTTCTTTTTTAGGAAGGGATATCTGAGCATAATTTGGTCGTGATTGCAAAGGCACTCATTTGTAGTCCTATCTGGAATTGAGTCTGGTGCACTCTTCCAGATTGAACCCAACACCCTTTCTCTTCTTGGGTTTCTCTGCTTGTTGTTTATGTTGGTCATTTACAGTATCTCTGGCTGATGCTTCATTATGATATTTACCTGCCTGAAGTATGGCTATCTGAAATTTGAAATCATGTTTTCTGCTTCTTCAGTCTCTATAACTTTCGGTAGCATTTCATTTCCCTTGCTGCTATTGTGGCTGTGTGGCCCAAACCATCATCCTCTCCCTCTTTCTGATCACTCAAGGAGTTCAATTCTGTGACACTTGTTGATAAGGTTAAATCTTACCTTGTTGCCTCGTCTGTTCTTTAATATGCAGTCTTAATCCTGCACCTCGTCAAATATCATTTGTCATTCCTAGAGAGTTGGCTTATGGTGTTCAAATACTTAGTAACTCTTTTATAAGACTATGTACATTTTACTATAGTTTGCTATAGCTCAGTACATTAATTCCTTTATTAACATGTTATTTGACTAGGTTTTTTGTTTTCCAAAGTCCTCCATTTTTAAATGGAGTTTTGAATGCTAGTTTAAATTAGTTCTCATTTGAGTGTGAGGAACTTAATTACATTATGATCAAGCATTTCAGGTGTAATTATGCCTTCAAACAATTTGCTGTGCAGTATTTAGAAATATAGCTCCAATCCTGCAAGGTAGGCTGTATGGGGCCCACTTATGCATCTGTGCAGGACTGCACTGAACTGGGTAGCATTTCACAGCTGAAAGGACTTCAGAATGATTATAGCAACATGCAGCATGTCTTAGATATATTTTCTAACCATGTAAAAATATTCCATAGCCAGTTCCATGGAGAAATAATAATTTTGAGTGCCTGTACTTTGCCTTCTTATGATACCTTCCTAGAGAGTAGGTGGTTATTTGAAAAACTGCATTATTAATACTTTTCACTGGTCATATTTTATGTTCTTCAAGTTTGTATGTGATTCATTTTCTGATGAAAGGATGATGATATAACCTTATTCCTTGGTTTTTGACATCCATGCAGATCTATTCTCTGGGGCATTCCTGTTTAAAATATTACTACAGCGTACAGCATGTGTGTATATATGTCTCTGTATGCATTTATTCTCCTATATAAAATCTCCGTGCCCCCTACCTCAATTCCATTGTCATCCCTATCTGTATGCAAGTCCGCAGAGGATGCTTTTGGAGCAAAACGTTTTGCCTTTCCCATCCTCCTCTCCTCCCCCTAATCTTTGTGTTACTGATCTTCAATTCAGCATAGAAACTCTAAGCAGGAGATGGAGAAGGGCTGAGGGAGTTAAGAGGGAGAGCAGGCTGCCCGGAGAAAGGGGAGCCAAAGCTGTGGGAGCTGGGAATTGGGACTGGACCTCTTGGTGTTGACAAGCACTGGCAGGCCACAGGGGAACAGTGCCAGTCCCCTCTCCCTCGTTCCTAATCTCAGATGATATATTTGAGCTGTTGAAGAAAGCGGAGCTTTTCCAATGACTGCTGTTACATTCAGGACCAATTTCGGAAAGTGGGAAAAAATACAATAAGGGTCAAAACCTTTATTCTTAATTTATTATTCAGGAAATCCTCTTGAGAAGCGGAACTGCAAAGAAGATCAATCTTCTATTTCAAAAAGGATTTTGACATTTGGAATTGAAATTAAACCAGACAATTTTAAAATTCAAAGCAAAAGAGAATTAAACCTTATTCTACTTCAATGAAAATACTATACTGTGTTATCTAGCATAAAAATCAAATGCATTAAACCTTATTTGACTTCAATGAAAATACTATAGCATGTTATCTAACATAAAAATCAAATGCATGTAACCAAAAGTTTCAAACTGGTTCAGTTCTAAAATACAACAATTATATTTTCAACATAGTGCTAATTTTCTTTGTTGTTTTCCCTAGAAATCTCAATGTTGGTGAGTAAGTTTTTTAGAAAGTATTTTTCTTGTGATGGAAATACATTCTCTAGTGAAATGTAACTCTGTAAAAAAGCCTCTCCATAAGCCTGTGTTTTAAGATGAGAAAAAATGTATGATCTGGGACCCAGAAAAAATTTTTATCAGAGTAGTGTATAATAATTTATTAGATACAGTAGGTATGTGAACAGCTACCTCTGCAAATGTTTATCTAGCACATAGCTGATGAAGACAATAATGACAGTGTGTATAATTGACATGCTGATTATAATGAATCACACAGATAAAAATGTTGACATTGATGTCTAGTAATTTTCCATGTCTCCGGACAGTGGATTTATCCTTCTGTGGGGCTATTTTTCAGAAGAGAATATCTAAGTTATGCTTTTCATCTCTTCCTTGAAATCAAAGGTGTGATTGTAGAAGTAGAATGTCAGGTGAGAGCTGGGTATACTCACCACTTGACATTTATGTATTTCCTGAAACCCAGCTATGTCAATAACTACAAGAGGTCAGAGCTCTCTGGAGAACACAAATATGATGCTCTTACAGAACTTTTTTTATTTTAAACTTATTTCCAAAAGTTGCAGCATTTGCGTCTCTTCTCTTATCCTGGCCTATGACCCCCTGAAGAAATTAGGATGAACACTTTAACAAGTTACTGGACATGTATCATAGGGACATGTTCCTCAGCTTTTTTTCAAGACTAAGTTTCGGCAGTATCATGACATTAGAAATGAAGTATATGTGGTTCATGACGAGTTATTGTTCAAGAAAGCTCTGGTTTCCTTAGTTTTTAATTCAAAGTACATTGATAATTGTGGAAATCTTTAACACAAACTTTTCTTGTTCAGAAGATTCCTTAATGTTCTTCCTTATTTGTGGGGACTATTGTATTGTTCTGACACTTAGGAAAACCAAGCCCCTCTTACTGATGGATAAACTTTTCTTGACCAGGCGTTAGAGCAGCTCTCTCTTTCCTCTTCAGTATTCATGCCATACAACAGACAAATTCTTGGTTATTCATGAGCAACCCAGGGTAAGAATGCACTCAGCTACATGGACACAGATTTCATCCCAGCTGTGAAATTATGTCAGCTGGCAGGCTCTGGTGGTGGGGAAGCATCTAGCGTCTGTGAAGGCTGAACAGTCTCCAGGGCTCCAAGCAAAGCAAAGTCTCCGGTCAGATCAGTGGATATTTTACTTTTTGTTAGGCCATGTGCAAACTTTGAGATTTCCTGTTTCAAAAGCATGCATTGTGTTCATACACTGCGGTTTCACTGCCACTTCAGTTATTGATAATTTAGATACAGAAATTTCCCCATGATTAGAAACTCATTGCTAATTCAAATATAGACAGATTGGTAATATTTTAGGGTGTGATTTTGATTCTTAATGTGATTGCTTGTGAATAGAACTATGCTATACAAACCTAGGTCCATTGTCCATTCGTAGCTGCCAAAAAAGAGAGAGAAAAAAAGGAGAGGAAATGTTACTCCTCTCCTGCCCCAAATCATGTATCACCTACCAGCTTGATTACTTATCTGTTGCATGGAGTGGTTTATTAATTGTATATTGCTGGTCAGTACATCTGTGCTACCCTATAAAAAGCTTTTACACCTGTAGACGCTGTCTGGCCTGTCTTCTTCCACTTCCCTTGGGCTATGTCACTTATATTAACTGAGCTTAATGAGGTGATTCTCAAATGAATTTCATCTTTTAAAGGTTAAATATTTTAATTAGAATTCAATTGTGAGGAAACATAAAGGACTTGGATGGTGGTAGCAGCCTGAGCCTGGTGAGGTTGTGTATCATACCACATGCTTCCTGGCATTGTGCTATGATGTTTTCAGCTTTGGGGAGTGGATCTCTCCCTGATTTTCCTTTGATTGCGGTGTGTTGCTCCATACCACAGCCGATAATTCCAATCACAAGGGGAAGGCGATAATGTTTCAAACTTGCCTTTGGTAGTTTGTTAAAAAAGCTCATGCAGAGAACACAGGATGTGCAATTTATAACTCGGGTGCTAAACTTTTCCTTTCTGAGATGGAGAGGTTGGGTACAACTCTGAAAGAATCTTAAAGCTCATAGAAGTCTGGCTCCGTGGCACTTGAAGATGTGTACAGGACAGAAATGCAGATAATGCTGACAATGAAGGAGGAACCCCAAACAATGTCTGAGGCTGATGCCTGAAGCAGAAAATGCTAATTTACCTCAACTGTTAAATATGGAGTGGTTGGACCCTAGAACAGATGGGAAGAATTATAGTGTTATATGCATTTCACTGTAAGGAAGGGAGAAAGGAAAGAATTTTATTTTTACATTGCCTTCTTATTTAATGGTTTTATTTCTCTGTTATTAGCTTCTTTTCTTCACCTTCTGCTCTCACCATAATCCATTTCTCCTCCTTCTCATTTAATTTGATCTGCAGAGTTTATTGAACTATGTCAAATCACTCCGTAGAAGCAACTTTTGGATTAGCCTGTGTTTGTTAGGTCTTATAATCAGAGTATAATAATTAGGTACATTCAGGTAGGCTTGAAAAGGAACAAACAGCACGAGTTTTCACTGCAACTGTTCAGTGTGACAGTCCTACAAGTATGAATTGTTTTGACTGTTCTCACTTACAGATGCCAGTAGTCTTTTTTTGTGGCAACTGATCCCCAGTTGAGACTCATTCTCCTTTACAGCTTGAATGCATGACTTGTTTCCATTAACACTGTCAGGGTGTTTAAAATCAACTTGCAATTTTGTTTCACCTACATGGTGACTCAATGGTAAAATGCATTAATAAAAGTTTAGAAATAATAATGGTTTTTACCCTTGGAGTTAGCAGACTTTGAGGATGTACCTTAATAGTGTCACAGAACTGGTGCAGGTTCACACAGGAATAAATTTATTTCTTACGCTCTGCTAAATTTCCTGTGGAATGCTGAGTGCATTAGGATCCATGGTAACCGTGCCTGCTGCAGAGCGGTATTACTTTGCTGTTGATAATGCAAGTCCATCTAATTAGCACCAAATGTCAGGGTACTAAGAGGAGCAGGTGGCACCATTTGTATCTGAAGTAAATACAAACACAGTATTTATGTGCAAAACCAGGCAAAAGAAAGCCTTTTGTAAAGTCTGTTATAGCTGGTCTGTCTGATGAATAAGATCTGAGAGAGATAAGATAATTATAAACTATGACCCATGAATAGAATTGATAATTTCAACTCCAGGTTGAAACGAATGTTATTGATAGGAAATATTTTGGGCTTGAGACCTTAAAGAAATAAGATGTGTTATCTTTGGAATAGAGACTACAATTTTTGGTATTTGGACAGTCTGTGGTTCATTCTGGGTTCTTTTTAAAAGTCATTAGGAATAATGACTATTGTGAATAACAAGAAGGTGGAGAATTTTAATAACCTTGATTTTCATGGAATATTAGGGGCCGTGAGCAAGACCTCCTAAACAGTGTCTTTAGGTGGACTTTAAGGACCCAAACTTCTGAGTGACTCAAAATGTACATTACGAATGTGTGAATGGGTCTGAAGTGAAAAGAAGCTGCTAGTGATCTGCCCAAGGTGGGCAGAATCACTCTGTCTAGATGCTTTTGTTTCTTATAAAGGCAGACAAATACCTCCAGAAATCTAACAAAAATCATTGTCTGGAGGTGCTTTACACAACTGTCAAGCAAGGAATACATGTTCAGGATGGATGCAACTTATAAGGATGTTGTTTATCTGGACTTCTGTACGGCCTTTGACACAGTCCCCCACAACATCCTTCTCTCTAAATTGGAGAGAGATTGATTTGATGGGTGGACTGTTTTGTGGATGAGAAATTGTTTGGATGGTTGCATCCAGAGGGTAGTGGTCAATGGCTCGATGTCCAGATGGAGATTGGTGACAAGTGTTGTCCTTCAGGGGCCCGTATTGGGACTAGTACTGTTTAATATCTTCACAATGACATAGACAGTGGAATCAAGTGCACCCTCAGCAAGTTTGGCACAAGTTTTGCAGATGACACCAAGCTGAGTGGTGCAGTTGACTCGCCTGAGGGACGGGATGCCATCCAGAGGGACCTGGACAAGCTCCAGAAGTGGGCCCATGTGAATCTCCTGAGGTTCAACAAGGCCAAGTGCAAGGTCCTGCACCTGTGTCAGGGCAACCCCTGGTATCAACACAGGCTGGAGTGTGAAGGGATTGAGAGCAGCCCTGCGGAGAAGGACTTGGGGGTACTGGTGGATGAAAAGCTGGACATGAGTCGGCAATGTGCGCTTGCAGCCCAGAAGGCCAACGGTATCCTGGGCTGCATCAGAAGAAGCGTGGCCTGCAGGTCGAGGGAGGGGATTCTGCCCCTCTACTCCGCTCTGGTGAGACCCCACCTGCAGTACTGCCTTCAGCTCTGGGGTCCTCAGTACAGGAAAGACATGGATCTGTTGGAGCGGGTCCAGAGGAGTGCCACGAAGATGATCAGAGGGATGGAACAGCTCTCCTATGAAGAAAGGCTGAGAGAGTTGGTGTTATTCAGCCTGCAGAAGAGAAGGCTTTGGGGCGACCTTGTTGCAGCCTTTCAATACTTAAAGGGGGTTTATAAGAAAGATGGGCTTTTTAGCAGGGCCTGTTGTGATAGGACAAGGGGTAGTGGTTTTAAACTGAAAGAGGGTAGATTTAGACTAGATATAAGGAGGAAATTTTTTACAGTGAGGGTGGTGAAACACTGGCACAGGTTGCCCAGAGAGGTGGTAGATGCCCCACCCCTGGAAACATTCAAGGTCAGGTTGGACGGGGCTCTGAGCAACCTGATCTAGTTGAAGATGTCCCTGCTCACTGCAGGGGGAGTGGAGGAGTAGATGATCTTTAAAGGTATTCCAACCCAAACTATTCTATGATTCTATGAGTCTCAGGAAAAATGTAGGTGTAATCCATCTTTAGGGAACAAACTGTTGCAAGGACAGAGACCGGGGATAGGACTGCAGATGCATTTCTAGCTCATTTTCTGGAGGAAAAAAAATACTGTTTCTCACTTCCGAGGTGTCAACTTGTGACAGGAACAAAATAAGCCAGGATGCTGCAACCTCTTGTGTCTCATACCGGCTCTTGTTGTAGACATCTGGGTGTCCAGGGTGGGACCCCCCTGGTGCAGCCAGAATGCCAGGCTGTAGCACAGAACTAAACTGGTGCTTGGACACCACCTTTATAGCTGCATGGAAATTTAGAAGGTAAATAGCTAAAACATATGGGGGCCTATATGTGGGACATTTCCACTTGTGCAAATTTCATCTATGATGGCTATATTGACAGGCCCTGCACCGCAAACAGAAAGCTTCATTTCCATGCTATATCAGTCTTCTTAATGTTCTCATACACAAATATTCACTAAAATGAAATACACCCTCTATATTAAAATTTTAATCTTTTTCTGAAATTGCTCAGTTAATCTGGCAACTGATACATAAGTAAGATTTGCAATTCCATCTATAATATGAAAATACTGTGCTTTTTTCCATTACTACAATTTAATTAAAAATATGTGCTATCTATTAGCACGTTATTAAATATCTTTTATTCCCTTCCATTTATAAATGAAATATTAAGTCTTCTTTTTGCTTTTTTTAAAGGGCAATTTGATTTTGAGAGAGAAAGGGAGACTGTGATGAATATTATTAATGTATTTTATGAAAAGCCCAGAGTCTGCAACATATAGTAGCAAATTTTAAGGAGGGATAATTTTAAGAGGGTGAACTTTAAGGAGATAATTAAGTAAAATTAGTATCTGGCAGGTCTGGAAGTACAGAACATATTGCACAGGGAAAAAAATAAATAAACTCCAGACGAATAGAACACCCAAACATATCCAAAAAAGATTAAGAGACTGGGGTAGGTAATAAAGAAAGAATATAAAAAGGAACCTTTCCAAAAATAATAACATACTCCTCTTTACAGTCATATAAGAGCACAAAAGAGCCAAGCAGCTTAAGGGGAAAAAAATGTAACCGGGCTTAAAAAAGCAAGTAAAGCTATTTTTTTTTATGATAAAAGTTCTCATTTTAAAACAAATATTTAAATTCGAAGCAATTTTAAAAAGCCACAGGCTCCTTAAAATAATATCCAGCAAAATAACCTTCAGTACAAAATATCACTTGGTTTAAGAGGAAAATAAATACAACTAATTTTTTGCATCAGCTTAGCGCATTCCAATAGTGTAGTTGTCTTCCTCACCTCATTTACAGGGTAGCCAGCAGTAGTGGATGACCTGTTCTTGGACTGCTCTGGTTCATCTGGGGAGAGGTAGGGGTGTTGTAGGTCAGGATCTTTCTTGCTTTCTTTTTGCTACTTTGGAAAAGCATAAACTGCTGCTGGTTTAAATTTCTCGTGGCATCTCCAGTGTGTTGATATAAGCAATGCTTCAAGTGACAACCTCCATCTCCCCCAGTGCCTTCCTATGTTTCTGAGTCAAGAGAAACCCTGCTTCTTTGAGAGTGAAGATACCAGTGACTAATAGCACCTTGCCTCTTTGTGAGAGAGCATTTCCTGGTGCTTGCAAAACAAGGCACTTTATTTGCACAAGGCAAATGAGATTCTTATGTTCTTGCAAAGAGGAGCTTCTGTTCCTACTGGAGTCCAACTCTGAGGCTGCCTGAAGTCATTCCCTTGCAATAGAAAAGTGTCGATCAAATCATCTGAACAGCAATGTCCTTCTTGCCTCAGAGAAACAGGAATTTCCAGCCTGTTTTGCCCTCCAGTGTCCTTGGAAACTTAAAAAGAACAGGTGATTGCTCTTTGGACAAGACTGCTGCTGTGGCTGGGTTCCTGTAGTCAGTCTTAATGAGGCTGTCCTCCTCCTCTACCCCAAAGAAGTAAATGACATGTTGATCTTCAAAATAATAGGTATGATAGCTTGTCATGCAACTGTACTAATTGCACAGAGGCCAGATCAGTCACTGGAAATAACTGTGGTAAGTGGCACCTGTTGTACCATTTATCGCTCTATTATATGTGTACATGCACCCATTGTTAAAAAAAAAAGAATGTGGCTGAGCAGCAGGCAGGAAGGCTGCCTGTTGGCAATGCTCAGGCTGCTACAGTACTGGTATCGTGGTATGAGCAAGAAGGGGGGGAAATTGCTTTTTCCTTGGGGACAACTGAACATGGTTGTGGGGGAGAGGATTCTGGCATGTGAGGTAGGACAGATGGGGAGGGCTAAGTGCCATGAGTGGGGATGCTGCTGCACGAGTACAGGCTGGGAGACTCCTGAGGGGAGCACGGAGTTGGCAGAAAATCCTCAGGGAGGGCTTGCAGAAAACTCCCCATAGGAAAGGGGATCTTGATGGGGATCCTGAGCAGACCATAGTAAATTTGTTGGAGTCCAGGAAGCTGCTAAAAATTGCTGACCTAGAAAATAGGAATGGAAGGACCTACTCTGTGAGGTACAGTGAATAAGGGGAAGACTTGTCTGCAAACCCGTTTATTTTACTCTGTCTCACCATATTGCACTTAACTGGACATGTAAAAGTCGCTTGTTTTAGTGTGTGTTTTAATAAATCATTGATGCTGCAAGCCATTTTAGTATCTTTAGTCTGGTCACTTTTAAGGGGAGAGTACAACGGTTCCAACTTCAGAGTTATGGCCAGCTGAGAGCCTTTCACAATAATTTTTCAGTCACTCTCTATCCTGTCCTGCTCACTTGCACAAGGCCAAAAAGCAATGGCTTGGCAGAACCTGTTAGCCTCTTCTGCACTGCTTTAGTGCACTACCTAAAGAAATAAAGGAACTCTTTATGACTCTCAGTGTTTATTTGGGTTTTACTGTGCAGAAATGTAACCATCAGGCTTTTATATAGATAGGAATAAACTTAACTGTATGCAAAGTCACAGAAAGAGACCTTAGCAGGAATGCAGAAATGTTCAGAGATTCTCATTGATATGTGCCTGCTCTTTGAATTAGATGAATGCAGATTCTGAATCTTGAAAATGACTGAACTGTAAAAGATAATGGCCACCTTTTAGTGCCAGAGGAAATCACTGACCTGTCATCCCTGTGAAAAACCTACAAATGTGGTTTAGATCACAGATCCACCAACAATGATGATATTCAAAAGTAAATTACTTTAAGAAAAAAAAAGAATCATCAACTTCTGAAATCTCAGTCCAAGGCCTACAATGTTCACAAAATTTGAGGAAGAGAAGAAAATGTTGGGTCCCAAATCTGTCATTTGTGCTGCTAGCTTTTCATGTGCAGACTCTTTGAAGATGTCATAGTGAATTCAAATGTATGAATCTAATAACAGGCATGTCACTTGGTCCCACTATACTGAAAATAATCCTTCTTGCAAAGAAGTCTGAAACAGGCAGTATGTTCAAAGTTATGTAGTAGATAGATAAATTCAAAGTTGTTTACAAAAAGGAAGCAGAAACCTCATCCACAGTGCAAGTGAGAGTAATGTCGTGTTTATTGAATCGGCATTTTTGTAATGAATCTCCAAAGGGAAAGAGGAGAGAAATTGAGATTGGAACTATCTCTGCTTAATATATGCAGTTAACTGTACTGAAATATTAAGTGCCTAGCAAATTAGTCATCTTTAAATAAATGACAAATTTCTTTATTCTTTGAATGACAAATGTATTTGCATTTGAAGATCCTGTGAATGTAACTTAGAAACCTAAACTTACCAATCAGTTCTTACACCTGAGATGCCCAAATCAACCAGCCCCTTCCTATTGCAAAGAATATAAGTAGCTTAGGTGCTAGTTGTAGGAGGGTTGGTTCATGTGAGCTGAAGGCAGCCGTTAGGTACTTAATATATATAGACTGAGATTTTACCAAGCCGTGTTCCTCACAACTATTTTTTATATAAATCTTGACTGCTGATTCTGCTGATAGACAAGCCAAGAGGGTTGAAAGACAAAGAAGGAAGAGTATCTCTGACAAAAGATGGTTGCTTGGAGAAGGGTCTGTTCTGAGCAGACCTGGCCTGAAGACGGCAGGTTTAGCTTCCTCAATAAGACGCTGAAGTTGTACAGTGGTTAAAGAAGATTAGCTCAGGGAAGCAGAATTTCAGGAATAGGTGGTAGAATTGTTCCCAAACTCTCATCACTGAGGGGGATGCACCAGTTAATAACTGGGAGCAAAACTGAGGCAGATAACTGTGAAGTCCTGGGAATATATTGAATATTTTATATTTACTATTTTAAAATGTGATTTCCTATTCTTAATCAAGTATCTAACATTTTCCCTTGCTAAATGAAAGCTTAGCCGTAGCTACTTATAGAAATGATCTTTAACACTGAGCATTTTCCTCCTCAAGGAACAGCACAAGTTTCAGAGTACAGCAGCATGCAGGCTTGCTCTAGGTATGGTTTCTGAGGAGTCTCAGGAGCTGGGGATTATTTTCTCACAAAGCTGTGGGAGTCAGTTTGAAGTCTAGTGATGCCAATGGAGAGGAGTTGCCCTGAGTGAATCAGTATAAACAGCACACACAAGAATACAATTTCTGATCCAGGGACTAAATCAGAGACATCACACATTTCTTTTGATAAATTGATACCTGTGTCATCCCTGTCATGTCACATATAGATGGCAATTGGACTTCAAAAGAACTGAGACAGGATGACTGGAAACAATAGATGCGTTTAACACTTAAGGAGGTACTGACAAACACTATATACCTCTCTTCTGGAAGAAAACTAGAAAAGTTTTAAAGAATGTGTAGATTTTAGGGCATTTTAGAGTAGGTTTTTTGTTTTCTAAATAGACCAAGAAAGTATTAACTTTAAAATGCACAAATAAAAAGTGGGACTGTAGAGGGGAGAGAAATCTTGAAAGAAACAAATAATAATAGAAAATGAAAAAAATGAAGATTTCTTTATATTTAGCTTGTTCAACTGAAAGGACAGGAGAAAAACAGAAAACTGTCTTCAGTTGTGAAAGAGGGTACCTAAGCTAGGAATCCAGTTGACAAGCCCTTGCAGAAGGTGATTCAAATATCAGATGGCTTAAAGACTAAAGTAGGTAAAGCAAACAGTAATTAAAGAATAATTGTAACATAATATATAGAATGTATTATAGAATAGTGATTATTTCATTTGCACATGTATTAGTATGAGAATTTTGCCATAAAGGTATTAGGTTAATAAGCACTCTTTCACTTTCACCTATTTTCTATATATTGTAACTGTCTTTCACATGGATATAGAGTGCAATATTTACATAGGATGACTTAAAAAAGTGCCACAGCATAATACCAGTCATTTGTGCTGAGATTTTTATTCTTATTCTGTCTCCAGAATATTATGTTCTTATTCTGTTATTAAGTTCTGTTACTATGGTCTTACTCTGTTTTATTAAAGTTAGTTCCTTTTGGAACTGTGTGTCTAAAGGGCATGTGAAGTAATAATTTTCAAAAACTTTTTATCTGCTTAGGGGTTGCTATAATCTTTCACATTCCATTAACGATAGCCTTCATGGTCCCTTTTCTGGAAGATAGTATGGCTACCTCTGCAGCTTTGGAAGTGCAACCCTGTGTATCTTTGATTTTCTGCAATACTGCTTGAAAGATGGAAATGTCAAGCTGGATGACAGCTAATGAACTGAGTGTTCAATAGTTCATCACCTTGGTTTCACCAGAAATCATTTAGCAACAAATTTGAAATAATTGTCTTTGGTAGAATGAGATCAGTTTCCTTTTCTGATAGAAGAGTTGACACTAGTCAGAATGGCAACTCGTACAGGAAGGGGAAAATCTAACCTTCGTGTTGCAAAGTGTTCTGTGAAAAAAACTAACTCCGTTGTGGATGAATTCGTGACGAATGCCGCTGATCTCTGCAGCTTTGGCCTTGTTGAGGAGTCAAAGAGGTCTGTTCTTCAGCTGTTGTGAGTTACTAGCGATGACTGAATTTGTTGTTTGGTAAGGATTTAAACATGTGCCCGTCATCGTAAGACTATGAGGAATCCTTCATAGCTTATCAACGCTTGTGTGGAAAACCTGTTGTTCCATCTCAGATCAGCAGGAAAATAGGATTTTGGTGCAATGCTGAGCACCTATGTCAGGTGCTGAAGGAGTAAACACAACACTGTGAATGAGTGCTGTAAGATGCTTGTTAGAGTCTCCTTAAGACTTTAATTTTTCCAGATAAGAGGCTCCCCAGACCACATGAATCATCTGTGTGTGTCCATTTGCAAACAGAGATTGCAGCTGGGAGTGTTTTCCTGACTCCAGACACTACAGCAGTCTGCTGCCAGTTCCCAATTCTGCTTGTGAGCAGGGTCTCAGCTCTTGCTAGTGCGTGCCTATAAAGAGAGAGAGAGGGCAGGCAGAGGAGAATGGGTACTGTGGATTAGTGTTGTTCCAATCACTAAAATATCCAGAGTGGCTTCAGACAGGAGTGTATGAAGAAAGGATGATATTGTAATAAAATCCAGAAATATTTTGCTTTGACGTTGCTGTCACACTTCTCTAGGGGAATGCATTTCTAGTTGCCTGTTGTTCCTATCCTTTTCTACTGACAGAACTCGTATCTTACTCAATACCAAGACTGATATGGTTCCTAATGGGACAGTATCATAACCTTCTTAACTGAATAAGCAGAGTCTGCATATCATGTCAGTTTTATGGCCACAGCACATCATGGGAGAGAGAATTAGACTATAGAATTCTCCTCATACATTATTACAAGAAAATGAGGTAATTGAACTGAAATCCTGTTGAGGTACCTTAATCAAAATATAAAAATACGATTTTCTTACTACTTTTGGCTGACATTGTTCATAATTTTCTTTGGAAATGAGACACTGATTTCACACAGTGAATAATCCATGGAAGAAAATGTTTTATTGGAAAGCCTTGGCAAGCCTAGCTAAAACAAAAGAATTGGAAAAGCACAGTGATAGAAAATTATACTTTAAAATAGGCTGGCTGTTCCATGCACTTTCTTGTGCATTGAGGCCTGATGTTGAACTTTTTCTGGTTTTATAAGTTGGAAGCTAATGAATAATTATCACAAAGGTATTTGTCATCACAATTTCTTTCTTCACAAAACCCATGATGTTTTTACTATGTAGAAATATAAAAATATACATCAAAGGCAATGACTTTACATTATGGTAGTTTCTGTTCTGTGGTATGGCAGCAGTCCTCAATTACTCATAACAATCAGAAAAAATATCTATGTAAGAGAAAAGCTCTAGAAGAGGTCTCATGGGTCACTGATTTAAGTTCCCTGTAAGTGGAGGTTCTTAGATCACAAACCAAATTTATGAATTTGGTTTGTTTTCAGCTATAAAGTTGTCTCCATCACACTGTTTTGCCTGATCTGGGGCAAGGGGATGTAGGAGTGCTCCAAACTCAGCTCCCCTGGACAAAGAAACCCCTTTTTTCAGTTTTTTATATTTTATTTTACTCATGGCTCATGCACTCCCTGGTGCATGGGAGTGTTTCTCCCCAGGTGCAAGACTTCGCACTTCCCTTTGTTGAACTTCACGGCGTTCCTGCCAGCCCATTTCCACAGCCTGTCAAGGTCCCTCTGGATGGCAGCACGAGCCTCTGGTTGTATCAGGCCCTTCTCCGAGTTTTGTGTTACCAGCAAAGTTGCTGTGGGTATGCTCTGTCCCATCATGCAGATCATTAATGAAGATATTGAACAATGTTGGATCATGTATTCACCCCTGGCGTACACCACTAGTTACTGGCCTCCAACTAGATTTCATACTACTGATCACCACCACCACCACCCTCTGAGCTCAGCTGTTTAGGCAATTTTCAATCCACCTCCCTGTCTGCTCATCCAGCCTAAACATCAACAGCTTTTCCATGAGGATCTAATGGCAGACAGTGTTGAAAGCCTTGCTGAAGCCAAGGTAGACAATATCCACTGCTCTCTTCCCCTTGTCTACCAAGTCAGTCATTTCATCATAGAAGATTATGAGGTTGGTCAAACATGACTTGCCCTTTGTGACTCAAGTCTTGAAAGATGAATGCAGTTGTAGTCGTAACACATTGTTTGGAAACAGCTTAAAGGTTGCTTCTCCTTTGGACTCCATAGTTGTATCATTACTTTAGTTTAGTCCCATGTAATATGGTTTCATTCATTAGTTTGAATTGTCTGAGGAATGCTGGGCAGAGGAACCAGCCTGACAGATTAAAATATGGTTTGCCCAAAACACAGCTCTGCAAGAAACCAAAGCAGCTATCCATCAAACTTACATTTTTTGTTTCTTTCTCTGACACATAAAACTAGAAATTAGCAGAAATTTCATCCAAACAGAGTTGATTTTGCTTTGGTTGTTTCAGAATTCACAAAACTATTTTTGTCAACTAACTTCTAAAAGGTTTTTTCCTTCTCAAGTTCTACTTTTTGTATTGTGACCTAGGAGAAGGGAAAAAGAAGGGTGCAAAACCTTGAGTATGAAATATGAGAAAATTTCTAATAATACTCATTTGCAAAGTATCTTACTTCTTATCTTAAGATTAATAATCTCAAGGACAAATATTGTCACATAATTAACTTCAAAGGTTTGATATACTGCTGTTTGAACAAGAAAAAAAGATGTCACACAGTCTGTGAAATGTTTGCCATTGGGTTGGGTTAAGCCTAACCAAAATTCTGAAATCAGAGCGACATAAATTTCTAGTCTCCTCTATTATATGACTTCCTTGTAATCTGTTAGCATGGCACCAGTGGCCTAGATCTATATACAGTATTTTATAGATTATTTTAACATGTTTTAACACCTGTATTAAAATACGTTCTTTGGTCAGACCTAGACAGTTTAGGTAAACACTGGAAAGGAAGAGAACAGTGCATAAAACCAGGGCTCACAGAAGCAAATGAAGAGCCCAGTGAACAATTATGGTGAAGTCATTGCCTGTCTTTTGCTTAGATTACATTTGATTAATTTGTTAAAAATGATGGAAGAGCTTCAACAAGATGCACTGAAGGGTCAGAACTCTCAACAGGTGCTGTCAGTACTGTGATGACGGGTATTTGCCATGACTCCTTCCTCCTCCCTGCCTACCGCAGTATTTCTCAAAGGAAAAAGACAGAATCACCATTCACACACATAAATATCCTGAGAGAAGTGAGTAAGTGCTTTAAGTGATTGGCTGCTGGATTAAGAGGAGTTTCACCATATTCCTGGTTAGGTGATGTATTAAGCCCAGTGATGAATTTTGACTGTTTCTGAGATTGGGTCCTGATTGTGAGATAACTGGAAAACACCTTGTGTGGATTGTGTGGGGCTTTGGTGTGAACTGGGTGCTGCACAGCTTAATGCCAGTTGAACTCTGGGGTGATAGGCACAACCAGCAGCAGAAGATGCTTTAGAATATTATATTCAAATATAGCCTGAAGTTGTCTGGGATTCAGTTAGACTACAGATAAGCTGAAGTTTTGGGGGAAGGAGGTGTATTTTCATATGGGTATTTGTTTTACCTAAACATCTGCAAGCAAAGAAAGTTATGATTTAGTGGGTTTTTTTCCTACATCAAGAAAATGTAGTTGATCTCATCTCTGCGGTTATCAGTTTAGGTTTTAACACAATGCTAGAGGAGAAATTATGAGTTTGAAATGGAGAATGTTGGTATTAGTAAGAACTGTAGAAATTGTAACTATCAAGCTACTATATTATAAGACTAATATAATTGGCTAATGGAGGGGGAGGCGCTATTGTGTTCAAAGGAAAGCATGGATAGATGACTAACAGGATTTATCAAACATTTGCCCTATGACCCATCCTATTTTGTCAGTGGCAGGACACAGAAATGAAGATTTTTGTCAAGGAAATCATCTGGTGAAACACACCTGTGAGGCATTACCAATCTGTAGGATGATTGGCACCAGTACTAAAAAAAAAAAAAGTTCCCTAGGAATGGAGAAATAGAGCTGGAATGACAATTAATAGGGACTGTTAATAAAAAGCTAATAAGAATATATACTGTAGAGTGAGAATTCATCACATGGAAGAAACAGATGGAAGGCTGGATTTAGTATTCTGTCAAAGAATGGCTGTGAATTACTAATGTGATCTGGCTTTGAAAAAGGCATATGCAGTCCTAGAAAGTTTCAGCTGAAGTATTTCTGATAGAAAGTTGAATAATCGCTACAAATCACAACTCTCCAGACAGTAAAAGGCCATTTAGAAAGACTGTGAGAAATACATTCACACTGGTTTCTTCGCATCCCCTATATATCGCAGAGAGAGTTTCTCTGACAACCCTGCATAACTTTTTAAGTGATATCAGGATGAGGTCAGTGAGATCAAGATTTATATTTATCCAACAACCTGAATAAAGCCCAGGATGTATGTTTAGGTTTGAAATCTCTAAACAAACTTATGGAGCCAAATCCATATGCTTTATAAATCCTTGCAAAAACAGATAGAAGAAGCATCTGGTTTTGGCACTTAAGTAAATCAATTAACTTATTCACACATAGGTCATTTGAGATTATTGATGTCCAACAAGTCTGTATGTGGCTGGCTGGAATGACATGTGCCCTTCTGGAGTGGCAGCTGGAGACACTATTCCTATGTGGGGACAGTTGAATTGAGCCCCAGAAGTGGAATTCAGTTCCAGATTCAGACACCTAAATTTAGATGTTCTTCATAGTGAATAGAGCTAATCAAAAGTCTGGAGATCTATTTGGCTCATTGAATGCAGATATCTTTTTGGGGGTGATCTGGGAAGTATATGAGACTCGATTGACTGGATCTCCCATGACCTCAGGGGGAGTAAGACATCTCACGCACATGGATACATCTATGTTCAAGACATTTAGATATCTGCATCTAGAGGTGAACCATACTGTAATAATCACATTCAGATGAGTGAAATCAAAAGAATCACAAACTTCAGGGATGGACAATAGTATTTTCTTTTTTCATTTGTCTGAAATTCAGGAGCAGATTGCTTGTGAGTTTTTTGGCATGATAGATGAAAAGTTTATTTTGATAATGAATGAGAAAGTGCTTGGAAAGGGCATCAATGACTATTAAATTTCTATTTATATTTTCTTATTCTTTTTTAGGCACTTTATCTAGGTGAAAAGGAAAAAAATAATCATGAAGTGATAGTGCAAACTGTGCAATTGCAGTAGCAGAGAAGGGTTGTCTCACTCCAGTTCAGTTTAGGAAAGGATTGCCCTGACATAGACATATAGTTGCTGGGATGTCAGATGAAATGTTTTTCTGTGCTTGTTATTCAGAACAAGGAAGGATGTCACTGCACAAGCATGGATTTATGAATGTGACTAATAGAGAGGGATGCAGTTCCTTTCTTCATATTAACACTGCCACATCCAAAGCTTAAATTCCTGCACAGGTGATGTAGATGCAATTGTGCAGATACATAGCCATTCCATTCACATCACCACTATGTCTATCCCTGCTCATGATGCTACTCTCACATTTGTTGCTTGCTCTTTTCTCTCAACATTGAATATTTTGGAAATGACGGTAATTACAATTTTCTCTTCTCACTAGTCATTATTCTGCTGATTTTATTTCCTTTAGCTACATGGGCTTTTTTATCTGTCACTACCCCCCCCAGTTTTTGTTTTTCCTTTACCCTGCCTGCACTTTCTTTTTTCCGGATTTATTAAAGCTTAAGGACTGTCTAGGTTGTGAAGACAGGAAATGTGCACTAGCAAACTAAAAAAGTGGAGGCGGGGCGGGCAGAAGTGCTTCAAAAGCAAGATCACTCAGTGTAGCATTTCTAAGTACATTTGTTATTCAGAAACAGAAGGAAGGGAGCTGTGATGTGCTGTATGGTACCCAAATCAGCAACAATCAAAGAACAGAATCCATGGCATTAGATAATATAGGACAACACCAAAACTCATCTTCACCTTTGCTTGCTTCCCTTGTCTTGAGTGTGATTCTGCTCCTTCCGTGATGACTTATTTCAGTGCTACAATTTAAATCCATTGGAATTATCTGCAGACATGGACATTAATTACCCCTCATTTCTGTTTTTAAGCTCTCCCCTTTTTCTGTTCCTTTCTCCTGTCTACTGCAGGGATGAGAAACATGCTTTTTTAAAGAAAGTTGGGATTCTGATCTCATTACGTTATTCCAAAAGCTGGTGCCCTAATCTCAGACCTATAGTGCATAAGTGTTAATCTGGTTCTGCTTGATTTAGTCATGTTTTTGTCTTTTGTGTTTGTTTTTTTCTTTAATGGGATTGCTCTATTTTGACATTTAGATGATTTGCAAACCGTGAAAAAGCCCTTGCTAGTGCTTAATTCATTTTTGTTCATACATTTTAATTATCTACCCTTCAGCTCATAAATATGAGAACTTTTGAATGAGTTCTCTTAGCAGAACTTTTTTGTTGATTTTGTTTGTTGTTGTTCTTTTGTTTTGTTTTGGTTTTTAGATAAGATTAAATAATTAGCAGGATTTTGACAAATTTACATAGCTCTGCTATTTGTTAATTTTAAATTTTCTTGTTGCTATGGCTTGACTTTTTTTAGCCTGCACCATTTATTTTTACATTTGAAGCAAGCTTTTCATCTACTGTGATGTGTACCTGATACTAATCATAAACAATAAATCAAAAGAATAGACTTCTTCCCTTAGAATTTTGTTTTCTTATAAAATGCTGGAAAATCTGATCAGTGAAGTTATACAGAAACTATGCTGTGCTTATCACTGGCACGAATCTTTCAGATTTAGCAACCACTTGTCTTCTTAATGATAATTCCTGTTTATAAACACATGCACAGCAGGTTGGGGGATATATACAGCTCTACATTTTTCTGATATCTACAGTCACCTAAATGAGCACGTTTAGACCTCTGAACTAAAGAGGACTAGTAATATGAGTGAAATTCCTCTCTCTGAAAAACTGCCTGAACAAGTAGATACAAAACTGCCCCAAATCCAGGAGGTTTGCTTTCTTTTTCCAACTCCAAGACTTTTGGTCAATCCACTGACTTTCTTCTGTCATCCCACTGTCTTTTTTTTCTTACTTAAACTGTATGTTTTTACAAAACTAGGACTGTCCTTTTCCAGTGGATTTTTGAAGTGTTCAGCACATACCTATGAAGTGCAGGGACACCTGAGCTAACAGCCCACGGAGGAGTTGGGAGAGTACAGCAACATTACTCTTAGCACTGTGTGCCGGATTATAAACTCGGGGTTGTTCACATCCCAGGTAAAACCTGGAAAGATTAAGCTCCTGTATAGAAAGGAGCAACAGCACCACCACCAGGTGTTGAAAGAAAAGAACAGTTTTAGAAGATTCAACCTTGAGGATGAAAGCTAGGATGAACCAAAATGGAAGAAGATGCCAATGGGTAGCTCTGGCTCATTCCTCCACTCAGCCTTTCTTAATTGGCTACTGGTGCTTCTGGCAGCTGACTGTTTATAGCTACCGTGGATTTGTAAGTGAATTGTTTTTGAAGGCCCATGAAAGTGGGCATATAAGGGAGGCTCAGCTGGGCACCTAAGATTTTGCCAAGGGGTATCTTACTTTCTGAGATTCCTAAATATTTTTATTTTTTTTTAAACAAGTCTCTAAGTATTTTGAATTTCTGATGTTGTCTGGAACTTCAAAGCAATATTGTAATCTGAAAGATAACAAATTAAGAGTAGAAATAAGGTTTTGAGATCTGAAAAGTTACTCTTAATAGAGGATGTTGTATTTTTCTTCAGTTCTAATTAAGCTTATGAGTCAGAATGGCAACATTAATATCATTTGAACTCTGATGCATATTTAAAACCAATAATTTCAAATGTTTAAGTAGCACAGAAATCCAAAACAACACCTGGAACCATGGTACTCAAGAGTTTCTCCCACTATCACCTTTACCTTTGCTGCTATTCTGTTTGCTCTTCAGCCTCACAGTACACTTCCATTTCTTCTTCCTTCTTCCACTATTTTTGCTCCAGTCCGTCTCTCACAACCCTCTTTTCTCCTTTTCTTTTCTCCTTTTTGGCATCCTGCTAATGCCTCTCTTCATTCCAGCAGTTTCACTACTGATGAACTGACTGGCAAATTTTTTCCCTGAATGCTCCAGACATTTCCACACAGCCAGCTATCATCAGTATGTTCTCAAGTACTGCATTCTGGGTGCCAATGTATAATCTGTGCAAAAAATACGATTTTGTTTTGTGTTTTATACAGACTAGAGAGTGAAAAAGCAAAGGATTGTCAGAGGTCTGCCAGTTTCACTGAGACAGTCTTAAATATTAGCAGAATGCCTTCTGGACTTGATTTGATGATGCTTACCACTTTTTCATCCAGAAGTTTTTGAAACTGTCACACTTTTGGGGGCATAGAGCTTCACATGACACAGAAAGTTACAGCACACTTAGTGATGCAGCAAAAGCCCACTATTACTATTTTTTTTTTTTTCTTAAAGTTTGAGTCTTCTCATTTTGCTTTCCTAAATGTAAAGTACTTCGGTATTAGTGCTACTGTTACCCATTGCCAACAGTATGTGTGACAGCACTACTAGTTTGACCTTCAGATACTGCAACTTTCAGGATTTAACCAAAGCCATCTTTTTCTTTAGATTTTTTTCTGCAAATAAGCATCATTTCGCGGACCTCCCTTGGATTTTTTTCAGTTTTATCTTTGTTCCTTTTTACTCTGATGATTGAACTTATGATCTTACATACTAATATAAAAGTGACACAGTGAATTGCTTGCAGTGCCTCTGTCACTGAAATGACAGATAGAGACTAATGTTTAGAGGAGCAGGCTAGATTCATCATGTAAGTTACCAATATTCCTTTCCTTTTGTCATACTTATATAAAAAAAAAATACCCAGTAATTCAACTCCTTTGTTGTGACTCAGTCTTTTCAACATTTATTTCCATCCATTGTTGCAGAACCTACGATTTCCATTCTTCATGAAGGCAGAACAGACACATTTAAAATCTTACTTGATAGCTCTGTAGTTGATGGCTGAAATTTTTGGAGCTGTCTTTGAGATCTGAATATCCAGCACCCAACAGAATGATTGGTCGTGAGGCTTCTGTAAAACTACAAGTAGTTTTACAGATACCAGTCTACATGAGTGCGAAAACTCAGCTACCACACTGAAGTTTCAGAGCAGGTTGATGGTTCTTGAACAGAAAGACACCACTTTGGGCTGGATTTCACATTTTTCCTTTAATCCATAGCTTTGGACAGTTTAGTGAGGTGATTGATGGAGAAGGACTATGTGTCAATTTGGTTTCTGAAGCATCTTCCTTTGATGTTTACTTTCTCTGATAAAAAAGAGAAGAAAAGATATGGAGGACTGGGGTTGCTAACTTGGGGCTGCTCACAAGGTGCCTAGAATTACACTGATGTGTTGCCAAAGTATTTTTCATTATACAGCATTTTGTGTCTAAAATAACTTGAGCTTTTGAATCAGCACAAGGTCATATTACAGCATTGTACCACAATAGTAATAAAATCAAAATGGAATCCTCCCTTAAAGAGAGGTACTCACTTAAAAAGCCAGTCTTGCATTAGATCAAGAAAAGATAAATAGTAAATATGCAAAGAGCCTTCTTTTCAGATACTAGAGATGTGAACAAGCGGACTTGTTTGTCTTTTTCCATTCAAATGACATGGTAGCTGAGCTCCATACAGCCTCACCAAATCATGCATATGCTGAAGATCATTTTAAAATAAAAGTCTTGACATCCAGATGGGTCTGTAATTTACAGACTTGATTGCTGCATGTTTATTAAAGAATTTGAAGGTCCATTCAGAACTTTAATAAATAAGTAATTGATGATAATCAATGCCATTTTGTAGAAATAGGGTCCTCTAAATGAGCTTCTTAGAGTGAGTCAGGACAAGACACATCATTATATTTGCTGTCTATTAATCAAAGACAGAATGTAAGTGAGAAAAGCACTGTTGCTTAGCATTTTACTAAAGAAGTAGGATGAAAAATTGCATTATTGTATGTTGAAAAGGACTAATTCTAGAGCTTCTCTACAGCCCACCCCCGTGAATAGTGTAAGGCTGACACATTTGGTGCCAACATGTCTACTCTCTGTAATTCCTTTACTATTACCTCTCCTACACACTCTTCAGAGATGTTCTAGGATCATCATAATTTTCACTTGCCACACTTAAGATAATGTATTTCCTTCTTCCATCATCATAGAAAAATGAGAAATTCTTTTGGGAAGAGTAATAAACAATACTAGTCAGTATGTTCAGTATGGTTAATAGCTTAGTTAATTGTTTTGATTAGCTCTGGGTCTTTGCAATGAAAAAGAATATTATCTCCACATAGCACTTCATTTAACTTTGACACCATATTCACATATCAGTGTTCAGTGTAATTTAGTTAAGTGTGGCTGAGCTTCTTTCTTCCTCTGTCAAAGCTAAATAGATGGCACTAGAGATTTTTGCAAGAACTTTTGTCTGCCTCAGGCTCCATCACTGCTCTGCAATAGAAAGCAGCCATAAATTCAGCTCAGCTGGCTTCTTATGGGTTCATCGTGCAGAATCCTTAGGATGCTACTGTGCTAACAGTAGCTTACTCTGGAGGAACACTTGAAGAGGAAGTGTAACCGGGTTACTCCTAATTCTCTGCGTACCAAAACATGAGGAAAACAACAGCAACTTCTTAACTGCACTAGACCAGTGCTTCTGGAAGACCAGGACAGCCATAGGGATTTATGAGCGTACTTCAGCCACTGGGGATCTAAGCCTTGTTTTTTTAATTGCCTTCTTTCTGTCGTAGTTTGTGTCATTCTGAATAAGCTATGCAGGATGGGAATATGATATAGGGAGGGAAGGAATGAAAAAATTCAGCACTTCAGTGCACTAAAAAGCCATGCACTTAGCACTTGCCTTGTTTCCGCCTGTTACAACTGCATTGACTTTTACAGGCCTGGAATCTTTACACAGAATCCTGTTGTAAAAAGGCAGTTTAATGAGACTGTCCTTCTACTAAAAAGTCTTATTCCTCTGGGAGAGTTCAGAGGGAAACAGAATTCAAATGTGTATATATATATATTTGTATATTTATTACAGCCTTCAGAGTACCATGACTGAATTAATCTAGACCACTGAATCTGAAAGAAATTTGTTACTGAGGGAGGGAGGTGGGCTATTTTGAGGATATGTCAGATACCATGGAGGGTTTATGATGACTGCTGCACCCGTAATTCAGAATACTCTCTGGTTTTTTGGTCTTCACTTCACTGCTTTTTCATATTACCTTTAAGTCTACCTAACTCTATGGAGGTAATGAAATAGGGAGGGTATGATTACTTTCCTTAAGTGTCTTCTCTTGACTGTGAACTTGAGGTGAATCAAAACCAATGATAAGTGTAATACCCATGCTGAGCAAAGACAGGTGAATTTAAAGCACTCGCACCTGAAGGACAGCCTGCATATGTCTCCTGATTGGATAGAGTGGCTACACTTAGCCCTGTGTCATTGACATCTATAATGCATTTTTGGCTCATTCTGGTCCTACAAAACCAAACACTTGTTTATTTATGTTGTAACTTTGATTCACTATCAATTCAGAAAGAAATGCAGAGAAATTTATACTGCTGTGTACAGTTTGTATTTTTTTTTCAGTTTTTATCTCTTAATTCCAAATTCTTTTGCTTCCATGTACCCATCAAAATCTCTCAAATATGTGCTACATTAAAAAAAGACAAAACAAGCTAACATTGTAGTATAAATGAGAAAGAACCATGGTACTTTTTTTTCGACAGTCATATTTTCCAAATCCCAAGTGAAGCATAGCATGCTTCACATGACATTCCATCATTAAATAAAGAAGTTCTAATGAAAATAATTGAGCAATGGCTGCCCTTTCTGTGTCACTTGTGTATGGCCCATGAATTCAGGCAAGTCACTATTATCAACTTCACAAATATAATCAAGCATTAATCCTACATCAGTAGCTCATTATTTTTAAACTCGACTTATTATTTATGACCAATAGGTTGACTTAAAGGATTTAATAGGGTGCTTCTTGGGTTTTAATGAGTGAAAAATCTTACTTTAGAACTGAGTGAAAGAAGACAGAGTCCTGTCAATATATTTTAATAACGCTACTCTTAGCACTTAGAAATTTCTCTAAGAGAAACATTTCACCTTTTTTTTATCTTTTTCTTTTGGGGCTGGAGAAATAATATTCCCCCAAAATATCATCCAAAGATTTGTAGGAATTAAAGCTGAAGACATTTCAGCAATAATTCGATAATAGCTGAACAACCTGCTGATTGAATGGGTTATTGACAATAAGGCGTCTAAATGGCTAAGCTTGCTGTTTATTTTACTGAAGTTGTTAGAAAAGAAGTCATACAAAGGCTAGCTAAAGTACAGCTAGTAAATCAACTAAGCTCAGCAATTCTAGTACTGATGCAGTCATCCTTTCTGAAATGTACTTTAGTTAAAATTAAATCTTTCAGAATGGGCAGACTTAAGAGGTGAAATCATATCACTGCTCAGTTTTTGAAAGTCAATTTCTACTGAAGAGTGGTTTAGAAGGTGTAGAGCAAGTATCATGAAGGTAACCTTTTCTTTCTATGCCACCTGCAGATGAGAATTGTATTTTTTTCAGAAAACTGCTAGGGACACATCTGGGGTCAGCTGCTGGGGAGCAGCAGGAGCAGCCCTGATGCTGCCACTGTCCAACAGCCCCTGAGCAGGGCGAGCAGAGCCAAGGGGTTGCAGCAGCACGTCCCATCCAGCCAGCGATCGTCAGGCACAGATGTTCTGTCCGAGGTCGATCCTGGAAGTGCAGTCACCAAGTGTGGGCCAGGCACCAAATGTGGGGCTGGCGGCTGAGCCAAAATGGGGCTTCTGGGCCCTTGGGTGGGATGAGGGGGACCCAGGGAAGTCTGGTCAGGTCCTGGCAGCAGCAGTTACGAAGAGATAAAGCAGACTGACAACAGGTCAAGATGCTGCTGTGAGGTGACTTACATCAATATGACTTAACTTTCTTACCCTCCCAAAAGAGGGTGGCTGCATCTCAACAGCCTGTGGTACCCCACAGGATCAGGCATTATTATCCCAGGCTAAAAATTTAATGGCTGCACACTAGTGCTTAAGCTAGAAAACCAGCCCTGTTTCATTTACTAATGTAAATGTGGCCAACTGTGCAAGAAGAAATCTACTTCAGTAATATTATTTTAGATTCAAAATATGTGCAATCGAAATCAGCATCTGAGCCTGGAATCCTGTAGAGGGAAATTAAAGATCCTAACAGTACGCCTTTGTAGACAAGAAAAATCCAGCATAGTTCTTAAGTGTTGAATTCATTCCTTCAGATGAAATTTCTGAGCACCATTTATCATTGGGTTATTTAAGGAACACCTCACATAAATATGATTTTCCTCAAAGAAACCCTTTTGAGAACCTTCAGCTATCAATTAAAAAAAAAGGAGGTGTTTTAAAGTGATTTCAAACAAATTAAATCCATCTCCTGCTTTGAAACTCTAGTTTTGTGTGTGAGTGCTTATCTATCTATCTGTCTGTCCAGCTATATAGTTACAGATCTGTGTAAACTTAATCTAGCAACTCAGACATCTTAGCTTTCTGTATACTGCAATGGCAAACAAATGCATGTATTCAAATTTGATGAATGTATTAACAAGGTATTAGGGTTATGGAGCTATGTACAATGAAGTGGACTTCCCTGTTTTGCCTGCTAAACCTTTCAATTCTGCCTAAAACTAAAAGGACATAATTGAATTGGTCTCCTAAAAGCAGCATTAAGTTGGATGCTAAGAGTTGTGAAATGTTTTAACAAAAGTGAGAACAAACTCACCTAAAGCAATAATATGAGCAACTTGGGAAGTAAATAATTTTATTAGAATGCTCCTTAAAAGCTGATAGTTCTACTGCACACAGTGATTACCTGAAGCAGATGGTTAGTGAGTACTGTTTTGTGCATCTTTTGTGTTTCTGTGGGATTTCCAACTATGTTACCTAAATCATTACAGAACAACTATACTAGCTTGGCTGTGATCTTGATAGAGTTTATTTTCAGTCACTGTAGATGTCATGCAGTACTTAGATATGACTTAGACTTGCATAATTTGATTTTCACAAATTATTCCTAGTAAAGACCTGTTTTGCTCATTCCAAAACTAGACTACTTTGGGATCAAATTTTCAACCAGCCTTATAAGATTATTTGGCCTTACATGGCTATTCATAACCAGACTTTTCACTGGGTAACTTGAAAAACTTAAATTTTACTGAAAGATGGTACTAGTTTTATTGTATTTCCCAGAAACCGTATGCCAGATATGTGCTGTGAGAGCTTGGAAGCAGAATCTCTAAAATTTGCGAAGACATCTTTATTAAGGCATAATGTAAACCGCTCTTCTTTTGAGTCTTAAGGTCACATGTCTTGAAGAAATTTTCTGTGACAGGTTAACAAAGATGATGTTTTCTGGCAAAGGACAGTATCCTGTAGACTCTGTGGTGATCTAAAATCTTTTGGCTCACATGCTGGTCATTTATCAATGATTTCCACATTGGTATCAAGAAACAGGCTGTTAGATTCAAAAAGGTGAGGAATCTGAAATGAAGCTGAATGCAAGCTCTCTCTGTCCCGCTCAGAAAAGATACTAATTTTATAATAGTAATCCATCATATCTGTCTTACAAAAGTTACAATTTAATTAACTAGTGTGTTATCACGATTTAATTAACAAGATATTATCTACTAAAAGGCAAACCCAAGCAATCCTTCAGAACTGAAAGAATAAAAAAAGATGTGTTGTTTCCAGTGAAGTTACACAGCAACACTTCCAAACAGTTAAATGAATCAATATTTCTTTCAATAATGTAGTGTTTACATCAAGAACCGAAATGTAAATTTCTTGAATCCATTTCCATTGTCCAAAGTCAGTGAAAAGTAAAAAGCTTAAATGAAAACATGGAGTCAGAGCTGGGAAATCATATATTTAGTTTTTTAATCTTTGTATCACACTTAAAATATTCTGCTAAATATTTACTTCATTTGCATTTGATACAGCTTGGTGAATCGCTATCCTATGAGAAGGATAGTTATATAATAGATTGCAAGGAAATCATAAATACAGGTGACTTAGAGTGGATGAATCGAATCAAATCAAACCAAATTGTTAAGTTTGGAAAAGACCTCTAAGATCATCAAGTTCAACCATCAACCAACATCACCATGCTGACTAAACTATGTCCTAAGGTGCCACATCTACGCATTTTTTGAACACCTCCACCACTTCCCTGGGCAGCCTGTTCCAATGCCTGACAACTCTTTCAGCAAAGAAATTTTTCCTAATATCCAATCTAAACCTCCCCTGCCGCAACTTGAGGCTGTTTCCTCTTGTCCTATGTCCAGCCACCTGACAGAAGAGACCAGCACCCACCTCACTACAACCTCCTTTCAGGTAGTTGTAGAGAGCGGTAGGGTCTCCCCTCAGCCTCCTCTTCTCCAGGCTAAACAACCCCAGTTCCCTCAGCTGCTCCTCATAAGACTTGTGCTCTAGACCCTTCACCAGCTTTGTTGCCCTTCTCTGGACATGCTCCAGCAACTCAATGTCTTTCCTGTAGTGAGGGGCCACTGAAGTGAGGGCCCATGAAGATTCACCCTTTGTATCATATATAAATATAAATACATTGTACTTATATATAAATGAACCTTTTTGAGATTTACGGTATTGAGAAACCAAAGTGTATTGTTGGAGATTCCTAGTCCTTTCATTAAAATAGATAATTTGGATATATTTTTAGAATAGGTATGAATAAATATTTTAGTGAAAAAAAGATCTTGTTTGCTGATGGTGTTTCTGTTTCATCAGGGCAAACAGCAGATTTGTTTCACTTAGTTTTTCTCTCTTCAGAATATATTCCATCACTTAATTCAAGTGTTTGTACACTTAAATTTACCCTGGCCCTAAGAGGGAGATTAATCTTCCAGGCAATAAGGAGTGACCTGAGTAACCCTGGAGAGCAGGGAACTTGACACTAACCAGCTGAGACTAGTAGTAATCTCATGCTGTGCAGAAGGTCTAAGAGAACAGTCTGCAAGGTTAATGTGTTAGTACTTCAAGACAGTGTCCTAGGAAAAAAAAAAAAAGTAGATAATTAACTCACCCGGAGCCACAGGCTATTTTGTGTTTCTACTGTCATTATGATGATAGAAATAGACTAAACAGACTTTCTCTTTTGAGAGTCTGTGCTCTGATGAATTATAAGGGCTCAAATCAAAACAGTCCTTGCCTGTGAACTTAATGCAGTTAAACAGCAGTAGAGCAGAGGGATGATCTGAAACTCTTCTCTGATGAAGTGTTTGTGTCTCCTGGTAGCAGAAATGGTAAATTTGCTTAATGTGCTGCTTTCCTAGCATCAGTAGGACAAGACATAACAAATTTACTGTTTATATTATTATCAATGCTAATAATGATCTCGAGAGTAGCTTTTGTTATTGTGGTTGTATGCCGGGATCTGTTGTTTCAAATTAGAACAAAATTTTATGTAAAAGAATAAAAGGTTGAGTGTCTTAAAGAAAGACTACAGATTTTCTTTAAGAAGATTCTAGAACAAAGAGAAATAAAATAGTAAGATGCTTTGATTCTACTAATAGGGACACTAGAATTATAAAAAAACCAGCTCTCAGCGTATTCCCTCTCTGAAATATTGAGTTGTTTCAGCAATAGCTATCAGCTGTGGAGTCTTAAAAAAAAGGTGAATCTTGTCTTTCGTTTTATTAATTCTGTGTGTGATGCTGCCAAAGGATATTCCGAGTGGTGTAGAAATTAAAAGCTACCAATATTCTGGTGACACCAGGATTGTCAGGTCCATCTACTGATAAATGGAATTACTTTTGAGTTAGCAATTGAGAACTCTGGCCTGGATAAAAAAATTGGTCTTATCTCAGTCCCATGAAGGCAGAAGTGATGCCAGTGAGTACACTAAACCACTTACGTACTAATAGGAACATGAGTGGACCGATGGGACTATTATGAAGTGTCATTGATCTTTTTGTCAGAGCTCTCATCTATACATCAAGTCTGTGTTTCAAAGAAGGCCTCCTCAGCCATAGCTCTCCTTTGCTGGCATGTTGTTCACATGTAGCCTTTGTTTTTGGCTTGAGGAACAATACAATGGGCTTTCTTCAGACTGGTTGTTCAGAAAACAATTTTGGAGGTAAAATCTTGAAAAAGGTTTAGCAAGGTATGATTGTTGATAGCACTCAGGGAGAGTTTTACCTAAGTACAAATCCTTGCATAATACTGATTTTGTGTATCGCTTTGTGAGATCTTTGGTACTGTTTCACTGAAACTAGACCAATTTTACAAGTTCACTTGCAGTTATTCCAGATCATTGTGGGAATGTATTTTAAATAGAGGGATTTAAACCACAGTGCTCCCATTGTTCCTGTTTAGCTGCCATCCTGAAATGATTTTGTGCATTTCCGCCTGAAAACCTTCTAAATGAAGCAACGGCAAGGTAGGACCAAATTTGACCTAGGCAAAATCAGCTGTTGTTTGGAGATTTTGCCGTGCCCCCCTCTGCCCAGCAGCCTGGAGAGCCAAGCTGGTTGCTGTCAGCTCCCCTGAGAGTTACAAGAAACCATGGCTTCAACTGAAAATGGGTGAAGTCACTTGTGGTTATGGCAAATGTTGTTTCCATCCTTTTCATCTTTTGGTGACAGTGTTAAGAGCAAGCCTAATGTTTCAGAGCTCTACAAGATTTCTGTCTTTCTCTTTCTGACTTCTCTTTCTGTGGCAAAAGTGGCCCATCCTGGGGTAGCAAAAATTCTTTTTTGCCTACACAGTTGGCAGGAGTATTTTGGTTTTTCTTGGCTCTGCTGTCTTGAACTAGCTTTTCACACTGGCATGTCACAGGTCCTAGCACTGCTATTCAAAGATTTTCCTTCCAAAGTAGCAAGCATTCAGTCATGACTGTCTGGTCTCCTAGATTGCACTGATTAACTGCAACCCACATCTTCAGTACACTGCCAGACCTGTTTAGTCATTTTGTAATGGTAATTACATAGTTTATGCGCAGCCTGACACTCACATACATTTTCCATGTCATGCTGGCAGACATGTATATTAAGTATGAACTGACCCTTCCTTACTGACGGTTCTTATCATGGTTCTTATCACAACTAGCTATGCTTTCATTTCTTATGAGCAATAACATATCAAGAGTTATTTCCAGAAAGCTCTACAACAACTAAAGTAAAATAAACACAGGTCAGATTCTGCCATTACTCCCTATGCAAAGCTGCTTCATTGATTTGTGAGAGATTTATTGTGGGATAATCTGTTTTATAAAATAATTCCCACCAAAACATACATAGTAAAGGTATTGGTCACAGACTCTGAAGCTTTAATAAATTTATATTCCTCCCAGGCAAGAAAAAGAGAAAAAAGTAAGCAAATAATTCAGTATATATGATTCACTCAGTGTGTGCATATATATCATGTACATTTAATTTTCATCTTTTGACATCACTTTTGAGAAGGAATCAGTCTACCATAGATGATAGTGCCATTTGTATCTTTATATCTTTACATTTCTAAGAACAGGATTTTTTATGGCAGTGGAAAAATGTGTAATTGAGCCAACTGCATCCTGTTTAACCAATCACCAAAATATCCAGTTTTAATACTCTTTATGTAGAATACATTTTGTTTGCTTTTATTTTTACATTGAATAATTATGATAACTAATAAGGATAAATTAATAGGTTTATTCACCAAAAGAAGAAAATAATCTTTTGGCTATCACCTCTTTCTGCAACTGTTATTGGCCAAATCTTCCAGTGATCAATGTAGAATGGCATCACTTGGATTTCATTAAGATTTCATTTGTTTTCCCTCAGAGTCCTAACCAAATGTTATGTATAAATCAAAGGAAAATATAGAATTCTGAAAATGTTCTTTTCATCTAAGGGAGCTGTTGATAAAGTTCCTGTCCCTCTTTGTTGGATAAGGGTTTCTTGACGTCAAGGCATTAAGAGGTTGAAGTCATAACAGAAGATAACTGGAGGCCTTTTTCACATTAAGAAGCTGTGATGTATGTTTATTATTTAATTTTGTGAAAAAAATCTTTAGTTTGCTATTGAATTATTTCTCATGCACAAAAAGGAATCACTTTGTCCTCATGCCTTGCCTTATTTTAAACAAATAAATAAATACATAAATGTTTGTATTTGTCATTCTCCATGGTGCTTTTTTTAGTAAACTGGCTTCTCCAGAGCATTAACATGTATCTCTGGATGGTGCTACTGATGAAGAGAGCTGCAGCCTAAAAAATACAGATTTCCAATTGTCCATAAAGTCAATGAAGATAAAAAGCCTGAAGAGACCGCACATTTATAGCATAGCACAAGGCACTAGTTTCTAGCTGTTTCTTTATGTGTTGCCTTGTTTGTGGGACCATAATTACATACTGATTACAGCTAGAAAAAACGTCTCTGTTATTCTGCATCCTGAATAGTAATTACTGTGTTACTGTGTTTCGCTCCCATCCCTTTCTTTTGCTCTTTCTGAACGTTATCAGATCTATTTTAGGTTTTAATATAGCTTTTGGGAAACATATATTACAAAATATTGTTTACATTGTTTACAATGATGGTCATCTTGTGAATTATATATCAGCTATTGTATATTACTAACTAATTAACTTAGTATAACTAAGTGCCTGTGCCCATGAGACTGGAGAATGTTAAAATGAAAGGCTGACTACAGCTTTCCTGAGCTATATGATGTAGGTTGTGTTTGAATTTCTATCCCTCAGGTGCCCTTTCTTTGATTAAATTAAAATAGAGAACATCAGAATCGGTCTACTGTAACAGAAAATAATGCAATTTGTCTTAAAAAATAAAATTCTTGTCCTTACCCCTCTGGCAGTATCACATTACACCAGACATAATTTTGAGACAAAATTGGAGGGGCTGTAAATCACCCTTACTCAATTGACTTCCATTGGAACTGAGCTGATTTAGGCCAGCAGAAGAGATGAGTGCTGAGAGCTCTGAACGCTCTCAGTCATGAAACAAGTCACTTGCAGATCATTAGGCTGAGTTAAAAATGATCTTACCAAAGTACATTTTGGCTTTTCTTTCTGTTTTTTAAAACTTTGGTATCCACTGAAGTCACAGTGAGCGAGTTCTCTACTGATTAAAATGTTTGAAACATATTTAAAAAGGGACCAAGGTTCTCACCACCACTTTCCATCAGTAAACTTTTTTTTTTCCTCCCACTGTCACAGAACTCCAGCCTCATGGGAATGAGTGAAAAAGTCTTAGTTACGCAATTCTCGCAATAAGTGATACAGTAGTTGCAATAAAAAGCATCAAACCTGGCAACACTAAATGTATTGTACCCCGTCTATGTAATATGTCCTTAAAGATGCAGATATCTTACATGATGAGGTCAAATCTAGTAATATTTTTCATTAAAATCTACCTTCTGTTTGCCTTGAACTGTTCTTAATCACCTCTCTCAATCTCTCTCAAGGCATGAGAGAGAAATCAGCAAAAGGCCTCATTGTCAGAACTCTTGTTATCCAAACCTGCCTTTTGGGTCTGGAGACAAGGTGAGAGGGGGGTAATTCTTCACCTGGGGTGCCCTCAGAGCTCCCTCCCAAATGACCTCAGTCTAGACTGTTGTGGATTTCCACGTGCTCATCTGCATGAGCACACGCACTTGTACGTATGCATATGTACATATGCACTTGAGATTGTTCAGTAGCATTGGCTAGGACATTTTTTGGTGCAGTGGCATCTGAATATTGGATCACCTGATATTTCAGGTTGGAAGGGACATCAGGAGGTCTCTAGTCCAATCTCCTGCTCAAAACAGGGTCAGTCTGAGGTTGGATCCAGGTGATTCAGGACTTTATCCAGTCAGGTTTTTAAAACCTCCAAGGATGGAGAGAGACTGCATATCTTCTCTGGGCAGACTGTTCTGCTGCCTGAGCATCCTCATTGGAAAAAACCTTTTACCAGACTAAACCTCTCATTTCCAGTTATGCCCGTTATGTCCTGTCCTTGCATCATACACCATTGTGAAGAGCCTGGCTCCATCTCCCTGTAGGCATTGGGGTTTGCTGTTTGGGGGACTTGGCCCCAAAGCCATTTCTTCTCAAGGCTGAACAAACCCATCTCCCTCAGCCTTTCCTCACAGGGCATGTGCTCCAGCCCCTGAACGTCTTGATGGCTCTCTGCTGAACTTGCTCCAATTTATTGATACGTTACTTATATAGAGGGGCTCAAAACACATTTACACATCTAATGTACTGGTGAAACACTTAAATGATTTTGAGGCTTTTCCCATCAGTCTGTACACTAAAGGTTACGATACAAGTTATAAGAATAAGGAGAAATGAAAGAGCCTTGGTAAAATGAGATCAAACTGCGCTTGGTAAATTGGAAAATGAACTGCACAAGATTGTGGCATTCTGTGGAGGAGTTTTGATTTCTCCAAAAGTGTATCTATAATTGTAAAATGTGTTGTAAGGAAGTAGATGGGAGCATTTCAGTTTTGTTCAAGATCAGGTGAAAAATTACTTTTGACCAGCCTTAGGTTACTATAATAGACTTATGATAATATAATGATTATCACAAGTGGTCTTTTCTTTCAAAGCAAGAACCAGAATACCTAAAAAGTCATGTCCTTTTTCCTTTGATTTCAGAGTGCATGAGAACCAAGCAGGTGTTCACTGTCTCAGTGTTACAGTGATATGTACACACGGCTAAAGATTTGCTTTTTGGGTACATATTGCCAGTAGAAATCACTGATGAAAACAAAACTTCAGGCTCAGAATACTGTTATAAGACTGTACAGTGAATTGCAAGTCTGAAGCCTTACTGTGCTCATAACAATTCATGCTAGGGGCTTTGCTGATATAGGTATGTAAAATATGACAATGTGAGTACCTCCTATCAAGAGAAAGCCTGTGCTTTAACAGTACTTTACTTTGCATATTTATTGTGTTATTATTACTAGTGTACTAGCACCTAAAGGAGAGATTTGATTCCTGAGAAAGTCCTTAATCACTAAGACTTTTAAGGAGAAGATGAGTATCGTATATCTATATTTTGTGCTAAACTCAGTGTAAATTTGGTGTACGCAGATGTATTTGTTGGATTCATCCCCTGTGAGGAATTAAACTTGTTTGTACTGTGAATTCTAGAAGGCCCTTGGCACAGTGGAAAGGCCCTCAAATCCGCAAAGTGGCTCTGTGTTAGCTGTGTGACTTAATAGAAGTTCAGATACTTTGGTAAAGTTTTGAGATTTGAAGGTGTTTATGCAGTTAAGGATGTTTTTGACTACTTTTTAGTATTAGATGCCTAAATTGTACTGCAGGGACCTTTATACTTTTCTGGGTGTTGTTTGTTGCTTAGTCACGAGCTTCTTGTTCAGCACTATCTAATTTAGCATGTCTCAGCCAAGGTAATTCTGAAATTTGCTGCGAAAGCTCTGACAGCATATCTTCTACCCTCTACCTCCAAAATACCATCTCCAGACAAGTCTCTTCCTCCTCTCCCCTCCCCTTTTTGTAGATAATTGTCCTGATTCATACAAAGGGAGCAAGTAGAGCAAATCGATTCTCTGTGTCAGAAAGGGAGAGCACTGTCAATGAGGGAACTTTTCTGCAAGATTGTGATTGTTACCGTTTTGCCCCGCTGAGGATGGGATATGTGCAGCTGTAAGAGTGCTGCCAATGGAGTGTGTGCAGCAAACCTGCAAAAGGAGCAAACCCCTTTAATGTCCCTAATTTAGCAATGAAGCCAATCCGTTCTAATTAGTTTGTGATTAAAGAACTAGCTATCTTCTAGGTTGTGGGAAGAGTAGTGTTTGTGGGTAAACTGGCTTCCTCTTTTAGATTGAAGTCCCCTTCCAGAAGCCAATTGTCCATGTCCTGTTCATGGCAGCAAGCAGTCCATTAACTAGCTGCTTAGTTCTAATTCATGGTGCTCTTATTTTTATTAGGTCCTGAAGAAACACCTTTAATTAGAGTAGTGGGGAAATTACAGATTTTCATCTGTTGCAAATCTTGTGTTTCAACTGTTGTCTACACAGCTTGTAGAACAAAGTGGTGTTTCGCCATCTCCAGAAAATCACATAGGTTTACTTTGACAGTAATACATGATAAAATTACAGCCTATAGCAATTCAGAGTTCTTCAACCCATGTTTTACATTCTGACCGTCAAAAATTGTCTTTTGTCTTGCAGAAAAGTGAAAAATGGAACCAAAAAAAGTATTTAATTTTCTGTGACATTGTAACATTTTTTCCTACTGGTTCCACTAAGAAAAATCAGCTATTTCTTTTCCTCATCATGCCCTACTTGCAGTGTGATACGATCATTAAAATGGGACACAGCAGGAAGAGACAGTGGATAGGGCAAATGGAAAAGTTAATGCAACATTTTCTTCAGCTTTCAATATTGTAAAAAGTTACTGTTGGATCTTTTATATGCTTAAATTGGTAGTTGTCCCTTTGCTGTGAAAAGCATTCTTTCTTTCCCTTATTTTTCGGTTGCAGTTGAAAAAATCCTCCCACTGTTGCTTCCTGAAAAAAGCCACTCTATTTCCACATAGGAACTCTGTCATGAGTACTTGAATCTCGTCCAGCTCCAAAAATTTCCTCTTGGAAGTTTGATACTGTGAATACAGACCCAGTAGTAACTCATAGTGAAATTATTTCAAGTTTTATTATTACATTTATTTTCATTTTACATTGGTTTTCATTGCATTTGTCTTGAAATCTTTTTGCAGAATTGTCTCCTTAGCGGTAACATGCAGCCCTGTGAATTAATCCAAATATGACATATATTCTCATAGCTATAGTCAGTCCTTGCAACAACTGTAAGAAAACATAACAACTGCATTTTTGTTCTGCTGGATCTGAGACTCTATCCCCATAGCAGCTGACTAAACAGTAGATAGTATGTGAGATACTGGTTTACACTAGCAGTAGGCTTCATCTGAGGACTGCAAAGTTATCACACAGACCTGCAGTAAAATGTGATTAAAGAGCACTTGGATGTTGACAGAGTAAGAAAAGGAAAATAATACAGGCCACTGAGAATAAGCAGGAGCGGTGGGATGAGTGGGCTGGTGGCTGAGGGAATCTCAGGTCTTGGGTTAGGGGAGAGACACCCAGGAGTGAGTGGAGTACATGGGGGCAGAGAAGCTAAACACTGGAGGAGAAACCATTCTCCAATGGAAATGCTGGATACCACAGTGAGTTTATCCAAGGCTTGACAAAAGGGATATTTTGTTCATTGAACTGTTTAAATTCAAGATTAGCAAAAGACCCATCCTTTTCTTTGGTTGGGATTTATCTTGCATAATACTAGTTCTCTAGGAGTTCACTATGTAGTCTAAGCTAGTCATGCAAGAAAGTCAGTTCAGGAGGGCACTTTAACCTGTTCTCTTAAATGCTTATTTTCAGTGAGGGCAAGTGAGTGTTCTCCTTGGAAACAAAAAAAGCTTTCTTTAGGTTAGGCAATTAACTATTAGATCACTAAAGCTGCATGAGCTGCATCCTGCCTAAGCCACTAACTGCAAGGAAATACCACAAGCTGATGAAAGCTCCCTTTCAAGAGCAACCAAAGTTATCCAATACTTGATGTGAAATCATGATGTCAAAACACTTAGTCTGAGTGGGAATTCACAGTACATTCCAAATCTATATCTAAATTCTCTGCATAAACAAGCCATCAAATATTCATTGCAGAAATGGTCCTGATGGGGAGCTGCTGCCCCTTAGCCTGCAGACTTCAAGCCAAGCCAGAGGAGATATCCATCACACATGGTCCTCATTTGATGCAGGAGCAGATAATTCAGCCCAGCTCTCTGATATCAGAGAAGGGGCTCCTTCAGTTGGCTCAGCTGAAGAGGCCTTAAATTCCTACAGAGGGGTTAGTAACAAGTATCTATAGGTGATGAAAGGGGCATAATAACATCTCAAACTGATACTTTTTTTTCTTTGGTAAATAGTTGACTATGAACTCTTTGCAGCCTAAATTAGTCTGCTTTTGTGGAGCTTCTCATCAAACTAAAGGAAAATGCTTAAACCTCTGGTCAGTAGTCGTTAATATGACTAGTTCAGATGTTACAATATTTTTGGTGAAGTCTTGCTGTAACTTAACTCTTTAGTCTCCAGATTCATACCACATAGTGGCTGTAAGTACTTAAGAAAGTGATGTGCCTGGATACCTCTATGTCCATTTATACTTCTAACAAATGCTTTCCAATTGCAAGAAAGGGCTTTCTTAAGCAGGATCTCAATCAAGTTTGTAACTAAAAATAATACTCCTGAGGACAAAAGTCCCTAGGGTTTCTGGTCTGAAGCTTAAACTTAAAAGCTCTCACGGTCAATAAGCAGAGGAAAATATTTTTATACATACTGTTGCTATGCGCTGAAGGTCCTCTGAGATTAAATGCTAACAGACAATGAATAAATTCAGTTGCTTGTACTGAATCTTTTCTTTTTCTGATAGCCATTGCTATAGGCCTTGTAGTTATACACTGAAGTCTGCATTAGAAGTTTTTGCAGCCTGTGGGATTTTAGAGTGATATCAGGTATTTCCACCTGTGTGCCTGGACTAGTACACTAGTAATTTCTTCCCATAGTTAGAAATTCCCATGGGTAATCTGTGTTAGAAAATGTAGATTCTGTCTACATACTCACCTCGAGATCTGAAAAGATAGCCCTTTTTCGATTTGGTTTAAACTTGAGAAATTCAGCAAAATATTTGGTTGTCTATTCATGCTAACATTCACCTGCATACTGACACTATTCCGAGAGATAAAGAAATGTGGGATTTCTCCAAAATTTTGTGTTCTTTCTTATCATACGTGCCTAAAGGAGTGTGCTAGGCTACCAGGGTACAGGACTGAATTGCTTAGCATGTCTTTGGATCCCAGTTATAAAATGAACAGAATACACAGATATGGCAAATTTTCATAGATGTTATAAAAGTTGAAGTAGGGTGGAGACTGACAAATGCTTCCATGTTATTGCATTCTTTTATCTGCTGTTATTAATGAAAACATTTATATTTACGGGTACAGAAGTTCAAAGCAGAGTCAAAAAGGTTGACCTAACTTTGAGAGTTAAAGTTTGAACAACACTTAAAGTGTCTTTGATCAAATAGTCCTTAGATCTCTGTGTTAGCAAACAGTAAGCAAGTTTTTTCCTTTATCTTCATGTTATTTTGTTCAGAAAGCTCAAGTAAAACTTTTGACATGGTTTAATTATGACAAATACACCTCTTTTTATAACATGATTAAAACATTTTTTCCCTGTACCATTTTGATTTGGTCAAAAATCAGTAAAATAACATTCCTCATTCATAAATCAAATTGACAACTTTTGAGGCTGAAATTCCCTATTTTTATAGAATTTAGGGAATGGTAATTAATGGTAAAACTTATGGTTTTACATTGAAACTGAATTTTGTTTGTTACTATGTACTGATAGATGTAAAATAAAATCTTAAATCTGACAAATATATAAATTGAACTTAGTTCTGCATTAGATTTTTATTTTTATAACTAAAGCAGAATAGATATTAGAGGGTTACAAAAGTGCAATACCATAGTAAGATAGAATCAGATCAACTGCATTACTTTAACACATACTGAAACTAGAAATACAGAGGAATGAAAGAGACAGTGGATCACTAACACATCTAAATGATATATGGTACAAAATTTGCAGAAGTACAAGGCTCAAGCAAAACTGAGATGTGAATCTCTGACTTCAGTGTCTTTTCTAAAATAAAAAGAGAAGCAGCAAGAGGGGACCTGAGTGATATTTAAATGACTATGTAAATATTTAGGAAACCTGCAAAATGCATGGAATGAATTGTAAGGAAAGCTTTGCAAGACCTGACTGTGGTTTTGTCTATGGCTTAAAACTTGGAGAAAGTCTAACAAAACCTATCGTGATGTCAGATTTATCAATTGCTATGGGTCCTTGCTTAGTAATGCAAAAGTCTCTCTCCTGTTTATTTAAACTTCTACAGTGTCTTCCTTTCTGCAGGTATTTCTGGAGTGACTGTGTGCTCTCAGGTTGTCAGACATATTATAGCTAGAAAGTGAACCAGTATGGGTGAGCACATCTCTGCCAGAGCACCATTTTTAGAGGGCAAGTACCTACTGGCAGGGACATTGGTAATGCTCTGCCTGCAGTTTCAAAGCTGCAATCTGTTGATAACAAGGACATATAACTTTTTAAAACTTTATGCCCAGCTTCGAGTTTTGTCCACACTAAATAATATACTCCTACATGGACAATTCTATTGATACTGACTAACCTGAAGGAACTATTGCTTATCCCACTGTAATTTTGATACACCTTCTCTTTTAAATGCATGGTGTGGTTCTTAGTGTGGTTGGCAGAAACCATATCCAATGGTCTCTCCTCGTTATTTGAATGCAGTCATTACTGTTTAGCCTAACATATGCATCACAGCAAATCTTGGCTCAGCAAGGTGGTATTTTACACAACACTGCCGCTGTTAGATGTAGTAGACTCAGGTTTTAAATATTTGAGAGTTCTGAATGCATGTGTTCTCCAAATCTATACACTGTTTCAAGGAGCTATAATTAAGCGGTGTGAAGGCATTAACTAGAAAAGGGAAAGTTTTTCACTCTGATAACAACATTCAAACTGTTCTTAAGGTCTCTCTCAAAGCACAGAAATGAGCAAAAAAAGAATCTTCTATTAGCAATGCAACTTTGGTTTGTTTTTCTAAGAGAAAACACTCTAGTAAATGTCACATATAGCAGTACAAACACCCCCCCCAAATATGACTAGAATAATGGTTTAATTCCACTTTGATATATACTATTGTGCATTTGTTAGAAGTGTTTTGCTGAAACAAATTTCTGATTTACTGTGAAGGTCAGGAAAAATGTTATGGTATTTCCAATGAAAAATATTTGTGGGCAGGGGTAGAATTTTTAAGGTACTTCATTTAAAGAAACAGGCAAACAAAAAAGCTAGTTTCTCATTTATGGTGATGTTAAAGTGAAAATTATTGAAACATATTCACTTACATGAAATGTTCTTTTTGCTATTTTCTGTTTGAAAAGTGTTTTAAAAATGTGAGGTTTCAGCTCAGTTCCAGGTAGGAAGTGTTTTAAAATCTCCACATTATTCTAGGGGTTGAAAAACTGTTTCTTTCTCAGACTTTTGCTAATTGGTCTTGCTGTCTTCTTTTTCTTTTTTTTTTTTTTTGTGTGAGTTGGCGTAAAGAGGCATAACCCCAGAAAAATTACATCAAATGCCAGTTCATTAAACCACAAAACCGCATCTGTCAGTTGTTGGAGAAGAGTAGACAAACTGCTTCATTTCACTAGCATTGCTTCTACATTCTCAATTTTCTGAGAAAATTGATATAATCCTTAACTTCCTCTCTGAATTGCTTCCTAAACTGACACCATACTATTACAGCAGAGCCACAGGTTTTGTGATGCTCTCTGCGAACTAACTCATGCACGAAACAAGCATCACAGTTACCATGCAGCTATTACAAAACTCAACTCTCCCACTGTAAAAGTGTATCATCCCCTTAAGTTTGAGTAACAGAAGATGATGATTGCTACTGCATTATTTGTTCAGAGAGAGCAAACTCTGTAATGTGTGAGGAAAACAGCTGAATAATCGGGAAGACTTCAATGGGAGCAACATATGCTCCTGGTGCTTCCTGCTGAGCCTGCTGAAACGGCTTACAGTTACAGATGCCAACTTTCTGAGGAAAAAAACCGTTGCTGCAAAGGTGGGAAGTTCTAACCAATTCTGACAAATAGAGGACTATCATGCCTGAGCTGAAGAGTAGTGGGAGCCTTCTTACAAATTTTTGTGATTTAGTTGTGATTGTGATTGGCACGCACAAAAAGATCAATCTCAGCACAATAATATTTATCTTTGATTTCATTTGCTTCCAAGTGCAGCTTAAGTAAAACTGTTTTGTGAGTCAAGTAATGGGGTAAATAATTTAGCACTGAGTAAATAATGTGAATTGTAACTGTGAACTGAAAAAATGTTACTAGATATCCCAAGATCCAGAGTTGTCAAAACAGAAGTTCAGGAAAAAACCCAAGAGTTGCACAGATGCACCAACTGTCTTTAAGCAGTAATTATGCACAAGCATATATAACAAAGGCAGGTAAAGGGAAGCAAATAGAATAAAAGCTGTTCATGAGTAACCCTTTTGCCTGTTACCATTTTCACAATAATTTGTATTGTCATTTTTCTCCCTTCCCCTCCGCATTACTTGTCCTCCCACCATTACCCCAGAAAGATTTCTCCCCTAATTTGGAGCACAGTCCATGAAAGAGCTGATTTGTCACTCAGCACATGCAAGAGGGGATAGGGTGACAGAATAGTGGATGGGAATGTGGAAAGGAGGGAGGAGTAGAGGCTCTTGGAAAGGGATCTTTTCTTTCTGGTGACAAATCCACAGTTAGGAGATTCCTGACCCTCTTACAGTAGGACTTCTGTCACTGCTAAGCTAACTGTTCACATTGCTGTTCCCCAACTGAAGGACAAGAAGTGCAAGTCTTTTTTTTTTTTTTTTAAGCTATTTTTTTTTCCCCTAGTAAATACTAATTTTGACCAAAATTACCAACTGGAAGAGTAAGATACGTAAATCAAGCAATAGCAAACATAGAAATAAGTGGCTTAATATAGCATAAATGCAAATCTATAGTCAGCAATTGAGTTTTTCAAGCAGACATAAAGTGTTAGTCCATTGCTAGATGTATCAATAATCACACAGAAAAATCACAAGTATTACATTAATATTTTTAGGTTACTAATATAAAAGATGTAACCCTACCAGATGATGATGATGAAAAAGTAACCTCCATTTTAATTAAGTGAAAGACTATGACACATTGCAACAACTAAAGGTGAGAGTTTTTAAAAAGAACATTTTATAATTTCCACCTGAGAGTTTTCAGAGATGAAAGTTGGAAGTTTTATGAGTTTTTAACTTTGATTTTGATAAGCTTTTGAGAATTAGTACTGCAAGAGAATGGAAGAAGGCTTACACTGAGCCAATATTTGAACTGAATATGAAAAGTGAGCTGGCCAGTTGTGTTCCAATCAGTCCTAGACAAGACAAAGAAAAAATTATAATAAAGGAGAATGATAAGGAAAAAAAAGCCATTGACTAGTGATTAGGAGACAACACCTCGAAGCATCCTATTTCCTACTTGGAGCTCTAGTTACCTATTCCTGCTTTCTTGTCTCTGACTGCACTATTTTTCTAAGCTTGGAACTTGAGTTTATGATGATTATTCTGTCAAAATTAGGATCCTATTCCCATGCACACTGCATCCCCATACCAGATATCTCTATTCCTTTAAATGATGGAGCCCTACTCCTGTCTTCCAAAGCTGTCCACTGCCCAAAACCTTTCTCAAACCCTGCACCCTCACAACGTTGTTCCAATCTGAAGCTCTAACCAGCTGTTGTGGACAAGGTCCTTGACTTCAACCTTTGGTCTTCAAGTAGCATAAATTCAGATTTTAACTAGATATATGGGATGGATTCTTGAAACTATAGAAATAATAATGAGAAATAATGTTGGCTGCACTTTTAAATAAATTGCTTTCAATAATGCTAAATGGAAACATAAAGATTTGTGAGACAGCAGGAATGGGATTGCTAAGGAATGTTAGGTGAACTGGCAATTTCCAGAAACAGAACAGTTAATATTTTTTCCCCTATATCACAAGTTACAAACCAGGTATATCCATTTGTCTTATTTAGAATTTTTTATATTCTTAAAAGAGCAATAACTAGGAACTCTGCTCTGAAGTTTTCCTATTGCCATGGACTTATATGTGTGTGGAAGTTACTTCTACATATGCTTTAAGATCACATTAAGAACACGGTTTCTAAAACTTAGATGAATTACGCAATATTTATCACCTAGCAGATTAGTCCCTTGCTGGTGAGATCAGCAACTTAAGTTCTGATTGTTTAAGATAGTTGTTTGTATCCCACAGGTGATATCATCACCCATGTAGGAATTCATTATCTTAGCTATATTACATTAATCTTTATTTACTTACTGTGTGCTGTTACTAAGTTTTTAATTAAGACACATTTTAATTTATTGTTGTAAAGGCTTAATTTCTCTTGATTATATTCCCTGAAATCTCTTGATTCCCAGTTCATACCTAGGGGATTGACAATGTTGCCTACTTCGCCTTCCCCCCAGACTAGCAGCCCCAGCCACATCCCCTTATCCACCTAATCCATGTCTCACCTTCCTACTGTTATGCTCCTTATCTTTCTCTGTCATAGCTGAGTTCCACCATCCTGAGCAGGATACGCAATTATTCCTGGAGCACAGAAACTACAGGAACAAAGGGGGAAATGATGAGAAGGTACGGAGGCAATACCTCCTGCAACAGCCCAGCTTGTCACTCTTGCTCAGGAAGTGCAAGAGTAGCCGTAGCAAGACTTTCACCGGTACAGGCTCTTATAGCATCGTTCCTGTGGCTCACTCTAGGGTTCCCAAAAGAGATTTCAAGTGGAAGGAGCCAGGAACAGCTGACACTTTTCCTGTGCTAGTGTTACACCTCTCCTAGCTCTTCTCTAGTCCAAGATGATAACATTAGTACATGCGTCTGTGTATTTTCTTCATTGGTCAGGGAAAGTCTTGACATCTTGCTGAAATTCCCCACAAGCTTGCACTTCTCAACAGCTGGATTGGAAGACCTGCTGGAAAGCACCATGGCACATTTCCCTGGATTCCTTTGTTTGGAGATAAGATTAGGGAGGGACGGTGTGAGCCCAGTGCTTGTCTCAGTTCTTGACACACTGTCAGACCACAGGAGTATCAAGTGTCTGGGTTCAAGAGTTGGGAACATCTTCTCATTCTTTTTGATAAAGACACAGCCTAAGTAAATTATCTGGAGGAAAAACTGTAGGATGAGAAATTGAAGTGATCATTAAGAAAGCATTAAAACATCTCTATTATGAGATACAAATTGTTATATTCTTTCAAGTCACCAGTGTGAAACTTGCCTTGTAGTGCTGAGAGTCAAGCTATAAATGAAACTGTTATTACTTGATATACAAGTCTGAAGAAAAATTATAATCATGTCTTCCAAATGTGTAATATTATCTCTGTAGAGGCTGACCATATTTATGGCTTAGACAGTATGCATCATTTTACAACTATACATTAACATTTATTTAGGGCAGTGTAATGTAATTTAAGTTGATGAGTTCTTGTCTTCTTTATAAATTATTGTTTCATGTGTTTGAGAATTCTAGAAAGAGAATATGAAGAGAAACCTCAAAAAGAAAGAGCACATAATCCAATTTGTTGGGTTTTGTTAGTTATGCAAAGCACAGAGACTCTTCTTGTCTGTTGCCTTCTGGGTTAGGCAGGTTTAAAACTGGTAACTCTGTGATGTTCCTCACCCCTTCGTATGTATGGAAACACATTCAGTCCCAATAAATTAATTTTTTTTCTCTGTAATTTATATGATAAATTAGTTTATGATCATATATCTGTGAAGAGTAAAGGTAAAATGTTATGCTGTGGAAGAAAGTTATGTAAATCCTACGTGCGTTTAAAATATAGTATAACATAGGGGAGTATTATACTGATGTTTTCCCCCTTTTAAAATCTGTACCACTTAGTACAAGGTACTTGCTGAAGTGTTTGCAACTTTTAGTGTTCTATGACTTAGCATTTATTACAGAAAGTTATTTCCCTCTGTCTTCCACCAACCCCCCACTTTTCAACATACACATCCATCCATCTGATATGTGAGGGGAATTATATTTAGCTTGGCAATTAAAGCGGATATATCTCCTTCAAACTCCTCCTGGCCTGACCGTCTGGTTTAGAGGATGTGGAAGCTCTGGGGAGCACATACAGGTTATTGACTGCTGTGTGCCTGCAGCAGTTCTGTAAACCCTGTCCTTCACTTGTTGTCTGGCAGTCGTTAAAAAGGCAGGAACAGTTAAGGTGGGGTTCACGAGCTCTACCCATCACATACTGTTGGAAGCTAGTTCCCAAATGAAATAAGTTAATAAAGTTGCAATCTAATTAAGCTTCATCTCTTCCATCCCTCATATCTTCTTTTATGTCGGGGCAATGGATTGCAGCTAATTGTGTGATTTTTTAGCATGAGCAAGGAAAAGATTTTCTGTTTGTTTATTTGCAGTAGAGTTGCACTATTTGCTAATTATTTGCTAATCATTAGATAGCATGTCTTGAAAAGTGCCTATGAAGTTGTAACAAATCACAAAAATGAGTTACATGCTTTCCTCTCCAAATGGTTAGTACCTTTTCAAGAGGTAGTGATTTTATTTTTTTTTAACTAATCCCTGAGGAGAAATAAAAGTACATCATGATTTTTCAAGGCTTTCTATCGCTCCCAGTGCTCAAGGATGTTTAAAGCACAAAACACTACTGTTTGTCAGATTACAAATTTGTTCATAAGTTATCATTGTGATGCGAGATGGTGGCACTGAAGTGCAGCAGGCAAACAGAAGAAAGGCTTCTGAGCATACTCCCTGGCTTTTTTTTCATGTCATCTGGGCTTGCATACTTTGTCTAAAGAAAGATCTCGTGTACAGTATATTTTCAGACATAAACAAACAATGCACTTTTAAAAACTTGGATACAACAAAATTGATATCTTGAACTGATAAAAATCTGTGTTTAGAGATAAAAAAGAAACAAAAAATAAGATATAGAAGGTTAAAATAAAAAAAAATGTATAAACTTTTGGTTCATTTCTAGATAGTCTTAAATAATGTGAATGGATTATTTTCGAACTGATTGAGTTGTCAATCTGGTAGATAAGCTAGGTATTTATTCTTGTGTCCACTGAATGTAGATTTCAGCAGGGCAGATTTCATGGTGAGATCTGCAGAGCCTTCTTTCCCTGCTAAATGAAGATTTTGAGCCTTTGAAATCAGTGGCTGAATTCCCATATAGGACATGGGATTTCATGTTGATTGTCTGCTTAAAATATAATTTTTCTGAACTTTATTTTTCAACTTTTCTACTTAATACTATCACCTATGAATGTAAAAGGTTCTTTGGATTTGGACATAGATGATTAATGTGGGCAATTCCAGCAGAATAAAAATTTCATAATGTATTGATTTGCTCTGTATTCCCTCTGAAGGAAAAATGTCCCCGTAGGAAATAACAGACAGTACATGGTTCTCAATGTGAAGCATAATTCACTAGTAAATACAGGAAAAAAAGTCTCAGAATAAGGACTTTTCAATATGGAGACAGATGGCCACATCACTTGGCAAGCATTCAGCTTTTTTCCCTGACATCTTTAAATAATGTTTATCAAACAATAGACAGGGATAAAAATCAAGGTAGCCTTAAATTTATCTCAAACAGACTGGCAGGCTGCTGTAGAAGTGTCCTATAAATAACAATAAACAGCTGTTGAACGAAAGTCAATAAGGTGGAAAGAGAGTTTTTCTATTGGACTGTAGAAATACATATATCTATATTTCTTTTTCTTGTAATGAAATGTTCTGTCCTCTTTCCCAGCCCAGAACTCAACATACTGTTTATATACCTGGCACAGTGTACAATGATTAGAGGCAAAAACCAGATGGCCATATTTTTCCTTGTCTTGTTTATTTAGGTGATGGATAGATGAGTCCTAACTTTACCTATCAATCTAACTGTAATTATTTATGTTCTACTGTGAATTTTTGCATGCAAATACTCATGCACATACACACACACAGAGAAATAGAAGTAAACTGCCTCTTTCTCTTTCTTCCTTAGGCTTAGAAAGAATTGCAAGAGATTCAGCCTATGAGCAAGAAGGAAAAGTTCAGTTTGTAATTGATGCGGTATATTCCATGGCCTATGCACTACACAACATGCATAAAGATCTCTGTCCTGGATATATTGGTCTATGCCCAAAGATGAGCACAACTGATGGTAAAGAACTACTTAGCTATATCCGGGCAGTAAACTTTAATGGTAAGTTATATGTACTCTCCCCCCTTTTCTTCTTTAAATGTTTCAGAAGTGACACGATTTGTTTTCTTATTTATGTAGGATACTTTAAGGCACAGTGGAAAACAGGATTAGAAGCAGTTCTCATTTAATCAGAACTGTGAGTTTTTCCACCTGCTTTGAAACCCCAAGTGTATTTCTCATCTTAACATTAAGCTGCTCCCAAAAGAGGCAGATGTTAAAAATAAGAATCTGTTGATCAAAATATTCCGGTGAAAAGGTGCTATTATAGAAACAAGTTGAGGACTCATGCAGTCCTATTGACAGATTAAAATCCTTTGACAGAGGTTGCTTGTGTGTTTGCAAGAGAATGAATTGAAAAAAATACCCTTTTGAAAATTGCCGCCTTCTGAAATTACTGTTAACAATTTCCTTACAAAAGTGAATAGTGAGGAGTTTGCTTTCAATTTGCATATTTAAATCTCAATTAAAACACTCACTAGCAGTTCTGGCTTCTTTTCCATTTCATTGTTTCTGACTCAGTGATTTAGCGAGCTTTAACACAACTGCAATATATATTTTTAAACAACACTACATAATATTCTGTGCAGCTGGGATCTGCCTGCTGGGGAAATGTAGTTACAGATGCTTATGCTGTTAACAGTAGAGGCCAATAAAGAACAGGATTAATTTATGTATGTGGAATTGAAAGGGGTAGAACATACTTGATGGTGAAATAAAGTTGCTGAAAACCTACATTATTTCATTAAAGTCATAATTATTGTAGACTATATTTATCATTATTTTACAAAGAAATGGAACAATATTCTTTGCTGTGTTTTGGTTGCGTTTTTTTTCTCCACTTGGTGGTAATTCACATACTAGACATGCCTTCTAACTATGCAGTGAGAAGCACTGTCTATCACAATTTATTCCAATGACCTCAGCTGCCAGCCTTTTTGAAAAAAAGTACAAGGTCATTTTGAATTTAGCTTCTGAGTGGAAGCTTTTTTTGCTTTAGGTAATATACCAGACCATTTGGTTGATATGAAAGTTGGCTGTAGTTCACAATTTTTTCTTCCAATGTAATTTTCATGAAAAGGGAATCCCTGTCTCCAGGAATATAAAGATGGAAGTTTAAATACTTCTTTAGTGATTTTAAAGACCTCCTGGAGCAAAATATGTTGCTAGCAAATGGGGAATACTGTTATGATGACAAAGGTAGGCAGCATATTGTAAGGTTTGCAGTGATAATTATCTACATTTCTAGTAGATATTCTTCTGGGTATGTGTTGTTAAAGCACAAAGAAAGTGATGTATTTTCATTTGGTGAGCATGGAAGTTTAGCATAGAAAGGTAAGCTGTACGTTTTATATGAAACCTTTCTCTCCCTAGATTGTTGTATTTCATCAATACCTGTCATGATTTCTCTGGCTGACTCTTAAGTATTGCAACAAGGGGAGATGAAAGAGTGGGATAAAGCATTCTGGACACTAATGAAAAAGTATCTGTTTTTGAACTAGTGATTTACTGAAAGAGGAAAAAAGAAAAAAATAAAAAAAAAAGAAAAATTTCTGTGAGGTTGACTTTCTGTCCCACGGCATATGTTAACTGTTCCCTGTACTATGCTAGTCCACATTATGTACTGGTGTACCAATTTTTGGTGTGTGTTATTTGCCCAAATATTTCCTTTTTTTTCATCTTGCGTTGGGAGGCATAAGCAGAGGACAGTTTTTAAGTCTTTGCCTTTTCCTCTTACTCCCAAATTCCTGTTCCTCAGGACAGCACTGCCGCTATGTCCGACTTGGTTTACAGAAGTGAATATTTAGATAGATTGCCAGACGTCCTGTGCTGGGAGTTGACAGTAGTGTTGTGTGTTGATTTTGACATGCATCGTAGGTTCAGTCGTTAATAATGTAGTATATTACAAGTGAAGCAATACATGAACAGAAAACCTAGGCTTTCACAGCCATTCAAGGTAGCATTTTTCTATCCTAACAATCACAGGATCAGAGCATTGCTGAAGTTGGCAGGGACCTCCGGCAATCACCTACTCCAATGTCCCGCTCAGACCAGGATCAGCCAAATCAGCTTACTTAGGACCATTTCCAGCCAGGTTTTAAATATATATATAAGGATGGAGAACCCTCCAAAATTCTCTCTGAGCAGTGAGTTCCAATATTTGATCGTCTTCACAATAAAGAAGTTTTTTCTTATGCTTAAACAACTTTTCCTGTGTTTTAGAATTAAGCCCCTGCTCTTCAAGGTGATAATAATTTCCAGTATCAAGAAGTACTGGCATTTTTGAGACAGGCAGTTTTTCTTTTTATTCCATATCAGTTTCCCCACATGATTCTACCCTTATGCATACTAAACCAACTTCTCGCCTCTCTTAATTCGGTATATCCCTCTTAACTGAGGTAGTAATGAGTGGGTGTAAGTCCAATTAATATGCTGTCACATTCAACTTAGTGGGTTTCACCTCACAAAATGGACTTGTATTATGAAGGACATCTGTCTGCTTTATGGAGGGTATTTGCAAGGGTAAGAAAACATACATATTTCTGTTCATTGGAGTAACTGTTTTGCTTTTGACTGCAAGTAATCACTTTGAAATGTGTTTATTTTTGTTTACTCTTTTTAGTTTTATTTACAAATTATGAAGAAGATTTGTTCCCCTGAAGGATTCCTCTGTGTAATATTCCATGACACCTTCATGACTGAAGGGTGATCATAACCACCAGCACACAGCGTACTGATGTAATTGATAGGACATTTGTTTCTGCTTAGATATTCTTTTACCAGTTGTATGATAAATGCAAAAAATCTCACAGTTCAGCATGATTTTAAAGGGGATAGAAATTCTTCATTTGTAATAGGAATGAAGAAATTTATTTGTACATGAGATTTGAGTTACTGCTGAGTGTAGTCTCCTGTTTTACTATTGCCTGTGTTTTTCTTAGGACAGCTAGCAAAGTATGGTATCTAAAAACAATTGCTTTTCATTTATAATGGGCAGTTTAATAATTAATCTAATTTCATGGGGAAAGAAACTTCTAATGTAACTGGTACAGCCTATTGCTGTGTACATCGAAAGAGTTTTTAAACAACAGGAAAATATAAAGCCAGTGTGCTAAGATGCGGCATATTTAGTTCACTGTGTTCTTGATGGTCACTGCTAGTAGATCATAACCAGCCCTTTCTGGCTATTTGATCAAAGAATACTTAGAGATTTCAGAAGTTTCCTGCTCCTAATTTTTTTTTTTCCCAGGCAAAAAGTGAATGTTTTCACTTTATGGTGTTCTTATTTTAGTAAAGGTGCCATATTTGAAAGATTTTCCTTACCAGCTTTTGTATTCAAACAGAATGAGATATTTATGTGAAAGTGGTGTTTCATATTTAAAGTTATGCAAAGCAAATAGTTTTTCTGTTAATTAGGTTTACAAATGGTGATGTCTGCAATAGTGTAATTGTGGCAGGATAAGTTCTCCCACCACATTGCTCTAGTGTTCTCACTCTATTTAACTTCATTATTCTGTCTACAAAATAAGCATATGTTTTCTAAGGGTTTTTACCCTGGTATGTGCTGAGTGTTTTATGAGAAGTGCTCTGCTGAATTCAACATAAGTGCTCATCATTTAACAGAAACAGGACTTGAATGAACATGCCTTTGTGGTGCATAGAGATGTTTCAAAGGTGGTTTTGTTTTGTTTTTCTTTTTGTGAAAAAGATTTATCTTTATACTTCCTTCCTGACAAAGCAAAAAAAGGATGACAACATGGATACAGTGCTATTTCTTGGGTGGGAATAAAGCAGAAAGTGGTAGGACTGATCAGTGCCTCCCTTTCCAGTTGTCCCACTGCAAAAGTGAAGATCAGAATTTATAGTTAAATTCCAAAGATAAAGATCATTGCTTATATTGTACATAAAACATTTCATAGAGAAGAAAGTTCACTCTTTCTATTTATATAGACTTATAGCTAGTATAAGGTAGCTGGTTTTTGCCTACCTTTAGTGATATATTTGTATTTATATTGACATTAACACACTGTAGTAGTTCCAGGGATAAATATCAAGAAAACATCACACGAACACAATATATTTACAGATATTACAATATGAGTCTTTTGCTTAATCATAAGGGTAAGGGCAGAACTTGACCCATACTCTCATGCATACAAACAGACATTTTATTTGCTTTGATGGGCTACTTATCCTGTGGCTGAGCAGGGATACTTGCTGCTTTGATATCTTTTTAGGTGAGCAGGGATAAGCGAGAAGGGAACAGAGAATTGGTGGAAACACTGACTCCCCTCTGCTGTCAATGCTTAGATAAATGTTGCTTCTGCAGGAGGTCACTGCAACATCAATTCCCCCTCCTAGTGAAGAAGAGACTCAAAATAAAAACTGAGTCTGACTGTGCAACCTTTTCTCTGGTCTTCTCTGGGACAAAGTAAAGCAACTATGTTGCTGGGATTTTGCGACAAGTCTACAATAACACTGGAACAGGTTGCCTGGAAAGGTTGTGGAGTCTCCATCCTTGGAGATATTCAAAACCCGGCTGGACACGGACAACCTGCTTTAGCTGAGCCTGCTCTAAGCAGAGGGGTTGGACTAGGTGATCTCCAGAGGTCCCTTCTCACCTCAGCCATGCTGTGATTCTGTAGCCCTAGCTGGACTTGAAAGAAAGAAAAGTATGTCACTTACTTACCCTTGCTTTACAATAGTAAATGAACATATGTTACCTTTACTCTATTCTTCTGGAACTAATTTCATAGTCTGAGTAGACTAGTAAGCCTTGCTGTTATTTGGTTTTTAGATATGTTAATTAAATGCCTTTGAGAAAAGATTAATTTTGGCTGCACAAACAAAAATATACATGCATGCAGCATCAGCCCTAGGTAAAAGGGAAACATGCAAAATTTCATCTGGAAAGGGCAGAATGATGCCAGAGAATGAGAACATAATAACAGAAACTAGCAGGCAAACTCAAAATAACGTGTCAATGCTTGTAAACTAAAAATTAATGATCACTCTACATTGTAATATTTTTTTCTGTGAAAGCAGTATCTATTGAGGACAGTATTTAAAAAAAATGAAGAATGAGGTTTCTCATGGAGAATTTTGAACCCTCCAGAGAATCATTATTGTGGAATCAGCCATTTACAAAATTCATCTTCTCCTGCTATCTTTTGAAGTTGCTAAGATATCAATCTATGCAAAACTCTCATGGCTTGATATTCAGCTCAGACTGTTTTAAGTGTTTTCTTGAAGAAAGCTGACACCTCTCTATTCTTTCACTGAGTACAAAATCTGCATTCTCAAATCATTATTTATCATTAAAACAGAAGCTTTAAAGTCGTGCCCTTTGAGGCTGATAAGTTTTGACATTTTTTAAGGCATTAAGCACAATAGAACTAAATGTCCCACTCCTAACTCAGATTTTTAAAAATCCAACTCTCAAGTCTACAACTACCAATAGAGAAAAAAAACTTTTTGAAACAGTTGAATTTGGGCACATCTGTGATTTTTAAAGTTATGAGTTCTTATTGTCAGTTCATAATTTAGTGGTTCATACTGTCAGAAAAACTTGGCATCATACGATGCCACTGGTATTCTGATAGGGTTAAAAACATATTTAAGTATAATGGGAGATAGTAGCAGATGAGTAGATCAGAGAGGGACAAACAACATTGACAATGAGTTGGGAAGGGCTGAACTCTGCTGATCTTGCTAGGATTCACTGTGGTAGCAACTCTAGTTTCATTAATCTGTACTCTACTGAAGAAATAAAGATACTGCTTTCAGCTGCAGAAGTGGGAGTGGAAGGGGGAATGTCTGCTGCAGTTTTATTAAAATCTGTAATGTTTGTTCTGAGTTAATCACATGACATAATTCCATGTAATTTTTTTTTTTTAAATCTTGGTGGTACAGAGGAATGTTTGAAAACATGGCTAAGCTTAAACTAATATAGACCTGAACTCATAAAATCCCAGAATTCAAAATAGTTCATTCTTTTCATGTGCTTTTGTCATGGTTTCAGAGGTGTTTAACTTGGGTTGTGAATGCACTGAGGCTATGGCAGACCATTTGTAATAAAGAATCCTGATGTCTATTTTCCCATACCTTTATCTTAAATTAAGAAAGGAGTTACCTCTGTTAATTTATTATTGGAGATGAGCAGGGGATGATTTCAAATAAGTTCTTCTTTAGCATGCTAATTATTTTGATGGAATTAATCCAGGTGACTATGCAGGAAACTGAAATTGCACATTCTGAATCACTCTTAACAGGTTTAAGTAATGTATGGTTATAATGTGAGCACGCACAGCAAGCAAAGCTTGGAGCTGCTGTGATTCTTAGGTATCTCATGAATCCATGTGATTAAAATCAGAGATTATGAAAATGCTGGGTGTGAAATTAGAAGGTAGAACCTAAAAGTAAGTGCAATTTATAGCTGTGCTCTTGTTTACGTACAGATCTTAAGTACTGATTAATTGAGCAATATATATGCTCCACATACAAAATTCATGATGTAGAACGTGACTGAGGTCAGTTCTCTGTTTTGAGGAACAAGGTCTAATTCATAAGGTATTTTTATAATTATTGTGCAAAGGAAGGTGATAAAGGATTTACCCTCATTACCCATGCAAATTGATTTGCATCTCCTGATAGGTGAGGATATTCAGCTATATTAAAGTACAGTTTTCTAATATGACCAAGTGAAAAACTGAAGCAATAGTGAGAAGTAGTACAAACTAAACCTTGCCATTCTGACTGAAAAGGTATCTGAGTGTAAAGAAACTGGATCCATATTGCCTGTATTTTTTTACCTTTTAGTCAGTGTAAGAAACATCACAGCTGCAGTTCTGCAGTGTTATTAAGGCATTCACATATCCTTATTACCTTTATTAACAGGAAGAAGGCATGCCACTTGTTTTGAGGAAAAGAATACCTTGACAAGCTTCCTAACTTAAATGTTTAAATTTAAAATCTCCTCTTAAATCTATCAAATCAAGTAAGAATGTTTGTACAAGTTGTTAATTTTTCCATATGTTGATTAATGACCCTTTTGGTAAGACAACAGTTCTGCAAGCCAGCAGGACAGTCATGAGTGGAAATGAATTGCTTTTTAGTACCTCCGTGACAGAATAATATGAGCCTTTTTCATTTTCCTACAACAACTTTTAGTTACAAAATGAAATAGACACATTAGAGAGAATATCAAGGTTAAAAAACAGCAAGGATTTTATTAAGGGTATTTTGTAGTATAAATATGCCACATTTATAGTTCATTCACATAAAAAGTGATCTAACTGGTAATGGCTGATAAGTGACAAACTCAAAAAATAGAGCAGTTCTTCAGGGACGTCACTGTCAGTGAAATTATCTTGACAAATCTTACATTCTCATATAAAGAGGAAAGTAAGCATTTCTTTATGTTAAAGGGAATGACAGTGAAATCAGGTAGACTTAATACTGTAGGGCAGGAATTACGGTAAGGAGAAAATAAATTTATAATTAACAGACATTGCTGACATCATCAGACAGCACTATCTAGTTTTTCTACTCCAGGGAGATGTTGTGTTCAGCGCTAATCAACCAAGTTCAGATCTATAGCCAAAACAGTACTGGATTCAAGAGCAAGTTAGACATGTTAGAGCTTGTTACCAGATGTCATTTTAAGCAAAACCCAGGAGAATCCAAGCAAATTAACAAGTCGTCCAAGAGCAAAGGGGTGGGATTCAGTTCATCCCTCACAGGCAAATAGGTTTCCCTCAGTTTCAGTAGCTGGTGAAGTCTACAGTGAGTGTCTAGTTCTCCATATAGGTGATGCGAGAGGCTGATACCTCTAAAGGCTACCAGAGACCTAGCCTGTCCGTTAGCATTTAGGCACCATAGCAACTCATCTACTTCTGTATGTTTTTCTGCAAGCAGCTATAAGTCAGAGAGATTTTCTCAAAGGCTGGTTAAAGCATTTCTAATAGTATGAAATATTAAATACGTGGAAGATAGTTTATCTTAGAAGCCTCTGTAATTTACTCCAGCAGAGGAAGCATTTGCTGTTATTCCTGAGGATTAAGGTATCCAATCATTTTGGCCACACAGCAGGTTATGTTTTATGCTGAACAGATTGGACCCAAAATGTTGCTCCCCGTAGTCTTAGCCAAATCTCTCCCTTGAAAGCCTGAAATAAAAAGGATTTGATGCACAAATTCCTGAGGCATTCCATTTTAAATAGAGAGACTGTTTCTCTCAATTCTCCTGTTTTCTCTATCATCAAAATTGAACATTTGATAATTAAAGGTAAAATAATTTGCAGTAAAGATTTTATTTGCAATTCTGTGGATTCTGTGCATAGCACACTTTCAAAGTGATGATGCATTAGTGAGGCTTCTATATTAACATTTTTCAATTTGTGCCAATTTCTTTAGGTTATTAACTTTTATAATTACATTAGCATTTAATAAAAAAATAGTTTGGAATATAGGAAATACAGAATACTCTTTATTATTAGTTACACTTGGAAGCCTAAACTCTTTTAAGCCAAGTCATAGGAGGCTACATAGCCAGATGGATTTGAAAATGGTGCTTCTCTCTATTACTTACAGCTCTATTAACAAATTATCAGCTTGACTGGTACTCTACTTGAATACAGTTTTATCTGCTGATAGTTGAGCTATTTATGTAAAAGTAAGATTATTAGAGGATACTCAGCTACATTTCAGAATATGAAAATTTGGATGTGTTTTTAACTACTGTATCAAAATTTACACACCAATCATAGCCTCCTCCTTAGACCCACCAATTACAATGGGTGAGGTTTATTACCCGGTATGATTAACTCTGATGCTGACTTGCCTAAATTTTAGGACTCTAGCTGGAGGGTAAAAGAGTGTGATACAACCATTCTATGTTAAGTAAAGGGGAAGAGGTTTATGCCTCTGAACAGTTCCAGAGGGGAATTAGAAATATTTGATACAGCAGTGCTAACTCTGCTTTGAGATGAAGATGGTAGAAACAGTGGAGTTTGGTCCTTCCCCCAAACTTTTCATATTAGTCTGGTATTAGGATGTTCACTAAAGAAATAAAGTAATTGAATTCTAAGCCTTTAATCCAAAGGAGACTGAAGCCATGTCCCAGAAGCAAGCCTTAAACAAGTGTAGGGCATGACTGGGAGGATATTCTTTAGTCTTGTTGCATTTGGGTTTCTGTGCAGCTAAGAATGCAAGACTTCCTAGAAGTCCTATCTGAATGGACTCTCAATATCCTATCTTAGTAGCACTAAGTGGCTATTAGTTTATATGAAGTTGTAGTTTTTATTGTATTTTTATTCTAGTGAAAGCAGAATCGAAGCGGCTATAAATGTATGACTCCATATTTCTACCCAGCCAGCACTGAAGCAAGAAATCTTAGTGCAGTACAGGATAAATTTTATGCATTTGTTGGAGTTTTTTCTATTGTGCACCATACACAGAGACCTATCATCAACATCTGAATTATTTTTCATTTTCCTTCAGATAAAAAATTATCTGTTTTATAGAAGATGATTTACAAGTTACCCTTTGGGATTAAAGCCATGTATCTGTATTAAAGCCATATATCTATCTGTATTATCTCCAAAGGGTTAGAGAAGCTAGAATGATTTTTAAACATTATTTTTTGCTAATAAACAATTATTGTCCAATAAGGAAGCAAAACAAGCCAAACCAAAACCAACCAACTTTGGTTAGAGAAAGAAACTATCAACTTATTAACATAGTTTTAATATAAAGGAGAAAATTCATGTTTAGACAAAAAAAAGAGTTTTCATGTAATAATGATGGTCGAGTATTCCATCAATCACTTTTATTTTCTTTCAACGAGCAATAAAAGGTTAGATGTTATGCTACCTTGAAATGAATAGCTTTCAAGTTTCTTATGACATCCTTACAATGTGTGAAATATAGCTTGATTAGGTAACACCCTGTTTAAAAGAATTTTCACAGAAATGGGAGTGACTGGTTAAGTCCATTCTTGCAAAAGCCCAAAATTTTACACAGTTTTTCAAGCAATAGTTTTGCTATGTCTCTGTTCCTACAGTACTTTTTTGCATTTGCAATTCTAGGTCTATGCTATCTGTATATCTCCTTGTAACTTTTTTCCACGTTTTAACTTAAAACAAATAAGGATTCAGAGTTGCTAAAGATATTTGTAATTAGAATTTACCAATATAACCAGCAATAAAGAAGTAGAAGCTCTGATCTATTGAAGTCTTTAATTAATTAAGGAAAAAATGTTCTTAAAAGATGATTGCAATATATTTTTCATCTTTAATCTGTGACTTGTCCTAAAAGTACAATAACATACAAATATCACAGCAGATAGAAATTAATGCTGGTTATTACTGTCCAGAAATTTCCAGTGCCTGGAAGCATTAAAAAATATTGAGCCAACCTGAATGCTCCAAGATTAAGAGTATTTAACTTCTTTGTTAAATTAGCTCACCCTTTTTATTTCACATTCTGAAATGGAACAATGTCATTCAGTTTGCTGAAGTATTTCTTGAAAAGTAGGTAATAAATGTTACCTGTTCATTATTTCATTGAAAAAGGAAAATCCACCAGCTAACCAGGAAAATGCAGAAATATTATGCTTATCAACACTAGGTTTATAAAGTTCCAACTGTACTATAGTAAGTAGAAAATTTACTGTTTATTTTCATGAGTCTGGAATACCGGTGTTCATCAATCGTACTGGAAACCCACTGTAAAAAAGTAGTCACCCTAAGAGTTTTAAAGAATTGCTAAAAAAGTAAGTTAAAGCAAAATCCAAGTGAGTTGACAAGCAAACACACAGAAAAAAAACATTTGCAATTACAATTACTTATTTTTATTATGAGTATCATCTAGTCACTTTGATGTGGCTTCGAGTTTAGGTGTTGCACTTGCTCTGTATGGAAAGACAGTTCCTAAGAGCTTGGGAAGTGTCATAGTAACATAGTGGTTACCTGACCTGTCTGGGGAATTCAGAAAATCCTGAGTTTACAGACATGCTCTCTGTCACATATGTTTATCTGCAGGAGTAGAAGAACAGCACAGTAAGAGACAGTCCTTGACATTCACTAAATGAATATTCCCCTGGGAGCTGTATGTTTTTCAGTGGAAAGGCGAGGGAATTTGTGTTTATTTGTGGCAGGTGAAGGTGGCAGTTTGTACAGACTTGGTGGAAAAGAAGCAGCTATATGTCACCCATGCACTGTATCCTGCTGGCTCCTCAGAATTTCTTTTCTTTCAAGGTTTGCCATACGTATACTCATCAAACTCTTTAAAATAGCAAGAAATTCACAATTCTGTATGTTGCATCTTGTGGAGACCTCAATGGTAGATTGCTTTCCTTTGACTGTAAGGGTAAGCAAACAGATATAATCATGGAAGACATTATTATTGCTCACTCTGAGCTCCAGCTGGATCAACGTTTGATTTTCGTGTTTGGCCCTGCAGCCACTCTAGGACTACCCTGGCTCTGTTTCAATACAGCTTGATCCTGAGTTGAGAGACAAAAATGTATTGGCACTGTACCCGTGCCACACAAAATCACATTTTATAAATATATCCCTAGGTAGCATTAAGTCACAACTCATAATATGGCCAGTTACGGTAGCTGTGTCCCACTTTTGGAAGTAATTATTATGCATTTTAAAGGAAAGTGAAAACAATGTATGGAACCTCAAGTTATCACCTGTGTGCAGGATATGCAGCTACAGGGCAGTCAGACTCCTCAGCACATGCCAGACTTTGCGAACTTGAAAGGCTGATTTAGTGCAGTCTCTGCTGTGGTTCTTCCAAGTCCCTACCCAGAGATCTGAAGAGAAAGCCTTGGGATATTATAGTCCACTGCTTATTATGTTGGAGAAAAACAGCTCAAGGTGCTTGGAAATAACCCTTATATTGACATACAGCCACTGTGGGAAGGTTTCTGCTAAGCCAGCTGGCGTTTAAAGGCTCCAGCTCTTGATAGTTACAAATTGTTGTATTGATCCTCCCTTATGCACAGTCTAACTGCAGCTCAAACATTGATAATTTTTTTCTCTGTTTTGCACTTTCACCATTTCTTACCAGCAAGGGATATTGTTCATGCACAAAGTGCTTAGGCAGGATTTCTTGCTTACCTGAGCATAAAACGCACATGGTTTTGTTCTTATTGTAGTAAGTGAGTTGTCCTGAGCCTTGTATGGTGAATCAGAAATTTCTGAGGAATGTGTAAAATAAAAAAAAAGTAATGTTCAAGAAGTTGTTCCCAAACCTAAGTTGTTAAGTTTTAGTTCCAGTTACAGCTGAATGTTGAGGTTGTTCCTTATTTCAGCTGATTTGCCCTAGACCTAATTTGACCTTTTGAAGATTTCTCATGTTTATGTTGTTTGCCTGACACCTGCTGACTCTGGGTTACTGTATTACTAACACAAAAATTACCTACAGATGTTATTTTATTTATCTGTTTGCTTGTGTCTTTGTTTACGTAGTCCTGGGACAACACTTTAGCTTTTCAAGGCATTTTTAGGCAATGTAGATATTTTTTAGCCAGTAAGTTTTATAAGTCCACAAGTGCTGGGCTCTGAATTGTCAGGTCTGCTAAAGTTCATTGTCACAAGGTGTGAAGGGTCAGAGCAAAGATATATGCATTTGCCAGCTACCCTGTAGCAGGCATACCCATCTGCAATATGTGCCTGCAGTCTCTGTTATTATTTAGGGATTGAAATTCTTAATCCTTATACCAATTTGCACAACAAAGTGAAGGCATACGTGTGAATGTGTTTTAACTACAGTGTTTTAATGAATTATTGCATGGTATGTAGCAGACATAACTGTTATCTCAGTCCACCAAATTTTTGAAATAAAGACATAAGCCATTCTCTTTAAATAAGGACTCTGAATCTGTGTTCAAAGGTGATTTAAGCTAACTTATTTTGGTTTGAATAGCAGGACCTTGCCACTCCTGTGGAGATGAGAGGTTGTAACTGCTGAAAAGGAGTAAGGTGAAGAAGGGAAGAGAAAGAAAGTAGAAAATGGCAGCTGAGAAATTCACCTTCTATTTGAGCCATCCAAATACATGAGGAGATTTTTGTGTGTTCTATATTCATGTATAATCAGATTAAAGATTTCCTAGGAAGATAAGCTGATAATAGACATTGCCTATATTTGCCAAACAGTGAATAACAACAGTGCCACTTGAGAAGTACAGACTTTTTTTCATGTGTGGAGAAGAGGTGGCAATTTGTTTTTACAGAAGTGGTCCACTAACGCCTACAAATGCATACCTTGTGAGCTCCATGGCCAGGGTCTAATACTTTTACCCAGGTGCATACCATGTCATGTGAACAGATGTCTACGAGTCTGTGCAGCCAAGAGGTTATTATGTGCTCCTCATAAAGTGTATTGAAGTCAGGCTTTCCAGCATCAAACACTTTAAAAGCATTTTCCTAATATATGGGGTTTTTTTTTCAGTAGTTCATGGAATAGTGTAGTATATTCTTATTCTGAAGTCATTAAATGCTAAAAAAGACCCGGAAAACCAAAGACCTTATAAAATAGTTGAATTCTTACACTGGATTGAAATAGTATTACAAAGCATAAATGGCCTTTAAAGAGAAATTTGTTTATCCAATTTATCTTGTGTCACCTGAAAAAAAAACCAAAACCAAAAAACCGAACAGGCTTTGATTTGAAGGACTAATTTTTCTCCTGTCTTATTGTTTAATTTTTTGATTTTGGCCTGAATTAAAGTAAAATTAATTTCATGAAGAATCAGAATCTCTCCAGGCCCTAAAGCTGCACTGGTGAGTGATGTTCCTATCAGTTCAATCGCTAATGAAAACCAGCAATTAATTGACATTCCTGACAAGGATGTGATTTCATTGAGCAATTGCAAGAAACTCTTTTTGTGGCTCTGGTCCTTGAGTGAAAACCTCTGGGAAATCAGTCCCAGGGATGGAGTCTCTTAGCTTCCAATATTGCTAACCTTCAGGGCAAGCCCATCTGAAATTGGTCAAGGTTCCCTTGTGCCGAGCTAGTGCCATGTCATCAGAGCTGATAGTTGCCTCCCTCAGCAGCCAGGATCCCCGTGAGTTTGTAGCTGCATTTCTCTTGAATTCTGTCCAGAGAGGACAACTCAGATCAGAGATACAAGCAAAAAGAGGGGTGCCTCTCCCTCTTGGGTCCGAGCTGCAAGGGGTGTGAAGAAGCAGCTGTGTGACTCACTGGTTGGACTAAGGAACTTCTGAAAATGGGAGTGTAAATGCTGGTCCTTCAGAAATTCAGAGTTACAATTCAGTGCCACTTGGACAGTTCTTAGATAACTAAACTCAACTCGGGTGTTGGTCACCAAAACAGGCAGTTGCAATCTTGTCTTTCCTATTGGTCTTTATCCTATAAAAGGTCTTGTTTTGTATGGGTGATTTTCAGACTGTGAAGTCCTTGGACTCTGATAACACAGACCTTGTAAACATAGATGTACTGTGGTTAAATGGGAGGTGGTCAAGAAAGGGAATAATTCTCATGGAGTTCAGTGTCTTCAGAGACTGCATATAGATCTTTTATTGAGACTCATCTATGAAAAATTAATACAGATCTATTGTTATAAACATTTACCTTTATTTTCTTGGTTTGGTATGTGCATCTGTTACTCCTAACATGTTGTAAAGTTGACTATAAGTATTCTTAGTTTTTCTCCCTAGCTGCTGCTACAATTGCTTCTTTGTCCTCCCTCAGAGGTCCCTCTGCCAGAATCAATAACATCCAGATCAATGGAAGAATATTTCTGAAAATGTAAATCTTTTGTCTTCATGGTCCTGACTTGCTAATGATTTCTAATGGAGTATTTAACAGGAATGAGCACAGACCTTGATATGAATTGCCAGACAGATATGTAACAAGAGGGGTTCTGAGTAGGGAAATGTAGAAGGATAATGAAATCTGGCAATAATAGAAAACTGTGGACAAAGCACTGAGGGTGAGAACAAATGAACATGACTCCCATAGAACAGGGTCACAAGCCAGTGCCTGAACCATATGATTTGTTGCCAGGAAATGGAAAGTAATAAAGTTAGGCACAGAAAAACAGAACGGTTCATAACTTCAGCAGATTGACATGCTACAAATATTGAACAGTAGATAGATTAAAGACAAGGGCTATTTATAATGGTATTTTTTTTTCTTTTTTCCCAATGAGAAATAACAGCAAACAATATAGACACGTGATGATGTAGGTGATAAAAGATGCAGTTTTTCCTAGCATTGCAAAAGGTAGTAGCAAAATGCTCTATTACTATGATCTATTTGGTTCGCTGTATTTTGTGTGTCATGCAACTAGATAAAGTGGAAGAGGGGAGAAGTATCAAAAATGGAATAATACAGGGACACAGAGACTTTAGCTGTTCATAAAGCCAAACAGTATAGGAATGGAATTCAATTTATTTCACATTAGATATGTACAGTGCAGATGTCTACACATGAACTAGTTGATTACACTACTTTTATAGTGAATGGAGAGAAAGTCACTTACTTGGGCATGGTTCACCTCATCATTTACTTGTATAAAATAAGCGAGATGAATTGTGCTGTAGAGATGCCTCTGCTGACAGCAGAGCAAATCTATAAAACAACATCAGCTTTAGATGTCTATTTCCAAAGACAGGTGAGATGACTCCAATACTCCTCTGTTTTTGGCGGAAAAAATGAGCTTGAGAAGAGAAGCTAGGAATAAAGTGTTGAGTTATTATTGTAAATCACCTGAAAGTTTTCTACCAAATGAAAGAAGAAAGGGCAGAAACTTAGAGTAGGTGCAAAAAGCCATATGGTAACACTACTTTGCAGAGAGATATTAATCTAATTACCAGTAACAATAACCATAAATTATTTAATAATAAAGTTAGACTACTATTTTGTGTCTGCTTTAAAAGCAGTGAAAGGAGAAGTAATCCCTATGGAGTTCTCCCTCATATACACAGAAATTGTATAGACTAATTAAGACGCATCCAAATGATAAAACCTCCTTACAGATAAAACTATTAACATTGAAGAAGATAGTTAAAAATGCATCTTGTCAAACAAGATTTTAGATTACACCGATATGACAACACCTTTAAAACTGAAAATAATCTGCAGGTTGCAAAGCTGACAATGGGAAAGGAATAAGGGAGGAAACACCAATAAGGAAGAAGCTCAGGAAAAATAAAAATAAAATTGGTCTTAAAGAGCCTACTGAAACCAGTAGGAAAAATTGGTGGATAGAAACATGTAAATGCAGAATATAACATATTGTATGTCTGTACAACAGTTAGACAAGTAATTCTGACTATAAGTGACAGGGGTTGACAAGGCTGGGGAACTGAACATTAAACAAAAAAAGAATGTGCATGGGAGCAAGCAACAGTACTTACAAGGTTATTTATTATTTGGAACTCAAGAAAACTGGAGACGTTACCTGGGAAAAAGAATTAGATGTGGTAGAAGAGACTTCTATTTAATTCTGGAGACTTTGGGGAGCCAGTGAGATAATGCTGTATTTCAGTTGTCATTTGTCAACACTCTGCTAAGAAAGGGAGGAATTTTGACAATTGTGGCTATAGAAATGAGATGAAGAAAAGAGTTATATAATTAATTGTTCTGTAGAATTCACCCAATCCATCATTATGGCATCTGTCCATCCAGTGTAAAATGACCAAGCATTTCCAAGAAAGAATGCAGTGTATTCTAAGAAATGTGTGTAAAATAATTTGATATGAGAGTGATAAAGAAGTAAGAATGAAAATGTAGACAGAAAGCTGGAAGCTACATTTAGAAGAGATGACTTTGAAAGTTTAATAACAGGTTGTCTTTCATGACTTCATATGATGGCCTATTTTTAGATCTAAGAAGATCTATATCAAATCCTTGCAAGATTTACTGCTCTGAGAATATAATAAGGAGAGTCTACAAAATAAGATTGGGAAAAAGTTTGGATAATATAGAGAATCCCAGTGTAATTATATTAGAGATCAAAATATGAAATAAAAATAATTTTACAACATTATGAAGGTAGATAATACATCCTTAATGTGCCTGAAGAAAGACACTGTAAAGAAAGACAGGAATCTAGTGTGAGATTTATCTGAACTGTTACACACTTTCTCTTTTCTGGTATCTGGAAGGATAGGTACTCTGTGCTCTTAGCAAAGTCCCTGCTATTAGCCTGTAAATGCATGAGAATATACATATCATCTTATTTTTTATTGCCTCAGTCCCTAAGGTTACCCAGTTTCTGCCATGTGATGTTTGATCTCATTCCATATTCCGGATGCATCCCATCTTCACACTTTTGATACATTTTATTAGCACATTCTATGCCCCCTAAGGGCATTTTTTTTCTGTTTTGGGGGCATAGTCACTGGTGAAAACACTAAAATTTTCCAGAACAGATTGTGAAGAACTGCATGGGGAACCCACCCATACCCAACACTTTCAGCACAACTCGTTTGATCTCCTTTTTGATCAGTTCCTTATCCACTTTACAGTCCAGCTTCTGATCCCCATCTTCTCAATTTTAATCAGACATCTCACATGGAATAAAATTCTGAAATCCAGAGAGATTATATCTGTCATGCTTTCCTTGTAAAGTAAAATAACTTATCTGTCAAAGACAGACACCAGGATCATTGGCACGATCCGTTTCTGAAAAATTTATGTAGCTTTTATTCTCATTTGCATTTCTGTCTGTATCATCTACAGAGATTTCTATATGGGTAGAATAACTATTGATTATGAAAATGCAGCATGAAAGACTATATCAATAAAGTATAAAAAGAGGAATTAAGAATCTGCTTGAAGAAATAAGAGTTTTACTTGTATGTCAGTGATTCTGGCACAAACTGCGTTCTAGCTTTTGTGTGTCCAGAGTTGCCCCTTGAGAATATCACGGAATTGTTTTGGGAATCCAGTCAAACAATATGTCAGGAAACCTGACCTCAGTGGATTTTTTTTTCAGAGGACAGCAGGCAGTAAACAAGGTTTTCTGAAGCACTGATTTCAGAGCTGGCTCTGCCTGTTGGCAAACTGGATTTAACTAGTGGTATCTGGAGACATGTTAATGAATTTCAGATTAACACAAGTGCTGAACCTAATGCTGTAATTAAGAAAGGCCTGCCAATCACTGTCTCTTTTGCACTGGCACAATTTATTCTGTAGATTTCTGTTGCAGCATTATCATCTAGTGAGGGCTGCAATTAATTGCTAAATGGATCCTAAAAGAGCAGTTCACAGGAATGAGAAAAACAACTGTAACAGAAGAGTTTTACAGCCCATTCTATTGTGTATATCCTAAGGTTATATTATTTTGTGTCCAATTTTCTGCACTGACCTGTCCACTATCATTCTTGGAAGCAGGTCTTCTAAAAAGTAGCACTTCCAAAAAAAGTGTCTATTTTTAATTAAAATTATTCATAGTGATTTCTGGGAATACTCAGTGCATTGTCAAGAATTATCTATAACAGACAAAATCTGTGGAAATGTAACAAAGGTTTTCACTTTCCCCATGTGATATGCACTTTTTTCATTATTTCATTGGATGTTACATGTGTCATATTGTCTACTGCTTCTTCTGTTGCCTGAACTGAAATTGCAAGCGACATTATAAACTTCGTTTGGCTGTGGTAGTATCTACATTTTGTATGCTTTAAAAATTAGAAGAAAATTACCTATTAGGTTCTAGTTATAATCTAGAGCTACATTTTTACAGAGAGTTGAAGAGATTTGTTTCTATTTACACATATCTTCAGCTATTTAGTTTATTATTCAATCTTTCTTACTTCTAAAGAGAAAGCATTATACATTTTCATGCCAGAATAAGCATAAGAATCGTACATATCATGAGTGCCTTGACTACAGGTATAATTTCTCAAATGCCTGCGTCTTTGTTAGCTCCTCCAACACAAAGCTATCGAGGGCTGAGCTCCTGAAGTCTTTCCACTGGGCTGACAACAATTAATAGTGTGGGTGTTTCATGGGTCATCTTCTTTTCTCATTCAGGTTTGTGTAGTCTGCATTCCATAGATTCACACAGATGATACATGCATAGAATTGTAATATCCCTTTGCATTTAAATATGAGGCTCATGAAACATACTATGTTGATTTTTCAGATATTCCTTATTTGGTATTTAACAGAGGGAAATGAGGCAGCAAAGATGGCTCTCTGTGGCTGTTATACACCTGTCCTGGCTTGGTGGTGCAGCCGGATGGCTGCAAATACTCATGTCGTTGTCCTTGACCATTTGCAACTTTGTGAAAGTCTGGGTTCACTACACCTCAGAAACAAGAGTTACTGTTCACAAAATCACAGAACAGTTGAGGCTGGCCCTCTGGAGATGTCTAGTCCAACCCCCTCTGCTCAGAGTAGACTGAACTACAGCAGCAGGTTGCTCATGTCTGCATCCAGTTGAATGTTGAGTATCTCCAGGAATGGAGACTCCACAGCCTCTCAGGGCAACCTATTCCGCTGTTTGGCTGCTTGCGCACTAAAAAAGCTTTCTCTTATGCTTAAACAGAATTTTCTGTGGGTTGGTGTGTGCCCATCGCCTCTTGTCCTGTCACTGGACATGCCTGAGAAGAGTCTGGCTCCATCTTCTTTACTTCCTCCCATAAGATATTTGTACACACCGATAAGATCCCCCTCTCAAGCCTTCTCTTCTCCAAGCTGAAAAGTCCCAGCTCTTTCAGCTTCTCCTGGTATGGCAGATGCTCCAACCCCTTAATCATCTTTGTGGCCCTTTGCTGGACGCACTCCACTGTGTCCATGCCTTCTCTTTTACCGGGGAGCCCAGAACCGGACACAGTGGTCCAGCTGTGGTCTCACCTGTGCTCAGGAGAGAGGAAGGATCACCGCCTCAACCTCCGGCTCAGACTCAGCACCTCATCTGCTACCAGCACACAGACCCTGTTCTGTAGTTGCCGATCAGAGAAGGAGCTTTTCTTCTGCCGCTGTAAGTCTCAGGCTTCAACATCCTGGGTTTCTCCATTTCTGAAGCCAGTAAGCACAGACTCATCCTGCCCTTCCTTCGGCACAGCTCCTCCGCTCGGCGATGTGGATGCTCCCCAGCACACGGCTCCCGCAGGCAGAGCGCCCATCCTGTCCCGGCCCTTGCCTCAGTAAGAGGCCTGCAGAGACGCGGCCTACCTTGGGAGCTCGCGCCGAGCCTCCCACCTGCCGGCGTGGTCGCTCGGGTGGGGGCGGGGGATGCTCTGTGGCGTGCCACCACCGCTGCCGAGCCCATGGACGCCTCCCTCGGCAGCAGGGTTTCCAGCCAGCTTTTTGCAGCGTCTGCAGAAACCGCTTCTCCGGGAGCTGCGCTCCGGGCTGGCCTGCCTCTCCCCGCACCTGCTGAACAGGTGCTGGACTCTCCCTGCTGAGGGTCAGCTGAAGCTCAAAGCGCCCTTTGGTCAGGAACAGCTTCGTCAGAAGCTGCTGGAAGTCACGGCCCCGCGCAGCTGCCTTTCCCTGGCACAGCAGGCACCCTGCCGTTCCTCCAGGAGCTCCCAGGAGTCTCTGGCCATCCCAGAAGGAGTGAAGATCTACAGAAGATCTACAAGCAGAGCCCCAAAAATGCTGAGCAAGCTGCTCTGTCTGCTGCCTGCTTCTGTTAGCTCTCTTCTGCCCTGACATTCCTGTTCCCTTGGCTTGTTTTTACTCTGAGAATAGATGACAGGAAAAAAAATCCACATTCCTCTTCGTATCTGGTTTAAGGTTCTTCTATCTTGCTACAATATTTATTAGAGTTTTGCGTGCATATGAAGAGGACCTGGTGATTATTACCTCTAGAAGTTGCAGGACATTTTTAAATGGACTTTTATTTGCATGGAACCAAACTAGTTCATTCTTCTTCATGGTCACTAGTACCTTTATTGACAAGGCTAGAGGTCTTATGCTACAGGAACAATCAGGTAATTGTGATGGGTTAACCCTGGCTGGATGCCAGGTGCCCACCAGAGCTGTTCTATCACTCCCCCTCCTTCTCAACTGGACAGGGGCGAGAAAATATAACAAAGAGCTTGTGGGTCGAGATAAGGATAGGAGAGATCACTCACCAATTACCGTCACGGGCAAAACAGACTCAGTTTGGGGAAAAATTAACTTGATTTATTACAAATCAACCGGAGTAGGGTAATGAGAAATAAAACCAAATCTCAGAACACCTCCCCTCCACCCCTCCCTTCTTCCCGGACACAACTTCACTCCCGGATTCTCTACCACTCCCCGAGCGGCACAGGGGGACGGGGATGGGGTTTACGGTCAGTTCATCACACGTTATTTTCTGCCGCTTCATCCTCCTCAGGGGGAGGACTCATCACACTCTTCCCCTGCTCCAGCGTGGGGTCCCACCCACGGGAGACAGTCCTCCACGAACTTCTCCAACGTGGGTCCTTCCCACGGGCTGCAGTTCTTCACGAACTGCTCCAGCATGGGTCCTTTCCACGGTGTGCAGTCCTTCAGGCACAGACTGCTCCAGCGTGGGCCCCCCACGGGGTCACAAGTCCTGCCAGAAAACCTGCTCCGTGGGCTCCTCTCTCCACAGATCCGCAGGTCCTGCCAGGAGCCTGCTCCAGCGCGGGGTTCCCACGGGGTCACAGCCTCCTTCGGGAACCCACCTGCTCCGGCGTGGGGTCCTCCACGGGCTGCAGGTGGATATCTGCTCCACCGTGGACCTCCATGGACTGCAGGGGGACAGCCTGCCTCACCATGGTCTTCACCACGGGCTGCAGGGGAATCTCTGCTCCGGCGCCTGGAGCATCTCCTCCCCCTCCTTCTTCACTGACCTTGGTGTCCGCAGGGTTGTTTCTCTTACATGTTCTCACTCCTCTCTCCGGCTGCCGAATACCGCCGTCCCAACTTTTTTTCCTTCTTAAAAATGTTATCACAGAGGCGTTACCACTATCGCTGATTGGCTCGGCCTTGGCCGGCGGCGGGTCCATCTTAGAGCCGGCTGGTATGGGCTCTGTCGAACACAGGGGAAGCTTCCAGCAGCTTCTTACAGAAGCCACCCCTGTAACCCCACCCGCTACCAAAACCTTGCCACACAAAACCAATACAGTAATACACATAACATTCAGATTTTCCTGGTGAAATATTGAGACATAGTGGTGCCGGTATACGGTATTATAGTTGTGCAGTCCTTGAGTGTTACAACGTTATGATAATTTATTTCACCTGGTAAACCTTTTAGTGGTTTTGGAGGAAAATTAATTTTAAGCTTTTCTTATGGAATATCAAATAATATTAACTCAGATTTAAAAATCAAGGTTATAACCTTTCATTTAGGAGAGCACTTAAGTATCCCCTTAAGGCATACAATTGCAGTTAACAAGCAAGTCATCTATTGACTCGCTGAATTTAGGGACACTATCCATGTAAAGTTATGCATGTGCTTAACTGCTTTGTTAGCAGTCACCTTAATGGAATTGTAAGTAGCATTCGGCTGGCAGAAATGTAATAAAGATGCATTTTAAGCGTAATAATAGCTACTCTTGCAAACAGAAATAATTTTGACAAAATGAGAAGCTTTGTGGAAGTAATGATCTGAATATCTTTCAGGAAGATTTAAATAACAACAGAGGTATGTATAAACAATAGAGATGAGATATAACTGCTAGAGATCATTATATGATTTCAGTTGACAAACACATAATTTTTTTTTTTAAAGGTGTTATCTGCTCCATATTTACAACTGAAGGATTTAGTACAGAGTTAAAGATACACCCTCTTATTAACTTGCTTGAAGAAATGGGGTTCTGAAATGACAGGTGCCGATCACTAAACAGAATCGTACTCATTTGCTGTTACAGGACAATGAGGTTTCCATAGTCAGAACCATCGAAAGGATGAGTAGAGACCCCAATGAAAGAAGGGAGGAGAAATAACAGCAGCTGTAAATCACTGTTTCTGCTTTGAGCATCCTCCCTTACGGCTCCTTACCAACTGCTAATCCGGCGCTAGCAGTTCAGTGAGGATGTGAGGGTTTCAGAAGTTCTTGGATATTTTGTCAGTCACTGTTATCTGCAGGCTTGATGAGTTTATATTCTGAAAGAGAAGGACATGGGCTCTGTTGTTGGAAGGGAGATCATCACACTGATATCTTCTCTATAATGCTCAATATTTGCTCTGGTTATATAAATACTTAATAACAATGTCAATGGAGAAATCACTTAAAACCCATTAAAAAAAAGAAAGCTGAGGAAAAAAAAAAGGGACATAATTCAATTCAAATTTCCTATTGATCTCAGATGTAAGCTTTTCAGCCTTAAGTTCTAATGCAAAACTAAATCACTAGTTGTGCAGACTTACATATTTCCCCTGGGCTCACCTCAGACATAGAGGTGTTTGAGTTAGCAGTGTAGTTATGACTGAAGTCTGATTCAGAATCACTTTTAAAACTTGTCAGAAAGGCTTCTGCAGGTTGTGACGTGAAAAGTGGAACATTTCTGTTTCCATTCCAGTGACATAATATTGTGAGTCTCCGAATATTTAAAACTGGAAAAAAAAAAGATTTTGGTTTTGGTTTGTGGTTGGTAGGTTTTTTTTCATTTTGTTTGTTTGTTTGTTCGGTTCGTTGGTTGGTTTGGGGTTTTGTTTTTGTTTGGGTTTTTTGTTTGTTTGTTTTTAATGGAATCAGTATTACAGTACATTAAGCTGTAATGTGTGAATGTAAGTCTAAGGAAGAATGAGATTTTTAACTGCCCATTGGTTTTATTCTTTAGTAGAAACCTGTTATATGTGGGTTTAGATTCACATTGTTATCCCTCATATCTATATTTAAAATTCAGTCACTCATTTAGTGATTTTCATAGTTTCAGACCTGGGGTAAATGGTCTGGTCAAGTTTCACCAAGAGTCAAGCATACATGTTAGTTTTACAGATCGTTTTTAAAAGTATGTTACTATATATTGTACATTGTGACTTAGTCCATAAGCTTCTACTTGTGTAATGATAGATAATTGGCAATCAGTGTAGGATCATAAAAATAGTATAAAATAAATTTGGAAATGATTTTGAAGAGTTACTGGTTCTATCCTACTGCCAAAGCCAGGATTAACTGTACTGTTGTCACTGCTGACAGATGCTTGTCCAGCCTGTTCTTGAAAAAAGTCTGCCTTGCAGGCAATCCATTGCTTCACTGCCTTCTGCTAGGGAGTTTTTCCTTAGCTTTAACTTAAGTCTTCATTCTTGCAAATGAAAGTTGTTACTCCATGTCTTGGAATAATAATCTTAAATTTTCAGCTTATTTTAAACTCACATCCACAGTGGACAAGAATAAGAGCCTTTTTCCTTTCTTATTTTTCCTACCTTTTTACATTTTTAATATTATCATATTGCCCCTCAGTCTCTTCTTCTCTGGACTAAACACACCTGGTTCCTTTAACCACTTACTGTGGTTAAACCAGGTTTTGTTTCCTTAATCTCTCCTCTGAAGTTTCTCCTCCTGTTCCATATCCTTCCTAAAATGCTGATCTCAAAAACGGATATAATATTCCAGCTAAGGCCTCTCAAGTGTTGAATGGGATGGAAGAGTGTTTAAAAATAATCTCTTTATACATCTCAAAATGCCATTTTTGCATAAAATATTGTCATGTTCAGTTTGTGACAAAGCCACCTGTACTAATGGGATGCTATTGCTCTCTACCAGTTTTTTCCATTCTGCAATGATGTGGTTAATTTTTCTACCATGAAATGCAGATCTTGCCCTTATTTGTACTGAATTTTCTTCAAGCTTCTTCAATTTGTTGAGATCATTTTGATCCCATGTATTTGCAGCTCTCTCAGCATGGTGTCATCTTCCAGATGTAATAACCGTACTTTTGATTTCTTTATCTAAACCATTAAAGAAAATAATGAATACACTCAGACCCCTGTGGAACAGTACTGCAAACTCTTGTCCAGCCTGACAGTGAACTCTTAATAATGATACTCGGTAGTAATTCCATCCAGGCAGTGTTTCCCTAGTTTGCTTATCAAAATGTCGTGTGAGAGAGCATCAGAAGGCTTCCTAAAGTGAAACTAGATGACACTGTGACTGCTTTTCCTCTATCCCAAAGGCCTATTATGCTATCATGGAAAAAAAATTAGATTATTTTGACATAACTTGTTCTTGATGAATCCACTGTCACTGTTAATCATCTTCGTATCTTTCTAATCTTGTAAGTGCTCAGACAGTGTTTGATTATTTTTTCTACCACTTTTTAGGAACTGAAATTGAGCTAATTGGCCTTGAATTTTGTGCCTTTTGCCTCCTTCTACTTTAAGACAAGAGCCACATTTATCTAATGCCACTTTCTTTGAATTTTATCTTCCCTCAGTCCTTAATAAAAATATTGTCTCTTAATAAGGAAAAGTGCCATTTATTAAAATTTGTTAAGATCATTAAAATCTGTGAGAGCAGACATTGTTTAAAATACATTAATTACAGTAAAACTTCCCTCTTATTTTTAGTTCTCTAAATTCTGGCTTTCAGAAATGTGGATAAATCTTGGAGGTATGAACTAATGCATTACTCTATATAGCACATTGCTGTATATGATAAATTATTTGGAAAATCTTGGAATTGTTTTAGAACATTATGATATTTAGGAGAAGTTTAAGAATCACGGAAGATGCAGTAAGAGGGCCAAAACAGAAGTGCTCAAAACTTGCAATATTAAGAGTGACATTTTGGGTGTGATTTTTGAAAGGGCAGATACATCTGCTGTTCTCATTAAAACTGACATCACATTGTTTTCTGTGACCAACAGTTGTAAAAAGGTTCTCTGAGGAAAACTTTTCTTCTCAGTCCTTTCCAGAAAATTTCAGTGCTGATCTGCTTTTCAGCTTCCCTGTAGAGAACTTCCAGAGTACTCCTATTTAGAGCTGATAAGTGGATTACAAAGAACAATCATAGGCCCAGCAATGACCAGCTGGTCCTTACGAACTCACAATTTTTTTATAGCATCTAATGAAAAAATGAATATTTCTTTAATAATCTGTAATATTTTATGAAGTGGTCTCTAATCTTTTTATAGCATTAAGAGGACAAACTGAAATTATTAAATATATTCATCAGCAATTAGAAAAAAAGGCAAGGTTGATAACAGTCATTCTGAAAGTACAGTGAGTTAGCAAATGGGGGAAACGATTGACATGTGTCCAGGGCTGTTGTACTGCATCTCTACAGTGTCAGCTCTCCTCAGGTTGCTATTAAAAACACGTTTGCTACAATCTTTCAACTGGAAGTTAGTAGAAATGAAAAATGGAATTTCAACCACCATTTTCTTTCCTTGCTGTGGAATGTAACTCCTTTTCAACTGTGATGTTGAATATTTTGAGGTAAATTGATAATGCTCAAAGATGATATGAATGCATTCCGTTACAAATCTGTCTAATTTATAAAAAACCCAGACCCTACATAATTAACATGTATTTATTCTAAATCACATTTTATTCAAAATTTCCTTATTGGTTGCTCTTCACTATTGTAAATCCTGTGTTGGTAACTTCTCATACTTATTGCATTTCATGTGCTTGGAAAAGAAAAAATGAAATGGGAAAAGAAAAAAAAGATTATTATATGCACTGTTATAATCAGTTGGTGAATTTAAAATCATTAAAACCAACACCCTTGTCAAAACCACTTTGCGTTACATATTCAGAAATTTTCTGGCATGGGAATTTTAATGCAGAAGACCAAACTCTAAATGTGCAGGTACATGTGTGAGAAAAAAGGGCAGGGGTGAAGGGAAGTGACATTAATCCATCATTTTAGCAGAATTCATGATAACTGAAGGGAGGTAAGTGATTCTCTTCATAGTGGCATTTCTATCTATCTATATTGTGTTTAAGTAGCATTTCCTGTAAGCGTATAACATCTGAGCTTTTGGAGAGTTTGCAATGTGAATTATTATGACTGAGTTCTTTGTGAAACCATCCATGTGAAATGTTTGCTAAGCTGTCACCCTGATATTGCTGATGCACTAGCAACTACAATTCAGGACCATTGCAATCTGCAATAGATTGTCTTTAAATACTCTGTATTTCTGTATCTCATTTTCATGCTGACAGTTTTCTTTAAAAGTTATAAACCCTCCATCTCTGCAAAGGGAGGATTAAAAAGAAAACAAAAAGGAAATGAAACCTGGTTTAATTGCAGGGCTGAAAATTGCTTCAGATAGTTTTTGGAGCAGCAAATTATTCTTAGGTGGACGTTTTAAGAGAGTTTTCTTGTATATTTTCAGACTTTCTGGCAGAACTTATTAAAATAAAGTAACATATTGGATTTCTGTAGGAAGCACTTTAGAACAGGTACACTTTTACTGTTGGGCTGCTATTACCATTAATAATTTTCTTAACTGCCTTTTTATGCTGTGCATTTTCATGGGATTTACTGCATTGGTACTCCTAAAAATGCTAGTTTGCTGAAAATATGCATAGATGAGATATTTAAGGCTTGTGCCTCAAGCAAAAATTAAAATGCAAGTTTTTGCATATACCTTTACTCATTACAAAATCACAGATGTGAGAGGTAGGCCTCCTGGATTCTTACATGCGTTACAGTAATAAAAACCAAGCCTTTACTGCTAATGGTTTAAATTTTACTTGATTCCTTTCTACATGCCACACATAAAAGTGGTCTGAAAAAACCCAGATGTTTTGGGGCATTAGGAGCATGTGATCAGTATGTATGCCAGGGCTCAATCTCCCTAAAGGTTTAAAGAACAGCGATAAAAACCAAATCCACTTTCTGCTAAAGCTAACAAATAAACAAGAGTGAATATATCCATACCTTCAAGAGGAGGAATAACCCTATTTTTCCAATAACAAATGGCTTTGCATACTAATATGAAGACTACTGCCAGCCTGCTGGAGATGAGGAGGGATTAGCATCAATATGTGTTTCAGCATTGCTGAGACTCCAGTGCAGGAGGTTCCTAATTCTAGTGCAGCCACTATCAAACTCGCCCTTGCCAGCCATGGACTGAAGCTTTTTTTCTACCTAATTCATACTAAATGGCAGGCTCTTGTGAATATAAGCATAGAAAAAGAACACCCTCAACACTGAGTCACCATCAGACCTGTTTTTAAAAGACAATTTCAGTCTGCTCACACCGATACATGTCTTGTTCTTTCATTCCCATGAAAACTACTTCTCAATAAATTTTCTGGTCTGCCTTATCCTTCTTCACCAAAACGGTATTGTCTCTTGTTTCTTTCCTTCTGGCTAGTCAAAACAAGCCCGTCCTTTGAATGGTTTAAGAGCTATCTGATTCAGCTGGATCTTTTGAGAGGAAAAAAAATATTCATAAACCCTAATATACTAATCGTGCACCACATAAATAGGGCTATATTGATACCACAACATTTCTGCTGATCTCTCTTCTTTAGCTCCTGGGTACTGTTTTATTTGAAGAATAAACAACTAAAAAACTTCCAGTCTATGCTAGCTTTACTGTTATCCTGAGAATAATCAGATGTGGTGGGCTTATAGAAACAAAAGCTGTTAGGGTATTAAGCTATCATTGTAGCTTATGTCTTTTAAAAATAGCTCATTAATTAGATGTGACTGGTTCAATACAGAGTCTCAAATAATAGACAGACATGAATAAGAACCCTAAGGCTCCTGTCTTAGAACAGGGTTTTTCTTCCTTTTACAAGACCTTTCAGTTTTTAGCGATGCAATAGCAGCCCTCGCCTAACCTTACTATGAAAATATAAGTTCCATTTTCCCAGGAAGTTTTGGGATAGTCACGGTTCTCAAGTGGGATATGTAGGTGAGGCTGAGAGAACATTGACAAAACCGTTTTCAACTTCAAAATGCTAATTTCTGGAAACTTAAACTCTTGCAGAATTGTAGCTGTTTTGACCATATTTTCATCATCAAACCTTCATGTGAACACTTCCCAGGGAATGGAGATGGATAAAAATAAGAGAAGGGGGTGGGGTGGGAAAAACCACGATGAACAGATAAACAGTAACTCTTTGACTGGAATGTGAGACCCTGGTTTAGAGAAAGGACTTGAACTGGTGATGTATTGTGATCCCCAAACATTTGGGCTCTCTGTCTTGCTTTTTCTAAGAAATCCACAACCGCTTAAAATTGTTTCCATTCTGTGATTCATATAATGCTGGAATCTAAAATACTTTCATAAGGTTTATCTCATTTTGGTCAGGCCTACTGCCAGAGGTGTTAATCCTCAATGCTATAGTAAAGACTATGCTCAGGTCACTGCAGCATCACAACCACCTTAATTTAATTAGCCATTTACATACTATTTGATAGAAGGGTATACACTCTGTAACAACAACCCTTTTTACTCCTCAAAATACTGTGGCACTACATTAATGTTTTATTAGAAGTCCTAGTATGATTTTGAAGGTGATCAAAGCTCTACATATGCATTTTGAACAGTGCTAATGGTCACATTGCTGTGGTAAATCTTCCCCCCCCCCCCCCCCCCAATCTAAATCAGTAAATGGAGAATGCAGTTGTTTACCTTCCGAGTTTTACAAAAAATCAGGTTCTAATGAAATATTAATTACTAAAGATGTGCTACACTTAATTGTGTTTGGGGAACAGAAATGGTAATGTAATTCTTCTTCATGATATAAAAATTTTGAAGGAAAGCACAAAATATATTTTGTGATGGGGAGCTGAGACTGAGTTCATGCAAAGCCCCTGGTACAGTTTTTTGGCCTGCTGTATCTTGTTGAGATGCCTCATATCATTTATGTCACACTGCATAAAAGAACGACAATGATATAAATGGATATCATCATTGTCTTCAGTTCAGAAATTCAACGTGACAGGAAATGTCTAAAATAATCTTGGGGTGGGAGGAATCAATTCTTTTGCTCCTACTTAGAAAGCAGCTTCACTACTTTTATATGAGGTATGTGGATTGCCCAAGCACTCCATTAAGATTTTAATGCTTATATGTGACTGATGTTATGCTATCATAATTCTGTACTTCTCATAACATATTTATAATTTATTCTGTTGTCTCTTTGACTATTTAGATCCAAATTCTCATCCATCCACACAGGGTTGTGCATTTGTGCACTATTTGCATACTAGCAATCTCCATTTGTGCAATGACGTTAATACTTGGAAGCAAAAATTTGCTTCTCGGGGTGCAACTGGTATTTGCAGATCAAACAGAAAATCCAGATTCGGTAGTAATTTATAAAATTATTTCTTGTGTTGCATGGTCTTTTGGGCTTGATTTTCATGGGCTTTCTCTTCACTTTGTTTCTCTAAAACTGCCTCTTTTTGCTTAGAAATGCATATCTGCTTTTTTGCATTTGCAGAATTCACACTTGAGAATTGATGTGTGTTGCTCAGGGGGAATGACACACACTCAGATTTTCAGGTGCTTGTAAATACTTTATGTTTGCATGTGTGCATCCCACAAGATCTGTGCTCTTTTTTAAACAGAGACTGTTTTTTGAGCAACCTTTGTCTTTAGAGGCATTTAGCAACAGATGAGTAACTGCACTTCCAAAGTGGGAAATGAAGAGATTTTTCCCATAATTGTCATGGATTATGAGGATTAGTAGATTCAGTAGTGAAGAAATGAAGTTTTTATTAATCATTTAACTGATCTGCTTCCAAACTAAATATGTACATTTAGCCCAAATTTTGCCCTGGGGCTGAAAAACATATAACTTGCCTAATTTTGATCACACGAGTTTAAACTTGAGGTGATAGTATTCAAGTCAGGAGTGGGATCTAGATCTTTAGGATGCCATATGTATTACAGCTGACCATTTGTCTTCAAGAGACTTTAAATTCATTGCATTTGTTTTAATTGATCTTATTCTCCTTCTTGTTTGAGGAAGCCCTTGGGCAGAAATTGTGTGTTGTCAAGGAATAGAGCTAATTAATGTCATTAATTCACCACACAGAAAGTAAAAGCCCAGTGTCACAGATAGGAAAAGGGATGTCACTGGAGTAATTACTAAGTATTTTAAAAACCAGACTGAAAGCTGTAATAGCCATTGATTGCATAGATATCATAAGTAATGAGGAAAGGGATATTATGATAAACTGATGTTAAGGATGTCAATGAAGATAATTTTATGAATGGTTCACCATCTGGGACTGAGGCTTAAATTCTCCAAATTAGAAATCTCTGAAGAAAACTCAGCTGTTGCACATTTTACTTGATTTTTTCTCAGGCATGAGACTGTCTTTTATCTCAGCAGCTGCTTGTTGAAAAGTTACACCCACTTTTTACTAACATATGTTGGTGTGATAGTATGTTAGTACAAAGTCTTGCTGGTGGCTTAGTGAGGTCACTCTTGCAGTGAGCAGTCCACAGCAGAGGCGTGAAATAGCTGCTGGTGCTGACGACTGTCCATGGGCTTTGTTTAAACTGAAGCGGACATGAAAATGTGTGTAGACTTGCTTCTGAGCTGACACCAGCACAAATGAAAAATACAGTTATTGAAATCAATATGGTTATACCAACATATTGTCAGTGTTGTTGCTTGTTACCGGATTGTAAGGGCTGACCTTGTCCTATTTCTTCCTGTGATTTCAGTGAGGATGATGCCTGCACAGACCTAATTTACTAGTTTTCTGCCTGATCTATTTATATATTGTTTATATGGTTACATTTTATTAAAGACTGCCAAGGTCTCCAAGATACACACTTCTATGGAGAAAGGTGTTATGATAATTAATTTACTTTCCCCATCTATGTGATGTTAGCAAAGCTCACAAAAGAAGTAGATAATTTTTTTTTTCATAGTAATGAGCAGCTTGGATACAGAAATGCCCAAATTGTTACGCAATCACTGTAAATTGGCTGTGGTCTCTGAGATGCAAATTAATGACAGTTTTGATAGATGCATTTTTTACTCATATTGATAACCATTTTAATGACCTAAGATCATATTTTGGACACCAACTCAAGGATTATAGTGGTTTAAATTCTGGAAGTCCTTTGGAAAAAGTAATGGCCATATGATTAATTTCTTTCACTATTTTGTAGACTCGGTGATGATGTGGAAAACTACTTACGAATCATACTTAGTTCTTTCGAAGTTATGACACTTCCCCTGAAAATGTGAGGTTTGATATATTTCTCTGGGCATCACAGTGAGTTTCAAACTAAGGCAATAAGAGGACCGAGTCCTCTTATTTCAGTTCTCCTGTTTCCTCCTGACTCCTAATAGAGTCCTTCTGTTTTCTGAAAGCTGCTTCCTTGCCCAAATAATACCTTAAATGACATTAAAACCAGGATTAATACTTGCAGTTGTGTTTTCTCTTCCTGTCTTCTAAGGTAATGATCTCTTTGTCTGAATTTTATCTCCCACCAATAAACTAATGTGTACTTTGGGCTAGTCTGCTTTCCTAAATGCTGAAAATAAGACATCCTGGGAAATTTTGAAGAATGTAAGGTTAATACAGATGGTATTTACACTGGCAGTTGTGATACAGTTTCTTTATGGGTTGCTATTCTGCTTTGGCTCATTCATCTACTGCTGTCCAAGGCAGTATCAAATACAGAGGAGCGAAATTTTGAGTATTATAAAAACAAATCAGTATGTGGGTACTATATCTAAGCAATGGTTATTTACCGGTATGATCCAAATGTGAAATAAAATTGGAATGGTAAACTTCTGGATAATGTCTATGCTATTATCAATGACTTTTTCCTTTATCATGTTCAAATACTGGTGTCTGAAAATAGAGTGAGGCGAATCCTCAAGAGGTTGTTTAGTCCATTCTTCTACTACAGGGCAGAGAAAATGTGTTTAAAAATCTGGCAATTCCACAACCTTTCCCAAACAATGAATTTTTTAATTAACTGATGTCACAACATGTTTATAAACCATCCCTGTCTTTTCTCTCAGCCTACCTTTACAACCTTTTACTACTCAAGTCAGAAGAACTAATACCTGAAACCCAGGTATTACTCTGGCCAGAATTAGGTCATGTTTTTTTTGATAAACGTATTTAAGTTATTTCCCCTGAAAACTCTGGCAATAGTCTATTATTGAATTTTTAACTCTTTGACCTTGTTTCACAAGCCCACTGTGGCATTACTGTCATTTGGATGTCAAAACTTTTATCACTACCAGCCAGGCAAACCATGTTAGAGGCATGCTTAAGATAGAGCCTTGAAAATTTGCTTTTGCATGGAAAATTTTGCTTGAGCCAGAATTAGTTTTCTATTAGCCTAAGCAGAGAAACTATAAGAGGTGTTTAAATATAAAAGTACTAACCAGAATGTGCAAAAATGGGAAGAAAGAAGTTTAAGGATGAATGAAGAACTGGCAACTGAAAGAAATTTTTAACTTAACTTTGGGAGGTCTAGATTTATCTTCTTACATAACTCAGTGCAACATGTCATTGAAATGCACTGAGTTTTTTATTTTAGATAGAAATTTAACCTTGTTAAAGATATCTCTAGTTAAGTGAGGTTAGAAGGCAAAGCTGCAGCACTCCTCCTTTGCTGGATTCAGGTTACATTGTGTTATACTTAACAATAACAATTCAGTTGAGTCTTTAAGTATAAATATGAGAACAATTCTGTTATGTGCCACTAGCCTTGCAAAATAAAATAAATAAAAAAAAATCCTGGTGGAAAAAAAAGATCAAACAGAAGTAAAAATATTTTTTGATAGATTGATTGAGGAGGTACCAAACCCACAGCATTGCTCTTTCTTAAAGCTGCACTCATTCCCTTCTGGGAAGCTCATGTCAAATCTAATGGAATTCCGTCCTAAGAGTCTGCTGTGCCGATGCTCTCAGCCTCTCTCCTGCTTTAGTCGGGGCCCTCACATGCATTTACAGAACTGGATGATGCAGAAAAACAGTGAGAGAAGCCTCTGGGAAAACAGAGGGAGCAACGGTGTATAGTTCTGTTGACATTATTTCATTGCTTGCTTAAACACTTGGGTTTATTATAGAATTAAATTTGGTACCTGATCCTGTTTAAGAAATATATATTATTATGTTATGCTTGGCTTTTTCCAGGTCTGCTAGATGACTGGTATAAAATACGTGTTCATCTAGGATGCTGTAATGGTTTAAGACCTAATTATGTAGTTATATTCCTACAATCAGAGTTCAATAAAGTGATCAATTTCATAGCCCTTTTTTATAAAGATGACTTGCAATGTGGAAAAATCTCATAAAATTCTTTAGCAATCACACTTTCCAGCTAAACCAATGTCAATAGTGCCTGGCTGGTGTAATATATCTTACAGCAATTAATGGAGCATACTTGTCTTACTCATTTCTGCTTAGCCTATGTTTCAGACCGATTTCTTTGTGTTTGTACATGCTCACCCACCATATTTTATAAACACATATATTTATAATAATTTATTATACACATATATATATAAAAAATATGGTAGTTCACCAGTTTGTGATTTCAGAGCTGCAGCAATTTTCTTTCATTTCTTGCATAGATTGGGAATTTGAATCCCATTAACTAGCCTTGAAACTCTTACCTTTAGATTATTTTTTTGAAGTTCTGAAATTTTGTGAGAATATTACCCAGACCTTTTTTCTTAAACACACAACAAAGAAAAGCATCCTGGCAGTCTGCTGACTGGCAGCTCTGAGGCTGGGATAGTTATTTGCTGTTAAAACAGATCAGAAAACATGTACTCCTGAAATACTGTGATGTATGCTTACTTAAAAGCAGCCTGGGAACTAACCTTTGCTTGGATCCTAAAGGAACTAGGATGCTGTGCCGCCTTAGTAAGTTATTACAAATGTTTAAGTTATTGCCTTCTTAGGAAGATATTGAGTCCATCTGGAGAAAGCAGATAAAGTGAGACCCATTAGAGCAGTACCCCAGTCCTGACTTTCATGTTCAGTGGGTCTGACTTTTATAATTATTACTGCTTTTTATCCAGGAAAGTCATAATTCTTAAACCAGTAAGAAACACTATAGGATAAAGAAGAGTGATGTGCAAATTGGCATTTTAATTAATGATAGACTAAACCAGAACCTGCCTGCGTATATACAATCTCAAAGTGAAACCTGATTTTAATCT